>NC_133655.1:220662488-220999506 GCF_009905375.1 Apium graveolens | reverse complement strand
ATGAGAACAAGATTTTAGGCAGAAGTATTGCTTATCTCAAAAAGACCATGGATGAGGCTGTAAGGAGAAATAGAGCTATTATCATTAGAGAGGGAAAGAGCATATGTGTGATGCAAGGACATCCCAAATTCTCAATAGCCAAGAAGGAAGAAGACAAGCAATTAAAGGCTGACAAAAGAGCACAAGCAAAGCTTGAACAACATCTAAAGTCAAGTCTAGTTGAAAAAGAAAAAGGGATTGAAGTCAGGGGTGAAGACAAGACTACAAACCTAGATGAGGTTTTAGGGAGTATATTTGGTGAGAGTGTGGAAGAAAGAGAGGAATGGCAGAAGGGAAACAGAAGAAAGGCCAAGGCACATAAAAGGAGTGGAGATAACACTGAAATAACCAAATCTATATCTAAACCACTACCTTCCATACCTGAACCCCTTGTTGCTGATCCCACAATAAACATCCATGGTGAACCAATCATTCCAAAAGAGGAACCTATTGATTGGGACACTATCAAATTGCCTACCTTTCTAACCACTCTTCCACTACCAAAGAAACAGAAAAGAAAACCAAAATCTACACCTCCCTTAACCTCTAAGAAATTCACTCAAAAACAAAAACCTAAGCCTAAGTCACCCATTTCTAAAGATGATTATGTTCACATCTGTGACATAAAAGAAATTTCAGACATTGAACTCTATCTGGATGAGCTGGAGGATGTAAGGGGAATAGCTGCCTACAGACAGTTACCAGAGAGATTAGTGTTCAGATATAAAGGAGCTGGGGAAAGAACATGGCCTCTCCACAGGATTCTGGATGAAGGCTACTCTACCTTGATTAGAGTCTATTCAGCTATACAAAAGGATTCTGGCTTTACCAGAACTGCCAAGACTGAAATTCTCAACAAGATAGCCAATATAAGGAAAACTTGGAGGGAGCCCAATGCTTTACCCAGGACTTTACTCATTCAAGAAAGGGAAATGAAAATTCTCAAATCACCTCATTGGTTGATGGAATTTAGAGATGATAAAGGAGTCAGAAGATTTTTCAGATTTGAAGACCAACTCAAGATTGCCAGCAATGAAACTCTCAAAGAAATGCAATCTAAGTTGGATGTCAGTGTTGAAGATGAAGCTGAATTCTTCAGACAACTCCAACTCCAAATTGAGGAAAATGACAAAAGGCTAGGAAAGAAAACCAGGGAACAAAGAAGAAAAAGATGATTTGCTCAGACTAAAGGAGTGTCCTTGGAAACACTGTAAATCTTCAATTATCTCCTAGTACATACACTTTTGCAGCATTTTTAAATTTCTACTTAGTTTCAATTCATATATCTGTTAAGTGTTTTGTTATCATCAAGTTAACCCTGAATTTATGCCTACAATTCTTATAGACATAAATAGGGGGAGATTGTTAGGAATGTATGTGCATTAGTTTGATGATATGTTTAACAAAATACTTAAGTAGAAATTTAGTGTCTGTAGCCTCAACGGATAAGACCACTTTGGCTATCCGTTGATGGTGTAGCTTTACTTAGAAATAAGTCTAGTGTTGTAGCATATTTCAGTCTCTGTATTTAAAATGTAATTCTTGGAAGTTGAGAGAAACTATGAGTCATGTTGACTACTAGATGATATGCAGATAGGAAGGCCAATTGTAAATACTTCATGCCTTGTAATTTTGTATAAGTGAAGTGGTATCAACGGATGACTTAAAGACCTTCAACGGATAAGAAGCTAAGCTTCAACGGATGTCTCTAAAGCTTCAACGGATAAAGTCATCAACGGATAACATCCTTCAATGGATGAGTGCATCAACGGATGAAAGCTTCAACGGATAACATCCTTCAACGGATGAGTGCATCAACGGATGAAAGCTTCAACGGATGTTCTGATGATTAGCCGTTGATAAGGGGTAGTTGTACCTACAAACAGAGGCACATGGGTTGATAGAGACAACTGAGATGTGGTAGCCGAATTTCAGGAACAACAGAAAAAGCAGCCGTTCTTCTCTAGTACAAAGATGCAATAGTCAACAAAGTACTGGAGTGAACAGGAAAAGAAGCAAGTGAAGATCTTATTTTATTACTGTATTTTATATTGTTCTTCACTTGTACACTTGGTAATATATAAACCAAGTAGAAGCTAGTAATTAGAAGAGAGATTTTCCAGAGCTGTTTAGAAAAATATTGAGAGAAAATTCATCTAGTTTGTACTAGGATGCAGCTGTGATCAACATTATTTAATCACAGATTTTCTAAAAATACCATCTCTGGTGGAACAACAAATCCACCAGAAAAGTTTTTAAGGTCTGTTGTGTTCTTTACATTTGTGCTTGAATATATATCTGTCTGTATTAGCTTAAAGCAATTCACACACTTGTTCTTCTTGAACACACAACTTTCATAAACTGCTCAAAACTTGAAAAAGTTTTGAGATTTACATTCAACCCCCCTTCTGTAAATCTCATTGTTAGTCCACTAGGAATAACATTTGTCTTAAACCTTGAAAATTCTCTAAACTTCTTCTCATACTCCAGTACAGACATATTCCCTTGCTTCAATTCAAGAAATTTAAGCTCCATCTGATTCTGCATGTACTTAGGGTAATACTTTTCCAGAAATAACTTCTTAAATCTTTCCCAAGAAACTTGCTGATTTGCTTCCATAGCTTTTATTGATTCCCACCAATAGATGCTTCGCCCTTCAAGAAGTAAGTAACATATGGTGTCTTCTGATCATCCCCTAACTGTACCAACTCAAAAGCCCTTTCCATTTCCTTAATCCATGTGTTAGCTATTATTGGATCAGTGGTGTCATGAAATGCAGGTGGGTTCACATTCTGAAAAGCCTTGAAAGTAACAACTTGTCGAGGTGGTACTGGTGGATCAGATGGTTGGTGTGGTTCTCGGTTATCTTGGTTTTCAAATCGTTGTTGATGAGTTAGTTGTTATTGAGCTATAGCATTTGGTTGCTTTTGTAAGCTTTCCAGTAATCGAAGAATATTTGGATCCATGGTAGATATGGTTGTTGGGTTCTTCTTTTTGGGTGGCATGATCCTGAAATAAGAGTTATGTCAAAACAGGTATGAATAATGAAATAATTCGAGGGTGTCGCATGGCATTCTTCTTCACATATGAGGTCAAATTTCAAATTAACCAATTAGGGTGATGCATATAAAGGCGTAAAATAAACAATTGAAAGCATACGGAACGATAGTGCATTAAAATTTAAGGTCACAATACATCAAGATTAGAATAAGGTCTGAATTTAGGAATAACATGCTTATTTAAAGGAACAACAGGGAGTTCTACATAGTCCGATAATACAACAACATGAAAGGTAGATAATGGAAAGAACTAAGGCTCCACTCCATCGGAACGGGGTTTGGTAGTCTTCTCCTCTCGAAGCGTCTTCACAATACTCTGGAGCTCATCCGCCACCATCTGGATGATATACTGGCTGGTACGGTCTCAGTGCGATGGCATTTCCTCAAGCTTAGTGTTGACGTACTGAACCAAAGTCTCAAGTCTCGCAATCATCTGCTCCTTAGGCTTCCCTTCATAGTTTTGGCTGTCCGGATACACGTTCTTCAATCGGTCTATCAGTCGGTCGTACTTGCCCCGAAACATGTCAAACTCGCGCCTCAACTCAGCATACACGGAGAAAGCAATAGTGTCGTCCGACCCAGAGGATGACGAGGAGTGCGCCCTTTGCTGACCAACCAATAAGAGGAGTATTAATAATAAATTTACTTAACCTACTCTCTCGCATATTATCTATAACCTATACATATATCCTAACCTATTTGGGCTGTCCAGGGACTCTAAACCGTAGCTCTGATACCAAAACCTGTCACACCCCCCCAACTTAATAATACATAATATATAACTATTACAATATTTAAAAGAAAGTAAATACAACTGAATCCAAGATCTTATAGTTTAGGGTTTGGAACAGCCCAACACTACTAACTATTACAACTGGTTTTAATATCGAGTCCTCACACAAAACTATCTCTTATTCTACCTGAGCTCGGACATACGCGTCAGCATCACAAGTATTAAGTGCTGTCTGCTTGAATCTAACCATAGCTGCTAGCTGTAATATCAGGGTTAAAGCAAGTAGTGAGCCAAATGCTCAAAAAGTGCTAAACAATACGATACAAAACATAAATCGAGATATATATTAAAGAATAACAATGTGAAGATATAACTAATAGTAACAAGAGATGAACTTTTGGGTGATGGCATCATTTGCTTGAATCAAAAACTTTTTCAAAATCATATCTTAATCAAAAACCATTTTATGACGCTACGGATTATAGTCGGTGATCAGCCGTGAAGTAATCCTGAACCTCGCTGGGTTCTAAAACATTAATGGGATCCCTAGGCAACTTTTAAGCCTACAATATCAGTGTGGAAAGGACTTGCGTCTCAGTCCAGATCCACTATTTAAAGAAAACATTTACCCTCCTTTGGGACTAAAAATCCAAATTTTAATCATTTCAAAAACTGATGCCGATTGATAATAAAATTTCTTAAACAATAAACATCTTTATGAAGGGATTGTAGATTGACTTGAAACACTGGAATTATGTTCACTAAATCTTAGGGCCATGATCGACTAGACTTTACTCTATCACCGTAATTGAAAGGTTTCCATTTACAAGAATTTTGACAAGGAGATTTAGTAGGGTTATTGGATAATATGAAAGAGTAATGCCAAACTAGGCTTAAAGCAATGGTTTTGGACAAGGTATAGGTATTAGAACATCAAGAAGATAAGCATTACTGGTTACAAGTATGATAGAGGTGTTAAAATATAAAGAAAGTGATCATTAGCTCAAGGTATATGAGGATGTCAAGCATTAGGGTAAGGATAGGGTTATCAAACAATTGTGAACGACTTCAAAGAATATCTGGCTTTTAGGTATCAAGATAAAGTTTCTATCAGGGTTCTTACAAGAGTTAAATCAAGCATCAGGGTGCAAAATCAAGATTTCTCAGTAATCAATAGCATGTTAATCAAAAGGATCAATCAGGTATTATAACAATTCTCTATTTTATCATGGCATCCCGATTACTTTGGTATACTAGCATGGTATGATTTTTGATCTACTTGCAATAAGTACTTGAGGGTTCATGGCATTTCTATATAATACGAAGATAGATTTGAGAATCACTTGGTCTGGGTATAACAAGATAAATCAGGATACTCGCATCATATATATAAGAACTTGTTATCACACATTCGCAGTATAAACTAAAAAGTAGGTTGAATCAGTTACCTTGAGAAGGCTGGACTGGACTAGACTGGAAAGTAGGAGCAACTGGATGCTTTACTTGACCTTTATGGCAAGTTTACCCTCATCTCGAGATCCTACACAATTAATAATAACCTCATTATAATATATTCTCACCAACGCAACCTACTTACAACCCGAAATTAAACACAAATGGCACTTAGGCCTATATGCACACAATTTATAATCACCTTATAAACATAATAGTACACATAGCCACATATACTCACATACCATATTTTAAATACCAAACAATATCACACACACACCATATTACAACACTAGGCTTGGATGATCTCATTCCATAACTTATGTCACTTGATCGCTAAACTAGACAAAGTCTCCAAATTTTGGCCTCCTAACTCGATGTGCCTTTACTAAACTATCCAAAACCTATTGAACCTCACTTGGGCCTTACACTCTACTGGCTTTATGCTATCTTGCAACTATAGTGGTCAACCTAGGCCTCACTCATAAATGCTCTAAAACTATGTGGTAAGTGAAGGTGCTTACTAAGGTAAATTTAAGAATGACATCTATGATTTCTTGAGTGCATTAGACACTCTTACACTACAAGTTTACATCCGAAACTTCTACACTAGACTCTTATGATCATAAGGCAACTCCCAAACTTGATGTGGCTCAAGGGCCTAGCTTGGGCCTCCCTAGACCTAAGCTTAAAGTCCATGGTTCCCCTGTTTTTCGGGGCAAAAAAGGTCCTGACTTAAACTAACTTGTGACAAATTATTCTATCTCAAATCCTATGAACTATGACTGGAAAAACTCCTCTGACACTACCTCTAACTAATGCCCAACAGGGCCTAATGAGGGCCTACGTATGACATGGTCAAAACTTCCTATTTCTAAGTTGTAACAAAACTGTCCCCTGCTGGACAGATTTTGTGATTCCACTCGTGCACCTAACCAAACTTCTTACAAACCTCCAACAAACACCTAAAAACCTATTATATACTCCTAGTGCTAGCTTATGGTGGCTTGGGCCTCAAAGTGCACAACAAATGCTCATTCAAAACTTCCCCATAAACTAGTGCATCAAATCTGGAAAAATGCAAACACTAACTAATCCCTTTCCACCTTAACTCCCACTTATTAACAAAACATACAACCTTTACCAAAGCAAACCTAGTGCATCAACATCCTAAAATAGTGCCTCAACAGGAGTGGAGATCATCCATGCCCTAGAACACCAACATGCAAATAAAAATATAACATGCAACTCATGGAAAACACTTAACAAGATTTCGGCTAAAACATAGAGTTTAAATTCATGTAAATTCGACTTGTACCTATTACTCAACCTTAATAATCATGAAATATATCTTTTCATAACTATTATTAAGAAATATATCATGGAAACAATCTATTTCCAGCACAAATAATTCGAATTTATAGATTTTTAAACATGAAAACATGATTTCGAGAAGAGTAGCATACACAACATGGATGTTCATCATATTAACATCTTAAAACTAGCATGCATGGCTAAACATGATTATATACTGAAATTTCAGTAGCATACAAAGGTTTTTAAAGCATGGTTTCTCCATAAAACACTTAGTTAAAACATATATAAAATGTATCTCATAGAGAGCTCTAGAATTCACAAGAATCAAGAGTTTCTCTTTGGAGATCACACAAAAGCTACACATGCAACCATGAAACTTCATCTCCCAAATCACAAAACTCTTGGGAAGTATATAAAATAAATGTAGGTGGAAGAATTACACTAGGGAAGATGAGAAATGGGATGGAAAAATGGAAGGGAGTGGGGGAGGGGGTTCTCGGCCGAGAGCAAGGAGAGGGAGAGGGGGGAGAGAAAAAGAGAGGTGAGTTGGAGTGAAGTGAATGTGGTTGAGTGTGAGTTTAATCGAGGTTAAATCATTACAATTATGCAAATTGGTTAGTGGAGTGTCTTTTACCACTATCTCCCTTCTCTTATTGAAAGTAAAAATGCATGCAAGGGTGTTTTGGTAAAGTGGCCTTGGTAGAAGTGGTTAGTGGGGTTTTTATTGACTCTAGTGCCCTTGAGTTGAATTAGAAGTGATTTGCATGCATGGGAAAAAGAGTAAAATGCAAATTAAATAAACAATTAGTTGCAAAGAATATTTTTTTTAAATTAAATTAATAATTCGAAAATTATAAAAGTTGTACCATAAAATAACTTGGATTTTTAGAAATTTTATGAGATCACTTTGAAATTTGTGAATGAAATAATTTTTAAAAGAAAATTTTCCAAGGTATAGAATATTCCTTATAAGTCAAAAATAAAGGCAAATAATAAAACTCTTACTTTGAAAAATTTATATTATACATAAAGCAACTTATAACGCAGCAAATTCCATTCACACAAACGTACAGTCATTAAGTATATTTATAATCGGCTCTAACATTATACAAAGTTCACAAATAATATTACACAAAATGCCGGTCGTAACAAAATACATGAAAAAAATTTAGAGTTGGTTTCCTATTCTTGAACGATTGATAGGGTGTCATGCATTTTGCTTGATTAACGAAAGAAATGTTCTGAGTGTAGCATGCAGTATTCACAGCTTCAGCCCAAATATGTTGGTAACTTTAATTCTTCTAGCATTATTCTTGCAGTCTATTTTTCCTTTCCACCACTCCATTTTGTTGTGGGGTTCTAGCTGCAGAAAACTCATGCATAATCCCATTTTCTTCACAAAAAGATCTCATCACGGAATTCTTGAACTTAGTTCCATTGTCACTCCTGATTCTTTTCACTTTGAAGTCAGGATGATTGTTGACTTGCCTTATGTGATTGATGATGATTTCACTAGCTTCATCTTTGGATTTCAGAAAATATGTCCAAGAGAACTTTGAGAAATCATCTACAATTACTAGGCAAAATCTTTTCCTTGAGATGGACAACACATTGACTGGTCCAAACAAATCCATGTGCAACAGTTGTAAAGGTTCTTCAATTGTTAAATCAAGCTTCTTTCTAAATGATGTTTTGATCTGCTTTCCTTTCTGGCAGGCATCACACAATCCATCCTTAATAAACTCCACTTGAGGAATACCTCTAACCAATTCTTACTTGACAAGCTCATTCATGGTCTTGAAGTTTAGATGGGACAGTTTCTTGTGCCATAGCCAACTTTCATCTTGACTTGCTTTACAGAGAAGACAAGTGACTGATTCTGTATTTGATGAGTTGAAGTCAGCTAGGTACACATTCCCTTTTCTCACTCTAGTGAGAACCACTTTTTTTCTCTTTTTGTTTATCACAACACAGGCTTCAGTATTGAAAGTGACTGAGTTGCCCTTATCACAAAGCTGGCCGATACTCAATAGATTATGTTTTAGTCCATCGACTAGGGTAACCTCTTCAATGATGACATTATCCTTTGAAATCAAGCCATATCCCATAGTATAACCCTTGTTGTCATCTCCAAAAGTAATACTTGGGCCAACTCTTTCCTTGAACTCAGTAAGCAGGGTAGAATCTCCAATCATGTGCCTTGAGCAACCACTATCCAGATACCAAAGATTCTTTTTGTTTCCCTGCACACATCAAAATCAAATCAAGTTGATTTTGGTACCCAAGTTTCCTTGGGTCCTGCCTTGTTAGCTTTCTTCTTTGGTTTCTTAGGTTTGACCTCATTTGACTTGGGAATTTCAGATTCATCCTTAGTCATTTGAGTTGAACCTTTGAAACTAGCCATTAAAACAGAATTATCATTCACATTTTGGTTTACATGAAAAGGCATGCTATTTGCAAACATGTTATTCCATTAAGGTATGCTAAATGGCATTTGAGGCATACTAAATGCTGCATAATAAGGATTAGATGCAAATGACATATTAGCAAATTGTGCATTCATATTCTGAGCAGGCATATCATTCATAGGCATGGCAGTCATGTTGGGAAAAGAAGAAGGTGTAGACATGGGAGTAGGCATGGAATTCTTGCAATTAACAGACAAATGATTAATACTACCACACTTAACACAGATTTTTCTTGGAGCATATTTATCAGGTGTGTAGTTGTTATGTTTGTTAATTCCTACCTTCCCACTCCTATTATTTTCCTTTTGGATTTTGTTTTAACCTCAATCTTTTCTAATCTATCATTCAATTGCTTGATAGACAGATGCCCAACATTAACTTTCTTTTCTTTTCTAACTTGACTTGATTCTCCTGGAATAAAGTTTTTAGAAACTGATCCATATTTCTCATTCAATTTAACTAACTTAGCTTTTCTAACTGGTTTACTCACAGCCAAAAGATGTGGCTCCTTGTCTCTCGACGGATAACCCTTTTGATTATCCGACGGATGATTTTCATCATCCGTTGAGTCCACATCTGTAAAGAGTCTTTCAACCAGATTAGAGTCAAGCTTCTCTTTGCTCTTTTCCCAGGCTGCATCAAAAAGGATTCTATACCTTGAACTTTAGTAATTTGAGCATGAACATCTCTAGATGATTTCCATGCTTTAATTACTTCATGTTCTCTCTCAAGTTGTTTCCTTAAAATCGCTTCTTTCTTTAAGGACTCAGTTAATTCATCCTTAGCAATTTTACACTCAATTCTCAATTTTTCAAATTCAACAAATTGAGACTCTAGGACATTATTCCTTTCACTTAAAAACAAATTGTTTTCTTTAATTTTAGTATTTTCCTTAGTGAGGGACTTAAGTGTAACACGCAGGTGATATAATTCTGTAGACATGTCATTTATTGTATCATTACACTCAGCTTTAGATAAATGTGCTAGGTTAGTGGTGATTACCAGATTGCTTGAAGAACTGGTCTTTGTTTCATCTGATTTGGCCATTAGGGCTAGATTGACATAGCTTGTTTCTTCATCCTCATCCAATCCGTCTATAGCCCTGTCATTCTCCTGTGTGATGAAAGCCCTTTCCTTTTGTTTGAGTAACTCAAAGTATTTCTGTTTATAATCAACATGCTCAAACTTCTTTTTGCTGAAATCAGACTTTCTACATTCACTAGCAAAATGACCTTCCAAGCCACATTTGAAACACTTGAATTTTGATTTATCAACCATGTTTCTGTTTGGCTTGGTTGCTCCAAAATTCTTCTTGAATTTGAGCTTGGCAAATCTCGTGGATAAAAATGCTAGATGCTCATCAATATCATCCATGTCATCTTGAATCAACTGATCTTCTTTCTCAGCTACCAGCCCTTTACCCTTGCTTTCACAGACCTTTGATGTAGACTCAACAGCTTCTACCTTCTTCTCTTTCTCCTTTTCTAATTCAACAACCAGTGCTATGGATCCTCCTTTCTTCCTTCCTTTCTTCATCCTTTCATCTTGCTCTATTTCAAGCTCATAGGTTTTCAGGATGCTATACAGTCTCTCCAAGGTGTACTCCTTGTAATCCTGTGAATTTCTCAATGAGACTGTAATTGGCTTCCACTCCTTTGGGAGAGATCTAAGGAACTTGAGGTTAGAGTCTTTTGTTTGATAGACTCTTCCATGCAGCTTCAGAGCATTTAGTAGCTTTTAAAATCTACTAAATATATCAGTGAGTGACTCACTTTTTCACAGTGGAAATGCTCATATTGTTGAATCAGGAGCTGCATCTTGTTCTCCCTTACTTGCTCAGTACCATCACAGATAATCTGTATTGTGTCCCAACCCTCTTTGGCTGTTTTACAGTTAATGATGTTATCAAACATATCACCATCAACACCATTAAACAATATGTTTATGGCCTTCTTATCTTTCCTGACTTGTTTAATGTCTGGATCAGAATAGTCATGCCTAGGTTTTGGAACTGATGGTTCATTCCCTGTAGCAGCTCTCATAGGGACATGAGGACCTCTTTCAATGCAATCCACATAAGCTTCATCTCGAGAAAGAAGATGTAGGTGCATCTTCACCTTCCAGTGGTGACAGTTGTCTTTATCCAGAAATGGAATTTTAACTCCAATATCCTTTTTGTTTAACTTATTGATTGTTGTGATTTTACACTCTTTGTACTTCAAGAGCTTGCTCTAATACCGATTGTTATTCCCTAAAAATACAACAAGAATTACAGAAGGGGGGGGGGTTGAATGTAATTCTGGCTTCTTTTTGAGATTTTAAAATAGTTCTAACTTAATATATATATATATAACAGTGTTTGATTTGCAGTAATGCAGAATAGATGAATAGTATAAATTAAAACACTAAGTAATAAAACACAAGCTTTAAAACTTTCTGGTGGATTTAAAAGTATTCACTAGATATATATATATATATATATCAGATTGAGAACTCTGTGATGCTTTGAATAACTCATAGTTGCTTTACAAATTGAACAAACAAACTACAGAGAAATTCTTACAAATACAGCCTTATATGTTTCTCTGAAAATAAACTTGATTAGTTAATTATTTTACTTGCTACACTTGGTTTATATATCACCAAGTTACATGACAGTAAGACAAGATAATAAAACAAAACATATCTAGTCTAACTCCATGCTACTTCACTACTCTATTCCAGCATCTTTGAAGGTCTTCACATTTGCATGGAAATGGTAATGCTTCTTTCTTCTCAAAATCCTACTTAACAGGCTGCCACATTCCTTTTGCAAACACCCGACGCATGTGACTATATTGTCACTATCAACAGCTATTTTGAATTTGATCATCCATCGGGACTATGTTGGTCATCCATCTGGAGTCTTGTTGATTATCCTTTTAGGAGTCTTATAGATCATCCGTCGGGAGTCTATCTGTCACTTGACTCTATTTCACTTAAAGAATTACAAGACATCTCATATTTACAATTAGCCAACCTATTCTGCATATCTATATAGTAGTCAACATGACTTAGAGAATCCTACAGAATCTACTAGACTAAAACATGTTGTTTATAGAAATATGTTGCAGTACTTATTTGTTAAATAAGCTACACTCTCGATGGATGTCAAATCGTCATCCGTCGGGACTATAAAGTTCATCCGTCGGGACTATATAAGAACATCCGTCGAGAGCTACAAATTTCACTAAGTTGAATCTACTAAGCTATTTTGTTTGACTTATCATCAAGTTCACAACATATTCCTAACAAAGAGGTTAAAACTGAGAATGCAGGAAAGAAGAAGAAAAACAGAAATGGAAAGATTGGGATAAACAAAAGCAATAACTTTGCATTTATTGCGGATGCTCCTAGAAAACAGTGTCAGAAATGTGGCTCTACAAATCACCTAACTCACCTTTGTAAAATGGTTATTAGTGAGCCGAGATTAGGAGCATGCAAATATAATGAAGCAAAGATTGAAGATCCCTATTCCTTCTGTGATAAGTTTGATTGCATTCCTTGCAACATGAAAGTAATGACAAGTTGCCACAAACTGAGAGTAGACCTCAAAGAAATCAATATTGGGTCTACAACCAAAAAGGAACATGCAAATCAAGCGATGAATACCATTCTTTCTGAATCAACTCATTCTAATTATGCACATTTTGTTAACAAGAAGAAAGTACCCAACATTTTTTGGGTAGCTAAAAATACTTAATCCTCATTGTGTGCAGGGAAAAATGGAGAAATTCATATGGAACATAGATAGTGGATGCTCAAGACATATGCTGGGTGATATGAACCTGCCACCACAATTTGAGGAAATGGTTAGCCCATTAGTGACTTTTGGAGACAACATCAAATGTTTCACAATGGGATATGGCAAATTAATTTTTGGAAATATTGTCATCGAAAATGTAGCATTGGTTGTTGGTTTGGAAGTAAATCTCCTAAGGGTCAGTCAATTCACTGATAGAGGATTCAATTTTAAATTTGACACAGGAGAATGCTAAATCATCAGCAAAAAGACTAATAAAGTTGCTCTGAGAGGAGTAAGAAAAGAAAGCTTATTTGTGATAAAGTATAAAGGGAAGGGATAAAAGTAGGGTTTTATTATAATATGACTTGTTCTTGATTACAATAGAAAAGTGGTTTATATGACCAATAACCATACATAATAAAGGAAAATATCCTAACAAGGAAACTATTATAATAATGAAACTATCCAATAATATAATATTATTATATATGTTAACATCCCCCCTCAGACTCACGATATTGAATCGGAAGTTTGCCAACCAAGAGACGGAGCCATGTAACCAAACAAATCCAGAGCTACAACACCAGATTCAAGAGCATCCAAACAAATCCAAAAATAGAGTTACGAATTCAAACAAACCAAAAACTTCTAAATGAATCCAAAGACGCAACAATAAAAGAGAACGCAACAACAAAAGAGAAATCGTCCAAAGACGCAGCAATCCAAGAGAAAACAAAGCAATCAAATCACCAAAGTAACAAATCTGGAACCATCGAAAACAATACCAAAACTGCATGTGAAACTGAATCCAAATCCAAATCAAACTTCAACCAAATACAAACTCCAAATAATCGAATCCAAGTCAACAAACTGTATCCGATCCCCAACCAAATAACAATTGTATCCCAATTCAAATTGTATCCAAATCAAATTAAATTAAACTAATGTGCCTAGAGCACCAAATAAACTAAACCAATCCCCGTGACGGGCCAATGTGCCTAGAGCACCAAATAAACTAACCAATTCCTCAAAGGGCCAATGTGCATAGAGCACCAAATAAACTAAACAATCCCTCATAGGGCCAATGTGCCTAGAGTACCAAATATACTAAACCAATGTGCCTAGAGAACCAAATAACCTTTACCAATCCCGTAAAGGGCCAATGTGCCTAGAGCACCAGATAAAATATAACAAAAAAGAGGAGAAGTATACAGATGTGCCTAGGGCTACCCCCATCATCAATACGAGAAAATGAAAGAAAGATGAGAATGAAAGAAAGAAAAAAATTTATCAAGGAGCCAATATCATCAATGCGAGACTGAGAGTGTGTATTAGAGTCCTAACCAAAACCAGCAAAAAAATTATACGAGACTTCCAACCAAAACTAGCAGAAAAGTTGTATGAGAGTCCCAACCAAAAGCAACAGAAAAAACAAACTTTAACCAAAATCAAGTTTGTTTACCCATGAGAATTCCAACCAAATCGAAGAAAAAACAATAGTCTTGATTAAAACTCAAAATTATCCAAGAAAAAGAAAAAAAAAGTCGATTTGAATAAGATGAATACGAGAAGAAACAAATATCACATGTTTTAAACCCAATATGTGTAACCCAACCCGATATAACTTATCATCAACCTATCGGATCGAACCATAGCTCTTGATACCATGATATAGTATGTCGAGAGAAGGGAGAAAAGTAGTGTTTTATTATAATATGACTTGTTCTTGATAACAATAGAAAAGTGGCTTATATAGCAAATAACCATATATAATAAAGGAAAATATCCTAACAAGGAAACTGTTATAATAATCAAACTATCCAATAATATTATATTATTATATATGTTAACAATTTATTGCAGACCTGGACTCAGCAAATGAGGATGGAATTTGTTACTTCTACACCAAGGCATCTGAAGAACAAAGCAAACTATGGCATAAAAAGCTCTCTCACTTGAATTACAAGGCAATTAATACTCTAGTCAAAAAGGAGTTAGTAAGAGACATGCCAAATCTAGAGTTTGCTCAGAATGAGGTCTGTGAGGCTTGTCAAAAAGGAAAAATGAAGAAATCAAGTCATAAAAGTAAAACTGTGAATTCTATAAGTGCACATTTGCAAATTATTCACATGGACTTATTTGGACCAGTTAATGTCTCGTCAATTTCAAGAAAGAAGTATGCACTTGTGATGGTGGATGACTACTCAAGGTACACATGGGTAGAATTTATACATTCTAAGGATGAAACTCCACACATCAAGAAGATTGAGAAGCAGGCTAAAGATCAGAATTGTGTGAAATGATTGATGAGTGACAATGACACGGAATTCAGAAATACAACTTTAACTGAATTCTGCAAAGACGAGGGGATTGTTCAAGAATTCTCAGCAGCTAGGACACCTCAATATAATGGTGTTGTTGAGAGTAAAATAGAACATTAGTGGAAGCTGCTAGAACAATGCTGCAAGATGCCAAATTGCCAACAAGTTTTTGGGAAGAAGCTGTCAATACTCCATGTTATACTCAAAACAGATATCTCATCAATAAAAATCTTGGCAAATCATACCCTACTCAATCTTATCTAAAAGAAAGCCTATTGTGAAGCATCTTCATGTATTTGAAAACAAGTGTTATGTTTTGAAAGACAACTCTGAATATATGGGAAAATTTGACTCTAAATTTTTTGAAGCAATTTTTATGGGATATTCATTGGAGAGAACTACTTATAAAGTCTATGTGCTTGAATAAAAGAAAATTATGGAAAGCACATATGTAACTTTTGATGATGACAAGTGTCCGGGCTTGGAATTCCTTGATGAAAATGAAGTTGAGGCCCTGAAATTTGAAAATCTCAACATTGATAGTGATTCTGAGGATGAAGTTAAAATCAACACAAATCACAGAATGGATAAAGAGACAACTGAACAAGTGAACCATGAAAATGGAAGCTCATCTCAAATACCTGAATTTGATAGCACAAACTCAGGGGAGAAAGAGGAGAAAGTTTTGCAAGTCATGCCAATGATGAAGAAAATGCAGAAAATTCAAGTCAACAAACTCACACCAGGAAATGGGATAGGAGTCATACAAGAGAAGCAATTATTGGTGATCCAACTGTTGGATTGAGGACTAGAAGTGCAACTGCAAATTAATGTCTTCATGCATGTTTTCTTTCACAAGTTGATCCTAAGAAAACTGAGGAAGCTCTACTTGATCCTGACTGGATATCTGCTATGCAAGAAGAGCTAAATCAGTTTGAGAGAAACAAGGTTTAGGAATTGTTTCCAGCACCAAAGAACAAAAATGTAATTGGAACAAAGTGGGTGTTCAGTAATAAAATGGATGAAAATGGAATTATAACTAGAAACAAAACAAGTTTGGTTGCAAGACTTGAAGCAATAAGGCTGCACACTCAAATTTTAAGGTGTATCAAATGGATGTAAAGAGTGCATTCCTTAATGGTGAGTTGGAAGAAGAAGTTTATGTGCAACAACCACCTGGCTTTGAAGATCCAGAATTTTTAGATTTTGTATACAAATTACTCAAGGCTCTCTATGGACTAAAGCAAGCACCTAGAGCTTTGTATGACACTCTGTCAGAATTCTTGATCAAACATGGTTTCACTAGAGGTACAATTGACAAGACTCTCTTCTACAAGCAGCATGGTGATGATATGATCCTAATTCAAATCTATGTGGATGATATCATTTTTGGTTCAACAAATGAAAAGATATGTCAAAGATTCTCAAAACTTATGCAGAGTGAATATAAAATGAGTATGATGGGAGAATTAAGATACTTCCTTGGATTTCAAGTTAGTCAAAGGAGTGATGGAATCTTCATCAGCCAAACTAAGTATGTCAATGATTTATTGAAGAAGTATGGTAAGGTTGATTGTTCACCTGCATCTATACCTATGTCTACAACTACTAAGTTGGATGAAGATAAGAAAGGAAAAAGTGTAGACATTTCAGGTTCTAGAGGAATGATTATATCTTTACTGTATTTAACTGCTAATAGACTAGACATTATGTTTGCAAGTTGTCTGTGTGCAAGATTTCAAGCCAATCCAATCACATGTGATGGCTGTGAAGAGAATTTTTAGATACCTAAAGAGGACTCCAAACTTGGGATTATGGTATTCTAAGGTAACAGGATTTGAAGCTGTTGGATACACAGATGCAGATTTTGCTGGATGCAGGGTTGACAGAAAAAGTACTAGTGGAAGCTGCCAATTTCTTGGACAAAGACTTGTATCCTGGTATAGCAAGAAACAACAATCTGTGTCAACTTCCACAGCTGAGGCTGATTACATAACTGTTGGAAGTTGATGTGCTCAAGTGCTTTGGATTAAGATCAACTAATGAATTATGGTATAGTGTTACACAAAATTCCAATTCTGTGTCACAATACTAGTGCTATAACTATTGTGGCTAATCTAGATAATTATTCTAGAACAAAGCACATCGATGTAAGATACCATTTTATTAGAGAATATGTTGCAAATGGTACCATTAAGCTAATTTTTGTTCTAATAGAAAAATAATTAGCTGACATTTTTACTAAATCTTTGGATGAAGCTAATTTCACTTGACTTGTAGGTGAAATTGGTATGCTTAATTTTTCATCCTAAAGGCAAGAACTCAGCTAATATTTTGTAGCAGATTAATTTCTGATAAATCAAGATTCATTTGATTAGTTAGAAATTAACTAAAATATGAATTATAAATATTTCAGATTTCTCTGCATATTTATTTTTCATTTTTTACTTATTTTCAACTTGGAATATTTCAAATTCTAAGTAAATTGTCTCTTTGTTAATTCATATTGTCAATATATGAAATTAATAAAAGATAAATCTCAAAAGCAGCAAAAGTATATAGAGAACTGAGTTCTCGATAAGTATAAATGACTTCTCGATAAGTCATTATGAGACTTCTCGAAGTAGTTCTCGATAAGTTATTTTTGACTTCTCGAGTAAGACATCTCGATAAGTCATCTTGACTTCTCGATAGAGTTCTCGAAAAGTCTTTGTTAGAATTCTCACGGACATCTCGTTAAGTTATTATGAATTCTCGAATAAGGCCATTACTATACTTCTCAAATGAACATCTCGATAAGTCACTCTATGACTTCTCGATAAGAATTGTAGAGTTCTCGAGTAATCTACTTTGAGTTCTCTACAAGTATAATTTAAACTTATCTTTAACCCAGACTGAAATAATTTTATTTAATAAATTATTTTAAGTATGATACTTTTGATAAAATTTATTATGATTTTATTTTGATTTATTCAAATAAAAATTGGAAACAATTCTGTGATATCCCGTATTTTCAGAATTATTATTATTATTATTTGAATATGTTTATGTGATTTAAAGAATAAAATGGTGGATATTTTATTCCTATTTGACGAGTTGTGTTATTAAATGGTAATGTGCTAATTGTCGAGTGTTATATCGATCCTTGTTAATATCTGAAAATATTTCCTTAAATGTATTATTTTCAAAAGTTTATTTGAAAACCGATCATTTTATTGGTATCGGTAAATTGAGTTCGTTTAGTAATATTCGGGATTGGATGGATATTATGTCTGTTATGTGTTGTATGTAATATTAATTGTGTGGGACTCAATTGTGATTGAGGATTATTTGTATTATTAATTATTGAGTCGTATCGTTTTGTTTTTGTCTTTAAAAGTGATTTTATTGAAAATTTAATTTCATAAATATTTAAATTATTTTAAAAATTATTTTTATGACTTTATAATTACAATAATTATTTTTGGGATTTTATAAAATTTAGAAATCAATATTTCATCAATTATTTAGCCCTTTATGATTTTCTGATTTCATTTATTTGTAAAATCCGTATTTAATTCCATAATTCTTCAAAAATTATGAAACTCATATTTATTCAAGTTTGGAATATTCTGAGAATTTTAAAATTATTTTGGGAATTTTTAGGATTAATTTTACCCGCGCGTTGAATCGTTTAATTGCTAAAAGCGGGTATAAATTGCGTTTCAAAAATTGTTTTAAAATTTCGAAATTTATGTTTTTATAAACTTCGGGATATTTGCAATATTTTAAGACTATTTTCGTAATTTTTTGAATTTGTTTCAAGTGCAGCTCGGTTCATTAATTGTAAAATGCGGGTATAGAGCGCAAGTCAAAAATATTTTAAAAATTATGAAAATTTTATTTTACTAGTTTTCTAATTATTTTGAGAATTTTAGAATTTGTTTGGTAATTTTTCTGATTTTATTTACCGGTGCGTTTATTCGATAATTTAAGAAATGCGGGGCAAAACAAATTTTCAGGTATAAATAAGGATATGTTGGTTCTGTTTAAAGAATAATAAAAAAAAACCAAAACGTGTCAAACAGCGCCCCCACCCCCTGCCACCTACCCCCACCCGCGTTAACCCCCCCTGCCCCCTTTCCTTTTTACCAAAAACAGTTTCTCCCCTCCTGTCTGTCTCTCTGTCTCTCTCCCTGTTTATATACTTTTAATTTTCAAAAATTCATATCTTGCAAACCGTATATCCAAATTTCAATTGGTATATATATAAACGATCAGCGCTTCGATACCTACGCATATGTATATATATTGCGAGATTTTGAGAAGAAAATTTACGGGGCATATTTCCGTTTTAATTTATTTTCGGGACATAGAAAAGGAGTTTGAAGGCGTTGATTACTCCACATGACATCTCAGCGTGTATATGTCTATGGCTATTAATTTTGGATTTTTTCTGGAGATATTTTCCGGACATCAGATATTCTCTTCGGGGTGATCAGAATGTATTTTGGGTAACGATTCCGAAATTCCGCCTTCGTACTTTTGTATATTATAGCATGTTAGTGTTTATATATTTATTTCATAATTTTTAGAAATTGTTGGAGAAGTCACTTTTGGTCCGAGTTTTGGTTCAGGTGGCCGTGTTATTCATTTCTGTAGTGTTTATACGCGTAAATATAACGTATTGTGTTGATTGTTGTTGGTTGTGTCGATATGATATCGACTAGCAGTCCGAGAAATAGAGGAGGTGCTGTCCGATTTCCAAGAAAATATTATTTTAAATTATTTTCAAGGCTCGATAATTCTTATAAAACTTTTTTCAGGTGTTCGAGCCCTATTATTTAGTTATAAAAATGATTCAGAGACCTGTTTTAATTCCGAAAAATGTTCAAAAATTCATAATAAATAAACCGTTCGTCCGTTTAATACGAGACGAACGCGTACATACTCAGAAAAATATTCCGCTTTCAATAAAAATACTTTCGAGACCCGAATCCTTTTGTTTCGAAAGGTCGCTTGTTTTACGAATCATTCTGAGTCGATTTTTGATCGATAAATCATATTTTTGACCCGATTTTTGTTTTAAACATACCGAGTCGACCCTTCTGATGAACCGAGTCTTATGTGATATGAATTATGTGATATATGAGTTATGTGCTTATGTGCTATGTGAATTACGTGTATATGTGGGTCATAAGTCTTGTGTTTGACTGTTTTCCTTGTGTGTGGGCTATCGTATGGGTAGACGATAGGCTTTTGACGCGTAGTTCGTCGAGTGGTTATCGATTAGACAATTAAAGTTCTATATTTTAAATATAGATGCGGATCATTCGAGTTGATCAAGACAAGATGTTGGATAAAGAGTGAGATGAAATGGAAGTGGATATCTGGCTTCTAGCAATCGCAGGAGCAGCATATCAATAAGGTGTTGAAAAGCAGGACGGAGATGTCTTGAGACAGAATGTCAGAATAGATGCGTCTTTGCGAGTGTGACTAACTACTAAAACCCAAAGGCAAGTATCCCTATCATCACTTATTGTTCAAGTGATATTTATTTTAAATCTTATCATGCAAGTATTGCTTTCCCTATTCTCAGTTCAAGATAAATAGATGTTTTACATATCGCTGAATTAAATAATTATGTTTATGCAAATACTCATCTGCTATTCTATGTTAAGAATAGTCAAGTGATTTTACTTATCCAATTATCGGATTTATAAATGTTTTGGATTTTAAGAAAAGTGATTTGGTTGCGAATATTCCTACCCAAGAATTGGGGGAATAAAATTATTTCAGCTGTCAATTATTATGACCCCATTTCAATAAAAGGTTTTAAGATTGGATCAAAATTGCGTAAGTGGCCAGGACGGACGGTCCAGCGGAGGGCTATTTCTAAGTGCCATATGAAACATTATGACATAACTTTTGCCACAGGCAGGTATATTGCCTTTGTTTGAGTACTCGTATTTTTGGGGTCACGTTTCTATGAATCCTGACCTTGTGCTATCACACGGGCTGATCAGCATGTGATAGTACGTCCGTCGGAGGATGATCCTAATCTAAATTATCATATTGTTTTTGATATTCATAGAATAAATGATTTATCAACTGTTTCTGTTTTGGAATAATGGTAAAGTGCGGTTTTAATTCAGATTTTGATTTATGCTGATACTTACGTTGTTAAATATCAAAGGTGGTATTAGTATAGATGAATGATGTTGACTTCAGTATGGAATGTTGTGAGCATCAAAGTTCATATTGATATCTAATTTGATATGACAGCAAAATAGGTATTAATTTGAAGAGTTCGGTTTTGAATAAAGTTTATGATTCAATCCATAATCATTGTCTCATGTTATTGTGGTTTACGATATTTCCGTAAACACTGTTTTACGAATTTTATTCTCGTCAAGATTCAAAGTATTGCTGAAGCATCTCGCTCAAAAATATCAAATTGGTTTTGAATACAATTAAGGAATTAAATCTGGGATTCCTCAACTAAAATTTTATGATTCAGCAACTATGATTTTAAATGTTCTGCTCTAATGCAGATGTAGGTTTTATATCAAAACGACCCCATATATGTCATAATGATCTTGCTGAGCATTTCTTTCGCTCATACTTGCCTGTTTTTAAATTTAACCTCCAGTGAGGATTAGCTTGCTGTTTAGCCGCGTAATTCGAGGAAGCAAGAAGAAGCTCTTGGAAGGTGGTTGGTCCAGGGTTTGCGAATTAGTGTAAGTTCTTTTGTGTAAAGTTGTTTATATTATATTATATTATAGTTGTGTATTTTATTTGGGCTTAGTATACTTCATTTCGAAGTTATACTAGTGGGTTTAATTTTGAGATTGAGATTTGTTGAAAAGAGTTTTAAAAGAATGTAAAAAAAAAAATATTGATGGAATTTGGATTTCTTGTTTCTAGAACTGTAACCTTAAAAGATCTTGGATTAGTTTGGGGTCATAAATGATAAATATCTTCCGCTGGCATTTATTTATTGATTTAACAGGTTATTTTGGATTGAGATTTTATCGTGACGACCAAATCCCTTGACCCCGGATTTGGGGGCGTTACAATTCAGTCCATTCAAGACAAACTGGGTATCTATGTGACATCTCGATAAGTGTCATTTTCTAGTTCTCGATAAGAGTCATAAAAATGATATATTGATATGCATCTATTCTCTAAATATGACTTCTCGATAAGAAAATTCCAAACGTCCATTTTTAGTTCTCGATAAGTCATTTACCTTTTACTGTAAATACCCAGACATCTCGACGTACACCTCTTTATGCCTTCGAGATCTCTAAGTGGCCTAATTTTTCAATTCTCAACCGCTCTCTCTCGTTCCAAACTCTTTCTCTTCACTTTTTCTTACCCACTCAAATTCAGACTATTCCAATAGCATCAAACACAATTACACCTTTCATCCCAAAGGAGGGCACCAATTATCTCGCTTTTACTGATGCAAATCAGGCTCCTGTATAACGACTCGTGTACTTTTGAATTATTTAAAAATATGATTATGGAAATTATTAAATGAATAAAATATATGTATTGGTTTTGACTGCTATGTGTTGTTTGATTATTGAGGTGTGATTTATAAATTACCGGGTTGTCCGCGTAATTAATTATGGAGTCATATTGAATTGTTTTCACTTTTAAAAGTGGATTTAGTGTAAATTTATTTGCATAAATATTTGGAATGTCTCTAAAATTGTTTTTATGGTTTGATAATTACAATAATTATTTTCAGGATTTTATAAAATTGAGAAATCAACATTTTATTAATTATTTATCTTTAAATGATATTCTGATTGTGTTTATTTGTAAAATCCATATTTAAAATTATTTTGGAAATTTTCGGGATTAATTCCACCCGCGCATTGTTTCGTTTAATTGTTAAAAAGCGGGTACAAATTGCATTTCAAAAATTGTTTTAAAATTTCAAAACTTATGTTTTTATAAACTTCGGGATATTTCTAACATTGTAAGATTATTTTCGTTATTTTATGAAATTGTGTTAAGCGCAGCTCGGCTCGTTAATTATGAATCGCGGGCATGTTAGCATGATTCAAGAATGATTTAAAAATTACGAAAATCTTATTTTATTAGTTTCTGGGTATTTTAATATTAATTTAGTAAATTTTTAGACTCGTTTCTACTCATAAAATGTGTATTGACTGAGAATTTTGTGACGTAATTAAGTCAATAAGTATGCTTTATATGATGTGATTATAATTATGTGACTAAGTGCTGATTAATTGTCTTTTCTGTATATTAGAATATAGGAGCGTAAATAAAAACGTTCCAATTTAAAGAGTCAGCTTAGGAGTTAAGCTGTGTCGTCGGGCCGTCAGGTAGAACGGAATCTGTCCTAATAAGGAGTTAAAGAATATAAAATGTGAATTATGTGTGATTGAATGAAATGAATTTGTAAATAAAGTGTTTCGTCTTAAGTGACGTGTCGATCGATAATGATAATGAGAAGCGTAATCGAAACGCTGAGCGTCGGGCCGTCAGGCTGAACGTGACCCGATACGCGTAAAAAGGGATAAAGATTAAAGAAGAATAAATTCTATGATCAGACCTGAGTCGTTATGTGATTGTATATGTGTGATTTCTTGTCTGTGTGAATGACTATGTGCTTTGTGACATTTTTATGAATTTAAAGGAATTATGTGATTTAAATAAAGGTTTATTTAACCTTCGCGCATTTTTATAAAATTATCCGAGTAAGATAAAAACATGGGATTTGTTTTGTTATCTTCATAGTAGTCCTAGAGACTTTTTAAAAATGATGAATGGATTTGTTTGGTGGTCTTTGCATTTTAAATTGATTTTTATGTGGAAAATGTTATTATTAAGGCGAGCTTGCAAAAATCATATAAAATCAACCGTACGCTCAAAATCTTATTATGAGTAATGGTTGGAAAGCTAATTTCGAGATCTACGTTTTAAAATCGTCAATCGCTATAATTTCCACCTTTCTGAGAGAGATATATTTATTTTTCCACCAATAATCTATGGGAGTAAAAAGAGAAAGGAAAATTACTTTATAAAAGGAAATTAGGAATGTACTAAATTACCCTTGATCTTGAGTGTGTATAAACTCATCTCCCCCCTTTTCTTTTTTTTCCCCGAGCACCTCAATCTCTCTTCTCTCTTTCTTTCTCACTCTCTCTCTCGGCTAATCTCTCTCTCTCTCTCTCTCTCTCTCTCTCTCTCTCGACTCTTCTTCTTTTCTCTTGGTAAACTACTTGTTTCTTTGATAACTCTCACCAATCCTTCTCAAAGTCTCTTGTTAAACACATATAAGTGGTTATTGGAGTGTGCATGTGTGAATATCTTGTTGCATGCAAGCTCGATGTGTGTGTGTGTGTTTTCATGCTTGATGCGTGTGTACGTATGTATATATGGTCTAATATATGCTTAAGGAGGTGATTTTATGATTGAAAAACGATTTTTAAAGCCAAGTGAGTCTTGCATGTGCCTTGTGTGTGCATATATCGGAGGTTTCAAGGATGGAAACCCCGTAATGGGGCACCACCGAGAAACCACAGCCACCGGTGATGAACTTCGGTGAACCGGTGGTGAGCAATGATATTAAAAACTGAGCTCTAAAATCTTTAAATCAAATATTTGTGTTTGCATGTGGTATTTTGATAAAAAGGCCGAATGGTTTTGTAGATTACAAGTTGATAAATTGATTCTTGTTGGTTGTAATGTTAATTTAGTTTGATGTTAAGAGATTAGTAGGATAAAAGATGCAAACGTTTAGAAGTTTTGTTTGCATGTGTGTTTTCTTGAGGAAAGGGCGAATGGCCCTTACTATTTTTAGAAAATCGTGTTGATTTTGTTAAAATGAATGAGTTGTTGATTTGATGTTTGATTATAGGTTGATTTGTGATTTAAGGATTAAGAAGATCATTTACATGTGTTGTTTTTTTTTTGAAAAACCCGAATGGGATCTTGGTTTTAAAAGATCAAAAATGATTTTGAGTAATGATCACGACTTGTTAATGTTCATTCTTGGAAATTAGTAAAGATTGGATGATAAAATTTCTTAATGTTTGCATGTACCAAAAAGGGCTATGTTCTTTTATGATTTAAGTATGTTAACTAAGATTCTATGGTAATTGGACTTGTACATTTGTTTGGATGCAAAATTTGGGAATGCATGGTGAAGGTTTTGGTTCGACCTTGTGTTAATAAAAAGAAGAATTGATTTTTGTGACTTGATTTTGGTATAATTAAGGTTTAACTAGAAAGTAATAAGATTGCATGTTGATTTAAAAGATGAATTGTTAATGCATGTTTTGGTTTGATTGTGATTGTGGTTAAGGCCGAATAGGCCAAGGAAATTCAAAGTCAAAAATCTGATTTCTGGTAAATAATAGAATGATTGAGTGTTTATGTGTGAAAACCTTTGAATTTTGCTTGTTGGATTGTGTTTTTGGTTCGAATTATGGATAAAGAGAAAGGTAATTAAGGTAATTGGGGTTAAAAGCTATAAGTAATAGCCGTGCATGTCATTGTGTGTTTGTACGAGTTATAAATATTTGATTTGGGAAAAAAATCAAGGTTTAGCGAGTATATGTAAAGTGATATAAGGTTACGAGAAAGGAATGTGTTATGTGCTATGTGCTTATGTGTATAAGCTATACTCGTATATTTGAGTCAAGAATATAATCGAGCTATCGTATTGAGTGTTCGTTCCGGGAACGAGAGTTGAGAAACTGATTAAGGTTTTGGTTTTTATTGTAGATTCGGAGCGCGATGACATTCAGGCTATGAAAGGAAATGGTATACTAGGTGGCAGTAGTTCAACCTTCAGGAAATCATATTCAGGCAAGTAACACTGATTACTTGGTAAATGATTATAAAGAGAATGTTGTTCATACCATGTAAAGTATTGAACTGTTTAATTAGTAAAACCCTGATATTGATTTGAGATACCCTGCCTTTGATCTTGATAAACTGTTAATGATAAGCTAACTGATTCAACCCTTTGATAATCTGTCCTTTCTGTTCAAGTTATTTATTAAGCCATGAATTGTATTGAATCCTATGATTATTCTTGTGAACCCTGTTTAATGATACTTTATTTCCTGATCACCCTATTGGTCCCTAAACAGATGTTGATCCCTCTAACTTAAGTACTTTGTTATCCTTGATTCGGAATCCTTAAGAATTGTTCCTTGTTTATCTTTGAATCACTCCCTGAACCTTATTTTTCTTAAGATTTGACTTGAAAGAGTCTGAATGATTTCATATTCTTGATAATGATAAAATGGATTTTAGAAAACCTATTTGTTTTTCCAACTCAAGGTTTTCCAAACGAATTCCTGATGGTTTGGATTGGGACATAAGAGGCTAGTGGGACTAGTCTAGTCACGGTAAGAGGCTAGCGGGGCTAGTCCAACTTAAGGCTGAAATTATGCCGATTGGTACCTTAAAGACCGGATGGAGGTTGGTACGGGCTGATCACCCGTATTATAATGAAATGGAGAGATAAAGTGATCCAATCAAGGGTTCTAAATGATTATTTAAAAGGGAACTGGAACTTTCTGTTCAGTAAATTGATTCTTGAAAATGAAAATGGTTTATATTGTTTTGAAAAGAGTTGATTATGTTAATGTGAAGCTTAAAGCTCGAGAACCCTGATTCTTAAATCTATCGATCATATGACTGATTCCATATAATGAAATACTGTTGCTTTCCTCTTTTTGAAAGATCTATTCTGATCCTTTAATGATTTGTGATGAATGCCGGCTTTCGTCCTACGTTGAGCCTTGTTCCTTAAAAGCTCCATATTGTTCCTTCAAAACCTTTCCTTAACCTAAAAGCTGGAAATCTGCCACCTAGAACAATTAAAGTAGAATGCCCTGGGTTTGGTAAAGTATATTGTGAATTGATATCGTAGAACTGCTTTATAGTTACTTGCTGAGTTTTATACTCATATATTTTTTCTTAATCTAACCATGGCAGTTAAGCAAGAAGATGGCCAGGCTTAGGCGCACTGCTCGTAAGAGCGTACCTGGTGGTCCCTATCGTGTTGAGGGCTTCCGGTTGCCAGAGCAGGTGGTGGTATTTTTGAGTGAGCACGCGCCTAGAAGGAAATCTGTAAAGATACAATGGGTTATCTGTCGGTTCCCAGCCGGAATCGATATTGTCTATTTAATAATATTATGGGGTTGTAAGTTATATTTTATGATTGATAGTTGTAATCTGGTCTCATACATTATCCTGTTGATCCTGTTAGTAGTTAATCGGGGTTCATGCTTATTTAATTATTAGATTAAAGGTGTGTGAGTCCTCATTTCCTAACCCCGAGATTGAGGGCTGGAAGGCATATGTCATAGCCTATTTGTTTATTCGAGGATTTAACTCAACTCAAATAAGGATGTAACAAGTAAATAGTGGTTCTATCGTCAGAGAGATCTCTCAAAGTAACATATGTCAAAGGATTAAGTAACATTATTCGTCTACAGACTTGAGGACTTAATTCACTGGAAGAAGCTCAAGAAATTGATCAAGCCTCAGTGATATAATTCAAGATTGTGGATTTAATCAAGTGACAGAGATCTCGTCAGGGTATCAATTGATTACAGGGATTTAATCTGAAGAAAATCAAGACATGAAGAAACATCACAGAAGTTAGTCATTCATGAACCAGACAGTACATCGAGTGTCAACATTGAAGTGGTGAAATGGATTCAGTGATTTTTAGTAGATTGTCAGAAGAGTGGTTGTTGTTCAAAATTAGTATTAATTCTCTAATTAATTAATTAAGTCATATAATTTAATTAAGAAAATAAATTATATCTGCAAAGATTAATTTATTAATTAATTGGATTAATTGATTAATTAATTCTGAATTAATATTTTGATTGTTCAGAATTGATTTTGAATTTAAATTCAAAATTAATTCAGCAAGACAATCTTTTGTATTAGTATGACAATCGGTATGACAATCAATATTCATACCGAAAGTCATGCCAGTTCAATGGATTGTCCTACCGAAAGTTTTACCAGTTAAAAGGATTGTCTTGCTGAGCTATAAGGATTGTCTTGCCAATTAAAAACACAGGATTTAATATAAAGAGCAGCAGCTGTTTGTTTTTTAACAAAGCATTGATGATCAAAAGAAAAACAGCAGAACACAGAACAAAGAAAACAGCAGAGAACTTATTACAATTTCACAGATCATTTATTTCTAGTATTAATTGTTAAATCTAATCCACTAGAAATCCTTTTATTGTTCTTGTGTAACTATCTAGCGGATCAAATCCCTAGAACTTAATCTCAAATTGCATATAGCATTTGATCCTTTTTATTACAAAAATAGAAAAAATTCATGTCGAATTTATTCTAGATTTGGAATAATTTATTTGAGATTAATCCTTTGTAAATGATACCGTTGTTGTAACACCTTTCAAGTTTAATAATAGTTTTATTTAACTTGAATTTTGTTTCACTTTTTTATTCCGCATTTTATTCGATTAAACGGTATTGTTTATATTCAACCCCCCTTCTACAAACATATTGAGACCTAACAATTGGTATCAGAGTCTTCTGATTAACGAACAAATCAAGATCCTAGACTTTTGTGATTCTTTCACTCCTTGAATTTTTATTTACTCAAAAATTCATAATGACTACACAAAAAGTTGGAACCGTTAAAATTCCACTATTCGATAAAGAAAATTATGTTATGTGGAAGAAGAAGATGCTATTGTTTTTACAAGTTGCAAATCCCAAATATCTGGAAGTGTCCAGGAAGGGTCCAAAAATTCCGATGGTTATTGAACCAGAGGTAATAGAAGATGATGTGGTGATTACCAAAGCTAGAACTTATGTAAAGAATCCTGAGGATTTTTCTCCTGCTGAAAAAGAAGAAGCCTCCCTGGATGCTAGCCTTCAATTAATTTTAGTAGATTCCCTTGATCCCTTGATGAATAGACATGTGATGAACTGTAAAGATTCCAAACACATCTGGGAAACTATTGAGGTGATTAATGAAGGCACAGAGGAAGTTAGGGAGAACAAGTTAGAAATCCTAACCTCTGAGTATGAATACTTTAAATCCAATCCAGGAGAAGGAATCACTGAAGTGTTTGAGAGGTACAATGCTTTGATCAACAACCTGAACATTAATGGTAAATACTATTCAATCAGGGAGGTCAACAAAAAGTTCCTTTTAACACTGCCAACTCATCTCGAACATAGAATCACTGTCATAAGAGAAGCAAGAGATCTGAGTGAGATTTCTTTGGAAAGGCTCTATGGTGTGTTAAAAACCTATGAGTTGGAGCAGATTCAACAGAAGAAAGTCTATGGGAAAGGAAGAGTGGTCAGCACGTCTACTGCTCTAGTAGCTGAAGAACAACAACAACAACCACAATATCAACAATAATCTCAACAGTCAGAAAGAATGGTACAGTCTTCCAAGGTTGAAAAAAATGTGATAGTAGCAGAATTTGATCCTCCTACTACAAATCAATCAGGAGATGATTTTTATTCCTTGGCAGAACTGGAGCAATTGGAAGATGAGTCAATGACCCTGATTGTCAAGAGATTCTCCAATGTCAGATTCAAGAGGAATCCCAAGTTCAAGTACAAGTCCAACTACAACAGATTCCAGAAAGGTGGATCTTCATCCTCTAACACCAACAGTGGTGGGTACAAAACAGGGATGGTTGATCGAAGCACCATTCGATGCTTCAACTGCAATGAGTTGGGCCACATTGCCACAGAATGCAGGAAGCCAAAACAAGTTAGGAAGAACTCTTATGATTCTAATCAAAAGAGTAAATCTGAAAGGGCTTACCTGGCAAAGAGAAGAAGCTGGGATGATACTGACAGTGAAGATGAAGAAGTTGGGAATCTTGCTCTCATGGCTAGTGATGCAAACACCTCATCGTCAAGAAAAGAGGTAAAATTTACTGATGCTGAATTAGTTTATCATCTAGGAGGTTCCTTAGATTGTGCTCGTCGTGATAATGAAATGTTAAATCAACAAATCAAAGACCTTGAGAAAGAGGTCAATGAATTAAGACTTGTGCACATTAATCAAGATAAATTAAAAGAACAAGTATCTTTTCTAGAGAATAGAGTTGACTGTTATAGACAACTCGAAACTATTCTCAAAGACAAGATCACCGGTCTTGAGGCTAAGGTTAAAGCTTACTTTAATTCTTGTTCGAAGTCCAAAGAGTTTTACAATAAGCAAGCTGTTAATCAAACATCTGGAATAGGTTATGATTACAATGTTGCTATTGGAAAATTAGGCATAAACTCCCCTCCTCATGTCTGTGCTAAAGGTAGGGAAGTACCACATGTGCTTAAGGGTGTTGATGAACCCCTCTATAAAGAATCAATTGATGAACCATTTGATGAGACCTCATTTATTATTCAAGAAGAAATCCATGTTGAAGATCTTGCTAATGAAAAAGCTATTTCCAAGTCAAGTGTGTCAAAGGTTCCAGTCAAAGTTGTGAAAGCAACTGAGACTAACTCAGACATATGAGTTGGATAACACAAATGCCATGTCTACCATGCATAAGTTGCCTATTGTTAATCCCTCTCATAAAGCATGTGGTGTTCCTGATTGTATGTCTTGTGCTTTTAATTTGATGTTTGCTTATTTTAATGATAAGCATGTTTCTAATGATAAGACTACTCCTCGTCAGCATGTGAATAATAGGAAGCATGATAGGTCTAAGACTGCTAGTCCTCCTAAAGCTAGAAAGGAGACATTTGTGCCTAAGCCTAAACAGAAATTTGTCAAGGCTGTTTACAAGGTCAATTGTTCAGTCAGTGAGAAAGTTGAGAACATTAAAGTTAAGAATATTGTTTTGCCTGATAAAGGCCAATTTTACAAGTATGCCGGACCCAACCAAGCTTGGGTTCCGAAGAAGGTCTAATCCATTTGTATTGCAGGGCATTAAACAGGTACAACCTGTAGTGTGGATTCTTGACAGCGGATCGTCAAGACATATGACCGGAGATAGAGCCCTGCTATCAAATGTGGTTGAGAAAGCTGGCCCAGTGGTTACCTTTGGAGATAACAACAAAGGTTTAACTGAGGGATATAGATGTTTGCTAGCTGGAAATGTTATCATTGAAAATGTGTATATTGTGCAAGGACTTGAACACAATCTGCTTAGCATTAGTCAGTTCTGTGACAACGGCTACAATGTTTTATTCGACAAGCTGAAGTGTTAGATTCTGCACAAGAAAAATGAAAAACCCTCCTTGATGGGAATCCGGAAAGGAAATCTGTTCGTAGCTGACATGAACTCTGGAAGCAATCCTGAAGTCAATTGTTTCTATGCAAAGGCATCATCATATGAGAGTTGGCTATGGCACAAGAGACTTTCTCATCTCAATTTCAAAATAATGAATTCTCTTGTCAAAAGAGAATTGGTCAGAGGTCTGCCTCAGCTAGAATTCTCCCCAGAAGGACTGTGTGAGGCTTGCCATAAAGGAAAGTCAAAGAAAGCAAGTCACAGAGGCACTGACACATCCTCCATAACTGGTGTTCTGCAATTATTGCACATGGATTTATTTGGACCAGTTAATGTTCTTTTGATGTCAAAGAAGTGTTACTGTCTTGTGATAGTTGATGACTATTCCAAGTATACGTGGGTTTTATTTCTTCACTCTAAGGATGAAACACCACAAGTTGTGATTTATCATATCAAGTTGATCGAGTTAGATTCTAATGTCCCTGTTAGAGCAATAAGGTCAGATAATGGAACAGAATTCAAGAATTCACTTCTCAATGGATTCTTTACAGACAAAGGGATTACCAGACAATTTTCAGCTCCTAGAACCCCTCAGCAAAATAGAGTGGTAGAAAGGAAGAATCATACATTGATTGAAGCTGCAAGAACGATGTTAAGTGAATCAGTTCTTCCAATGTACTTTTGGGCTGAAGCTGTCAATACTGCATGTTATACTCAGAATCGAACTCTAATCAACAAAGACTTCATGATAACTCCTTATGAGATTATGAATGAACAGAAACCTTCTATCAAATACTTTCATGTATTTGGTGCCAGATGCTTCGTGCTCAAGGATGGAGATGATCGTCGTGGTAAATTCGAGGCAAAGGCATATGAGGGTATTTTTGTTGGATATGGAAGAAGATCATACAGGGTGTATATCATTGATCAACACAAAGTAACTGAAAGTGTCAATGTTACATTTGATGACACTAAACTCCCTAGTATCCAAACTGAAGATCCTTCTGAGAAACTGAAGTTTGATGATATGTCAGATTTAGAATCAGAACATGATCAAGAACCTGAGGTTGTTGCTGGTGAAGAACCTGTTAATCATGATGATACTCAAGGTAATGGTGATGGAAACTTTGGAAATAATGGAGATACCACTGCTACTGACGGAGAATCTTCAAGTCAACATGGCAACAACTCAGGGGGAGATGCTGAAGGATCAACTAGTAGGATACAACATCCCAATGAATTTCAAGGCGAATCATCAAGATCAAATCTTCCAAGACAGACTGTCTGGAATAAAGCTCATCCTTTTGAGTTGATTATTGGTGATCCAGATGTTGGAGTCAGAACTAGACGTGCTACTCAAAATGAGTGTCTGTTCTCAGGATTTCTTTCTGAGATGGAACCTAAGAAGATTGAGGAAGCACTGACTGATCCAGATTGGGTGATTTCTATGCAAGATGAACTCAATCAGTTTGAACATCAACAAATCTGGAAACTGGTACCTAGACCTACACACAAGAAAGCTGTTGGTACTCGGTGGGTATTCAGGAATAAACTAGATGAAGATGGTGTGGTTACAAGAAACAAAGCAAGACTGGTAGCTAAAGGGTATTCTCAAGCTGAAGGCATTGATTATGATGAAACCTATGCTCCAGTGGCTAGACTAGAGGCCATCAGGATATTTCTGGCATTTGCAGCATTCTCTAACTTTAAAGTTTATCAAATGGATGTCAAGAGTGCCTTTCTGAATGGAAAGCTGGATGAAGAGGTATATGTAGAGCAACCTCTTGGTTTTGAAGATCCAGATCATTTGGATTTTGTCTACTTTCTTTTCAAGGCTATCTATGGACTCAAATAGTCTCCGAGAAAATGGTATGACACTCTCTCTGAATTTCTTATTGAAAATAGCTTTATTAGTGGTGTCATAGACAAAACTCTCTTTTCTAAAAAGCATAAGAATGATACTATATTAGTCCAAGTCTATGTGGATTATATAATATTTGGGTCTACTAATGATAATCTCTGTAAGAGATTTGCTAAGTTAATGCACAGCAAATTTGAAATGAGCATGATGGGAGAGCTGAAGTTCTTTCTTGGATTACAAGTAAATCAAAGGTTAGATGGAACTTTTATTTGTCAATCCAAGTATCTCAAGGAACTCCTCAAAAAGTACAATCTAGAGGATTCTGCATCAGCAAGGACTCCTTCAACTACAGCTGTCAAGCTTGGACCATGTGAAAATTCCATTAAGGTAGATGTCACAAGCTACAGAGGTATGATTGGCTCGTTACTCTATCTTACTACAAGTAGACCAGATATTATGTATGCTACATGCTTATGTGCAAGGTTCCAAGCGAATCCTAGAGATATTCATCTCGTTATTGTTAAACGAATCTTGAGATATCTTAAGGGTACACCAAATCTAGGTATTTGGTACCCTAAAGAATCTGGTTTTAACCTTGTTGGATATACAGATTCAGATTACGCAGGAAGTGTTGTTGATAGGAAAAGCACCTCAAGGAGTTGTCAATTCCTAGGTAGCAGACTAGTCTCATGGTACAGCAAGAAACAACAAACAGTTTCCAATTCAACGGTCGAGGCTGAATATATTGCTGCTGGAAGCTGCTGTGCTCAGATCTTGTGGATTAGGAATCAACTACGGGACTATGGCTCTGTATTGAACAAAATACCTATTCTATGTGACAATACAAGTGCAATAGCCATCACCAACAACCCTGTGCAGCATACAAGGACCAAGCACATTGACATTAGGTATCATTTTATTAGAGAGCACGTCATGAATGGTACTGCTGAACTATTTTTTGTTCCAACAGAAGAACAAATAACAGATATTTTCACTAAACCTCTTGATGAATCCACAGTTACCAAATTAGTTGGTAAATTGAGTATGTTGAATAGCTTTAGTGATTAAACTTGTGAATATCTGAAATCTGTTCTTGAATGAATTTACAAATGAATTTTTCATAAATGAAAAATTCATTTGCAAATTTATTTTATCATATTTTCCATAATTTCTTGCTTATTTCTATGTAAGTTTTATTATCTTATCTTATTTATTTATTCTACTTGTAATTTTAATATCTCATAATATTTTATTTTCTCTAAAAATATTTTTCTATGAATTTTATTTGCTAAAATTCAACAGAAATCTATTTTTGGAATAAAATATAATTATTTCTGAAATATTGCTTTTGTTTTTGTAAATTTTTTCTGTAACTATAAGTATTAATTCTTTGTATAAGTTTATTTTATACTAGAATGACAATCGGCAAGACAATTGAAATTGTCTTGCTAAAAGTCATTCCAGTACATATATGTGCTTAATTTTATTTTCAGTTTAATTTTATAACTGGCAAGACAATCGGTATGACTATCAATAGTCTTGCCAGTAATAAAATTTATATCAGATAATATTTGTTTTTATTTTATACTGGGATGACAATCGGTATGACTATCAGATTGTCATACCAATTATATTATTAGTATTTTTGTTTTCTCAATTGCCTGGTATGACAATCGGGAAGACAATCGGTATGACTTTCCTCGATTGTCATACCAGTTGTCTACTTAAGTTTTTTTTTGTGTTTCTTTTATTTGTCATCAGTTTTTTCTTCTTCCTTTCAAATTCCAGCAGTTTGTTTCTCTCTCTCTCTCTATTCGATCAAACACAAACCTCCATTGATACTTCCTTGCTCGAGTTTTTACTCAGCATAACTTTTCCACTCCTGTTATATATACATACACGTATATACATACAGAAGTGCTGCCCAATTTTTTATTTTTAAATTTCACTTCATTTTTGTTCCCTTCAAAATCAATTTTTGTTTGTCTTTGGGTATTTTTAGTTAATTGTGTTTTGCGACTTGTGCGTTTTTTAGATCTTTTATTGTGAGTTAAGAACATTAACGAGATACATTACTTTCTAAATTTTTCGGATATAATTGATTTAATTCGAATTATTAAATTTCTTAATTAATTCGAATTTTCTTAATATTACTCTTAAAATTCTGAAAGTGTGTGTTTTATTATATTTTTTTAATGGCTCTCAATTTCTAAATTGTCTCGCATAGTCTTGTTGGTTATTTTAATCCAGAAAATGTGATGTGGAAAAATTTAAGCCGTGGATTAGATTTTTAAATGACCATTCGATTGTTAGCTCTGCTATTAAATCAAATGTGCTTTTAAATGTCGATATGCTCAGACTGATTTGCACAACCTCTACTATGGCCGATGATTTTAAATCTTTTTCATTCACCGTGGCAAACACATAGTATGTAGTTGATGAAACAGTCGTCAATCGAGCGTTAAATTTTCCAATGGACAATTTCTGTAATTTGCCCTCTGAAAATGATATTTCAAACTTTTTTCATGCTATTCACTATCAGGGGGTGATTAACTTAACCAAGTTGTCTAAATCCAATTTAGTTTCTGAATGGGACATTTTCTTCGATACACTTTCTAAAGTGTTTGCCAACTGCACTAAATCCAACTTTCACAACATCACTTCCACTCTGCAGTATATTGGTCTTACGGTTGTTTTCAATCAAAGGATCAATTTTGGCAAACTACTTTTACCCATTCTTCTGAGACGTCTCACTACTGCTTTACGTGATCATTCTACAAATCGTAGGGTTTCGTGCTACTACGCTCGTTTTCTCATGCTCATAGCAGAACATCTTCTCTCACCTGAGCATAAAGCTCTTTTTGCTAATTCTTCAGTAACTGAACCCCCTCCAGTAAGCAAAAAGATTTACACTCGCCAAGACACAACCTTTAAATTCATGCAAGTTCCAGTACTTGTATCTGCTTTCATGGCCACTTACATTCCTTTACCTATTTTCAATCTTCCCGGTCATGAACAGCAAGCTCAACCTCCAGTGGTTCAAACCACCCAGGCTCAAACATCAAATGTTCTTCCTCTGCAGGTAATAATTCCTCAGACTCAAACTATTCCTACTTCTGTTGAAAGACCCTCAGTGGTTGATAGGGCTGACCATGAAGTTGTTGAACCGCAGCTTCAATCCCAGGTCATAGAGTCAAACACAGAGTCACAACCTATCTCAACCTCTCCCCCACTGTCTAAAATGTTGTCTAGAAGGTTAGTAGGAAATAGTATGTTGTTGGATATGAATGAACCCTCAGCTCTGCCTCCTCCCAGGAAAAAAGAAGAACATTTACTGAGGCATCTGAAAGCCCATCCTTGTCCTCCCAACAGGACATGGACTTTGATATGGCCAGTGAATAGTTACTAGAGACATTCTATCAACAGGATGAATCTATTGAAATTTGCCATAGGGCCATGACATCCTGTACTGAGTCAAGCACACTTCCATTACTCATAATGGAAGCATACAGACCAATAGATGATACTCAAGACACAGAGTGAGGAGGGAACATTGAGTCGGTTACAGTGCCTGCCATAGTTACGGAAGAAGAGCAGTCACATGCTTCTAAGGGAAAATCTGACTCTCAGCCACCTTTAATAGAGTCATTTTCTCCCCTCCCAGATCCAACACCTTTGGCTCCCTCACGGGATTCTCCACTCATAGATTTATCTGGAGAAAGTGGAGGGCAACTCGGTCAATCTATCCCTGAAGCAATTCAGACATCTATTTCACATGAAAAGATAGGTTTGACTGAGGATCGGGACTCGCGAATTCCCATTGCACCACCACTGACCTCTCTTGAAGAGGCTAGGGTGATTTCAAATGCAGGTACAGAAGATTAGCATCAGGAAGACTCCTCACGAGCAATAATATTGAGAGATACACAAGCACGTGAGTTGAGTGAATCAAACAGGAGAGATATTCAGGTGAGCGCACACACAGACACAAACACTGAAAATCTGTTAGCTCAAATTGCTGAACTGAAAGAACAACTTGCAAAAAGTCAGGCCGAGGCTCAATCATTCAAAGCACAAGTGGTTGAACGGTCTTCTTCTTCCACCTCTGTCAATAATCAGCTGGCTCTCATCAGGACTGAAATATCAGATTTGAAGACCTCTGTTGTACCAAAGCTTAACTCAATCCAGGCATCTCCAACTTTATCAGCTGAAGACATTTCAAACTTCTGCTCTCTCCATACAAGAATGACTTTTCTTGAAGACTTGGTTGAAATGAATCATTCACTGGATTCCTCCAGATTTCTGAAGATAGAGACGGGCATGGAACATCTCAATGAAGGGATGAAGCACTTGTACTTCATGATCAAAAATTCTCACCGCCCTAATGAAGAACAAAGGACTTTCTTTGAAGGGCCGTCTGGTGGAGGCTCAGGCTCTAGAGGTAATGGAGGTCATGGAGGATCTAAGGGAAAGTCTGTAGAGGATTCCTCAACTAAGGGGGAGAAGAAAAGGAGAAGTGGAAAGGGAAAAGAAAAAGATTCTTCTGGTGGAGGCACAGGGAAGGCTGATGATGTCTACTATAGTGGAGAAGGATGACTTTGATATTTTTGACATTCCCACTGAACCAGTCTTGGAAGATAAAGATGGTTTCTTTAAAGCTGAGGAGGAAAGTGATTTTGGAGAATGGGAAGAGGAAGCTCAAGTGGATCCTATTTTTGAGAAAGAGTTTCAGCAGCAGCAGTCAGAGTTGAAAAGAAAAGAAGCTGAACTCAAAAAGGTATCCCGGATCATTGATATGAGGAAAAACATTGAACGAACAGAAACTCTTGAAAAGCAACGTCTTCATGACATTAAAGCTAAAGAAAGGAGAAGAGATGTCAAACTGAAGATTGGTGAAAATTGGGATGAAGCTAGGAGAGTACTTGATATGCCTCAGCTGAGCACAAACAATGATAGAAAGTTTCTACATCTTCTGGACAAGCTGGAGATCTCTAATCCAAACAATGACGTGTACATGAATGCTATAAAGACTGAAGTCTCAAGGATCACAGCTGTCTTTGACAGATCTCTAAATGAAATGAGCATATTTGTATATTGTCAGAGCGAAGGATCTTTCAAGGTATCACTTCATCTGTTTGAGAATCGTTCTTTATCAAAGATTTGGGTTCTTCTCAACAAAGTCAAAAGAAGCTCAGAATTGAATGAAGTTCTTCGAGAAAGGCTCAAAGAGTTTGCCAGCAGGGCTAGTCCTCAAGTGGTCAACAATCCTCATCAGGTAAGATTCTTTAAGTCTGACTGTCTTCAAATCTGCCAGCTTGATTCACAATCTCTTAAAGACTACTCTGCTAAGCATCTTGTCTGGATGGAACATCACTTAAGAACTGCTGGATATTCATCCATGTTGAAAACTCAAGCAGCTGATCTGATTCAAGCTTATTGTGAAAAGAATATTAAAAGGTACAATCAGTTCAAGAATAATCTAAAGTCAGTTGGACTTCAACCAGTCAGGCCAGCCAGCTTCACTTCTGAAAAGGATCGTGTCTTTGACAAGGAGTTGCTTAAAGATTTGGAAGAAGGTGAATTCGAAAGAGAAGACAACTGAATTCAATTAGCTCAAAACTTAATGTAATTTGCTTAGAGCTTTATAAATCAAGATAGACTAATGTAGTTATATGTTCAGTCTAGAGGAACATCTATCTTGTATTCACTTGTAAATTTCTTTTGGAATCTGGAAAATGTTAAATATAATCCAGAACTTTTCTGCTATTTACTTTGCATTACTGTTTATATCTTTTTCTTATTTGTTAGTTGAGTTATCCTCTAGGTATTTGTTGTTATTGTCTAACAAACAAATAGGGGGAGATTGAAAGGCATATGTCATAGCCTATTTGTTTATTCGAGGATTTAACTCAACTCAAATAAGGATGTAACAAGTAAATAGTGGTTCTATCGTCAGAGAGATCTCTCAAAGTAACATATGTCAAAGGATTAAGTAACATTGTTCGTCTACAGACTTGAGGACTTAATTCACTGTAAGAAGCTCAAGAAATTGATCAAGCCTCAGTGATATAATTCAAGATTGTGGATTTAATCAAGTGACATAGATCTCGTCAGGGTATCAATTGATTACAGGGATTTAATCTGAAGAAAATCAAGACATGAAGAAACATCACAGAAGTTAGTCATTCATGAACCAGACAGTACATCGAGTGTCAACATTGAAGTGGTGAAATGGGTTCAGTGATTTTCAGAAGATTGTCAGAAGAGTGGTTGTTGTTCAAAATTAGTATTAATTCTCTAATTAATTAATTAAGTCATATAATTTAATTAAGAAAATAAATTATATATTGCAAAGATTAATTTATTGATTAATTGGATTAATTGATTAATTAATTCTGAATTAATATTTTGATTTTTCAGAATTGATTTTGAATTTAAATTCAAAATTAATTCAGCAAGACAATCTTTTGTATTAGTATGACAATTGGTATGACAATCAATAGTCATACCTAAAGTCATGCCAGTTCATTTAGATTGTCCTGCCGAAAGTCATGCCAGTTCAATAGATTATCCTACCGAAAGTTCTACCAGTTAAAAGGATTGTCTTGCTGAGCTATAAGGACTGTCTTGCCAATTAAAAACACAGGATTGAATATAAACAGAGCATTGATGATCAAAAGAAAAACAGCAGAACACAGAACAAAGAAAACAGCAGAGAACTTATTGTAATTTCACAGATCATTTATTTCTAGTATTCATTGTTAAATCCAATCCACTAGAAATCCTTTTCTTGTTCTTGTGTAACTATCCAGCGGATCAAAATCCCTAGAACTTAATCTCAAATTGTATTTAGCATTTGATCCTTTTTATTACAAAAAAAGAAAAAGTTCATGTCGAATTTATTCTAGATTTGGAATAATTTATTTGAGATTAATCCCTTGTAAACGATACCGTTGTTGTAACACCTTTCAAGTTTAATAATAGTTTTATTTAACTTGAATTTTGTTTCACTTTTTTATTCCGCATTTTATTCGATTAAACGGTATTGTTTGTATTCAACCCCCCCCTCTACAAACATATTGAGACCTAACAAGGGCGTCACAAGTTGGTATCAGAGCTATAGGATCTAGTCCCTGAGACAAGTTAGGCATAAAAAAAGGGTATTTTGGGTATCTATCTATATCGCGAGAGAGTTCGACTCATATAGAGTTAAGTTAGACTATTAGTATAGTCTAAGGAAAGTGTTTATTAGTGCAGTGGAAACTAGAGTTAGGGTGTGAGTTAGCTGGAAGCTTTATTTGACCCTAACATTATTTTTTGGTTGCTGTTTTGTATTTTCTCTCAGGATCCTAGTAGTGGTAGTGACTCAGACTCAGAGATTAGTTTGACCGGTACCCCAGTGGACCCTATTCCACCCTCTCCAGAGGAGCCTGTGTATGTTAGTTCAGACCCAGAGGAGGGCCCTTATGAGAGTAGTGAGATCCCTATGCAGATTTTACCCTTGAGGCCAGATTCAGAGACCCCTGCCCCTGATCCAGAATCTGAGATGCCTAAGACTGTACCTGTCAGTGTTGGTGGCAAGTTAGCCCAGGATCGAGACTTTGTTTACTCCCGTATTACTGAGTTGGGAGCTTTGGTGGATAGGCTAGCCAGAGAGTCTAGGCAGAGTGCTTCAGTTATGGATGATGAGTGGCGAGTTCGAGTGAAGATGGTGGAGCAGGTTGCCAGGAGGATATTGGATGAGGGACCATCCACTAGTGATGCTGATGCTGAGGCCCGGAGGCTGCATAAGATCATTCGCTAGATGTTAGTTGTGTTGAGAGAGATTCTAGATGATTAGACGGGACTGTTGGTTGAGCCCGTAGATTATTGTTTTTCAACGCCGGTAGGCTTTGCGATACTTGGTCAGATGCCGGGATCCCTTTTTCATTTATCTTGTTGTATCTCAGAATTGTGTTGTAGTAGTAGTTGTTAGAAGTTAGGGGTAGATAGGGGGATATTTTCCAGTTTTTCCTCTGTATAAGCCTGCTATATTATTATACCTTATTTCAGAACCTGTGATAGCCAGACTTATCTTTATGTACCCTTTGTTTAAATCCATTGTCTTGTTTTCCATTTTGCACCTTAAATATCTCATAAACTGTTCTCAATATCATGTTTCTATACAACCATGTTTTCGTATAACCATATTTAAGGATCATAAAACCCTATTCTGTGCCATGATAAACCAACACTGATATGAGAATTATGTAGTAATAGGATTGCATGTGCAAATTGGGTAAAACTTAAAACCCACAAAAGAGATTTTATAGAAACTGTTGTTATATATATGCCATGCCATCGTATGGCTAAATAATTGCTCAATCAGGTTTTTAAGAAATGGCCAACTCACCAGATCACCAAGAAGATGAAATTCCCACCCAAGACCCAGAAGTAAACCCAGAAACCACCATGATGAGCAGACTTGCTCAGCTTTTGTAACAACCTGTGGCCCCTAAAGTTGGAAATTTCAAACACTTTCAATCTGTTCATCCCCCCGAGTTCTTAGGTTTGCCAGTATAACACCCCCAAATCTGGGGTCGGGGATCTGGGTTGTCACGAGTTCCATTTCCCCTAGTAACACTCAATCTCTATAAACAACCAACTACTGCGTACTGTGACCCCACAATATACACACACACCACAAGTTATAGTCTCAGAGATGAATACCCAAAAATAACACAAGTCATTTTATTCCACAATTATAAACCATTACACCTTAAAAGGGTTTCTGAATAAATTTACATATTCTTTGCCATTATTACAATTCATAAATATATATAAGTCTGGTACATCAAAAGTTGAAAGCCTAGCCTATTGGTAGATCCTACCTCAGCTACCACGGCATCAACACCTACAGGAAACTGCGGAACGTTTCCTATCCGCTCGCGAATTGGGAGCTTGATCCTGTTCATCTTGTCTATCTGTTGTTGTGTGATGAAAGAAGAAGCAAGGGTGAGCAACAAGCCCACCGAAATAATATGTAGAATAATTAACAATATATGAGCATTCTCATAGTACTCATGAAAGTCTTGGTCAAAAAAAATGAACCAAGTTTAATATCTTAACGCGACCAAGTCGCAAAATATTCAGTATATATGTATATATACTTTTCAAAATCTTGGAAGTCCTCTTCCACGCATAATATACACAGAGTTCCAGTTTATAACTGTATAAAAATATCGTTGCAAGGTGATCTCATATATCTAACCTTGTCTCAATGTTTTTCTGAAAATCTTTGACATGCATAAGATAATCATTTACTAGATATAAGTTTAAAAGATGAAGTTAAAAGATACTCCAATATACTTATATCTTTTCCGAATACTACTTGAACTACCACCGTTCAAGTTATAATTAGTTTCAAAAGTCCATCACATAAATGAGACTACAAGATAAGACTTGAATAGATTCAATCTTTGAAATGTTGTTTAAAAGAAATGAAGTTACGAGATACTTCATTTGAGGGAAACATCATCATAACTGTTTGACCCTGTCAATGCTTCAGCAATCACCCATCCGTAGCCTTTCGATCGAATGCTCCGGGTAGTGTTGCAAAAATATCCAAACTGTATGATGAACTCATTACAAGAGTTTGTCGTGCCAGGAAGACCACTCACGATGATCAGTCGCAGTAGTGCAACCCCACCATTTTCTACATGTAGAGGAGAACAGTTGGATTTACTTGTCAACCGAACACTGGACTCCTAAGGAATGGACCGTCTTAGCGGAACTTTCGGGCCATTTGGGCCAATAAATAAGGCTGGGCCGGCGCCATTCGACCACTTACGCCACTCATAGTTCAGATGAAAATCATGACTCTGAAACGTAAAGCTCGTTTCCCCTTTCCCCAAGTAGGAACTTATTGATACGACTCCACCAAGAAGTCGCATCTAGTTGGAAAGAAAAACTCACCGATATTTCCCAGGCGATGGATGTTAATGGATTAACTTATTCCCAGAATTTTACTTCCCGAGTGTTGGGTAAGTAATCAAAAACTCTTTTATCAAAACAACAACCTTGTTGCGAAGATAAGAATACATCACGGAGCCAGATCCCTAAGATTTTTGAGCGAGTATTTAAATCCCCTTCGAAAGGAAGATCTTAAATTTGAAAACGAGTTTTGGGATCCGCTCTAACTTTTAAAATCATTTTGAAGACTCGAAAACATTTTTAAGAATGTTTGGAGTAATACTGATTTAATAAAATAAATCAGTCCCGATATATTAGAAAATATCTAAATATTATTATTTAAATAATATTCCCATTAGGATAATCCTTATAAAAATAATCGAAGTAGAAGTTTTAAAACTCATACTTGAAATGAATAATAAATAACCAAAGATATACTTATACGAAAGTACGATCTTGATTTGAATAATCGAAAATAAGTTTGATTATTGAAACATTATTCTTTAATAAAATAAAGAATATTATTTAATAAATAAGCGGAGTCATAAGTCCTCAAATGAATATTCAAAATAATATTCATTAAATAAAATAAAGTTATCGAATAAACCTTATTCGATTAATAGTTTTGTAAACTATATCTTACATATATATATATAAATAAATATATATATATATAATATACTCGGGAACATCGTCTCCCGGTTCAGAAAATGTTCACCTTTGGGTCCCCTATACTAAGGGTATACGCAACTACTGCTTATCTCTAGCATAGGTATTATGCAACTTATAAGCAATTGAATCAACAATTAGATATCAAGATTATGAAACAGACATGCATATATACCATATCAGCATGCTCCAATATATCGCAAGATTTGCTAATAACATTCATGCACTTATCACAAGATAATGCATATACATATATAATCACAACAACAGTATAACAGGTAGAAAACTTTCCTGAGCGACTGGGGGTGATAAAAGGCCTGGGACGAGTCTGGTAACCTATAAACATCATATAAGTTGGAATTAAACCAAAGTTGCTTAAGAATTTATACTTTAACCAATTAGACCCTAACGTTCGCTTTTGCGCTTAACGATTCACTTAAGTCGCTCGAGTACCCTCGGCTCCACCATTTTTAATAAATTAACCATTAATAATTTTAAGGCGATTCTTTCGCGAGTACCCTACCAACTGCCTAATCCACTTTACATAATTGTTTCATACTGCAATTAGTCATTTAAGGACCCTAACCAAGGTTTCAAAGTAAGGCGAGGGGTAATGGTCTGTTCGCGAAACGCCGTTACTTAAAACGGTCGTTTCTTTTAAACTGCACATCGGATTCAAGCGAACCACATATCAAAATGAAGCTCGTAACATGAACTATCTAATCAAGGCAATGGTCAAAACCTAACAGTGAGTTCACGGGTCCTGATGTTAAGAACAAAAGTAGTCTATAGTAAATCAGGCATTACGACGGCTATGTTTACGCGATTTCCAAATTTAAACCATTCCAATCAATTCACAATTCAACCCACAATCACCACTACAACCAAACTTCATCCATTCTTTACTACAACAGCCCCAACAACTCAAGATTTCCAATTTATACTACTTCTCAATCATGAACTAAGAGCTTACTTAAGTTCATTAACTAATAACCAAGATTTACCATTCCAAAAACATTACAAAACCAACCAATCTCTAAATTTTCAATAACCATGCTTCTCATGAACTATACTACTCATAACAAGCTCTAAACATGAGTACACGCCCATTACACTAACCCATCATCTAAACATTATGGAATCCAAACCAACAAAACTTAAGATTAAGGGTTTGAGAAGTTATAATGAATGGCTTAAAATCAACCAACAATTCCTTCCCTTTTGGTCATGCTTATGTCATCCTTCTATGTCATCTTGTTACACTTGTCTTCTTCTTATTGGTGTGATGACATCATCATCACTAACCTCTTTGATTAACTCCTAATTACTTGGCTAATGATCGCTGATCTGTTATACGGTTCGCTTAACTTTCGTTTTTGTTTATCGTTTGAGGGATCATACCCGGGATCTTATTACTTGGGTTCCCTTAACCTTTCTCAATACATTATATTCCTTTTATGATCCTCTCTTATAATCCTTGAATTTAAATCATTTTTATCCTGTTACCTTATACTCAATGCTTTCGGTATCTGATGGATTTTCGGGAAAAATCAAAGTGTTCGAATTTGGATTCTGACGATCTTTACATACACTTATATACCATATAGAGTACTAATAAGATCTCAGAATACCAATAGAAGAACCCATACATAGGGTGGCATGAAAAGTTTTCTTATTCAGCATAATCAGCAAAATCACTATTCATAAGGGTTACAAAAAGTCCAAAATTTTTGGGGTTATTACAGCCAGACCCGATTAAATCTCAGTCGTGGTTGAGAGAAATGGAAAAAGCTTTTGAGTTAGCAGAAGTTAAGGACGACAAGAAGGCTCAGTATGCAAGTTATTACCTAAAAGATGAAGCAAGTTTTTGGTGGGAGTCTTCAAAGGCGTTGTTGGAAGGCAAAGAATTAACATGGGAAAAGTTCATTGAGATGTTTCTGGAGAAGTATTTGCCGAGTTATATGCAAGATCAATTAGAAATGAAATTTCTGGACCTTAAACAGGAGGATATGTCAGTAGCGGAGTATGAAGTGAAATTCTCGGAGTTGTCTAGATTCGTACCTGAGTATGTGAATATAGAGGCAAAGAAGGCTAAGAGGTTCCAATAGGGACTTAAGCCGTGGATTAGGAGTCAAGTAGCATTATTGGAGATCAAGAATAATGCTGCCTTAGTTCAAAAGGAAATGATAGTGGAAGGTGAGTGTGAAGCTGTAAGGAGAGAAAATGAAGGAAGAAAGAGGAAATTTGAAAGCTCAGAGCAAGATCAAGGGAGTTCAAAGTTTAGAGGAAAATTTGGAAAGAATGGTGGAGGTCAGAACCAAAAGTTTCAGAAGTTTAGACCCGGTAACGGAGCTCAGAATAACCGTTTCCAGAAAACTGGACAACCGGGGAAAGACAACAGACCTCAGATTCAAGAATGCAAGAATTGTAGAAAGAGTCACCCGGGAAGGTGTAATAAGTTGGATGTGACGTGTTTTAAGTGCAACCAGAAGGGGCATTACTCTTCAGAATGCCCAAGTGGAGCGAGGAAGCCTGATTTGGCTTGTTTCAAGTGTGGTAAAGTGGGCCATGTGGCCAGGAATTGTAAAGAGCCTGTTCAGAAGGCTAATGTTCTCAGGATTGCTGGACCGTCGTCTCTCCCAGCACCACCAGCTCAACCCAGAGCTAGAACCTTTAACATGACGATGAAAGATACGGTGCAAGATGTGGACGTGGTAGCAGGTATGCTTGTTATAAACTCAGTAGAAGTAAAAGTATTGATGGATTCTGGAGAAACTAGATCTTTTATTTCTGAAAGTATTCTTGATAAATTAAATTGTGTTGTGTACCCTCTGGAACCTAATTTGATTATAGAAGTAGCAAATCAAGAGAAAGTTATTGCTAGCAAGATTTGTCCCGATTGTGATGTGACTATAGAAGGTCGGCACTTTTCTACTGACTTAATTCCCTTTAAGTTAGGAGAATTTGAGGTTATACTAGGGATGGATTGGTTGTCAAACCATGAAGTGCAAATAGAATGTAAAAGTAAAAAGGTGAAGTTAAGAACCAAGGATGGTGAAAAGGTGATATTTAAAGGAAAGAGGCAAGAGAAGAAATTCCTAACGGCCATTGAGGCGAGAAGATTAATACGTCAAGGATGCGAAGTTTATTTGGCTCATGTCGTGGATATGGAGAAGGAATCTTTAAGGATCGAGGATATTCCGATAGTAAGAGATTTTTCGGATGTATTTCCTGATGAATTGCCTGGACTACCTCCAGACAGAGAGATTGAGTTTACGATTAATTTGGCTCCTGGAACGGAACCAGTGTCAAAAGCTCCCTATCGCATGACGCCAGTTGAAATGAAGGAATTGGTAGCCTAGTTGCAAGAATTATTGGATAAAGGAGTAATCCGACCGAGTGTATCCCAGTGGGGCGCACCGGTGTTGTTTGTAAAGAAAAAGGATGGAAGTATGAGGTTGTGCATTGATTACCGCGAACTGAATAAATTGACGATCAAGAATAAGTACCCTCTACCGCGGATCGATGACTTGTTTGACCAGTTAAAAGGAGCTTCGTGTTTCTCCAAGATTGATTTGAGATCTGGGTATCATCAATTAAAGATTAAAGCAGAAGATATACCCAAGACAGCATTCCGAATGAGATATGGGCACTATGAGTTTTTGGTAATGGCGTTTGGATGACGAATGCGCCAGCCGCATTTATGGATCTTATGAACAGAGTGTTCAAGCAATATTTGGATAAGTTCGTTATTGTGTTTATCGAAGATATACTGATTTACTCCAAGACGGAAGAAGATCATAAGGAGTATTTGAGGATTTCCTTGGAAATTCTGAGGAAAGAGAAGCTGTACGCTAAGTTTTCAAAGTGTGAATTTTAGTTAAAGGAAGTCCAATTTCTTGGTCATGTAGTTAATAAAGAAGGAATCAAAGTAGACCCAGGCAAGATAGAAGCTGTAATGAATTGGGAAAGACCCAAGACTCCTACGGAAGTCAGAAGTTTTCTGGGATTAGCCGGATATTACAGGAGATTTGTGCAAGATTTTTTCTAAGATTGTCGTTCCATTAACGAAGTTGACAAGAAAAAATGAGAAGTTTGTATGGACAGAAAAGTGCGAGGAAAGTTTTCAAGAGTTAAAAAAGAGGTTGGTAACCGCCCCAGTGTTGGTATTACCAGATGAAAAAGGGGAATTTGTGATATTCAATGATGCTTCATATAAAGGACTTGGATGTGTGTTAATGCAACACGGGAAAGTAATAGCATATGCGTCAAGGCAACTCAAGCCGCACGAGCAAAAGTATCCAACGCACGATTTGGAATTGGCAGCAATTGTGTTCGCCCTTAAGATTTGGAGGCATTATTTGTACGGGAAAAAATGTGACATTTATACGGATCATAAGAGTTTAAAGTATATCTTTACTCAGAAAGAATTGAATATGTGACAAAGAAGGTGGTTAGAATTAATCAAAGATTATGATTGTGCGATAAACTATCATCCTGGAAAGGAAAATATGGTAGCAGACGCTCTAAGTCGTAAGAAAAGGTTGAATATGTTAATGTCATCGAAAGAATTGATCAAGGATTTTGAAAAGATGGAAATAGAAGTGCAGACTCCAGAATTTAGAGGTGAAGCTATATATGTAATGTTATTTCAACCCGAAATTTTGGAAAAGATTCAATGCTGTCAAGAGCATGTGATGAATTGCGAAAGGGATAAGTTGACAGGAGAAGACATTAAAGCTCAAAAGGATGGAAAAGGAATATACCGTGTTAACTCACGTATTTGGATACCTAATGTTGTGGAACTAAAACACGAGATTTTGCAAGAAGCGCATAACTCGAGATTTTCAATTCACCCTGGAAGTACGAAAATGTACCAGGATTTAAAAGACATTTATTGGTGGCCAAACATGAAGAAGGAAATTACAGAATGGATAAGTAAATGTTACACATGCCAAAGAGTCAAAGCGGAACATCAAAGGCCGAGCGTAATGCTTCAGCCACTGGATATACCCGAATGGAAATGGGAACATATAACGATGGATTTCGTGGTAGGATTACCTAAAACCAAGTCCAATCATGATGCGATTTGGGTGGTAATCGATCGGTTGACGAAGTCAGCACATTTCTTGCCGATAAATGAAAGGTTTTCGTTGGAAAAGTTGGTCAAATTATATTTGGATAAAATTGTGATACGTCATGGAGTTCCTGTATCTATCGTGTCTAATAGAGATCCGAGGTTTAACTCGAGATTTTGGCGACAATTCCATGATCATTCGGGAACTAAGTTGAAAATGAGTACGGCATATCATCCGCAAACAAACGGACAAAGTGAAAGGACAATTCAGACAATTGAAGATATGTTGCGAACCTGCGCAATAGATTTCAAAGGAAATTGGGACGATCATTTGCCGTTAATTGGGTTTTCCTACAACAATAGTTATCACGCGAGTATTGGCATGCCGCCTTATGAAGCGTTGTATGGAAGAAAGTGTAGATCCCCTACATATTGGGATGAAGTTGGTGAGCGCAAATTAATTGGCCCAGAGCTAGTTCAACAAACGAAGGAAAAGGTAGAAATGATTCGAAAGAGATTAATTGCAGCTCAAGATCGCTAAGCAAAGTACGCAAATCAAGAACGAAAAGATGTGCAATTCGAATATAGAGACAAAGTCTTATTAAAGATATCTCCTTGGAAAGGTTTAACCCGATTCGGAAAGAAAGGGAAGTTGAGTCCTCAGTATATTGGACCATTTGAAGTACTGCGACGAGTTGGGAAGGTGGCATATGAATTGGCGCTACCTCCGCAAATGCAACATCTGCACAATATATTTCATGTATCTCTTTTGAAAAAGTATAATGCTGATGCGAGCCATGTGATCGAGTTGGAACCAGTGGAAATGAAACCAGATTTGTCCTATGTGGAACAGCCAGTTCAAATTTTGGACCGAAAAGAGAAGACGCTTAAAAATAAAGTTGTACCTCTAGTTAGAGTGTTATGGAGTAATCCATTAGTCGAAGAATCGACTTGGGAATTAGAAAGCGAAGTGAAAGAAAAGTATCCCCATCTATTTGCTTAGATTAGATTCTGGGGACAGAATCCTTTTAAGGAGGGTAGATTGTGATGACTGAGAATTTTGCGACGTAATTAAGTCAATAAGTATGCTTTATATGATGTGATTATAATTATGTGACTAAGTGCTGATTAATTGTCTTTTCTGTATATTAGAATATAGGAGCGTAAATAAAAACGTTCCAATTTAAAGAGTCAGCTTAGGAGTTAAGCTGTGTCGTCGGGCCGTCAGGTAGAACGGAACCCGTCCTAATAAGGAGTTAAAGAATATAAAATGTGAATTATGTGTGATTGAATGAAATGAATGTGTAAATAAAGTGTTTCGTCCTAAGTGACGTGTCGATCGATAATGATAATGAGAAGCGTAATCGAAACGCTGAGCGTCGGGCCGTCAGGCTGAATGTGACCCGATACGCGTAAAAAGGGATAAAAATTAAAGAAGAATAAATTCTATGATCAGACCTGAGTCGTTATGTGATTGTATATGTGTGATTTCTTGTCTGTGTGCATGACTATGTGCTTTGTGACATTTTTATGAATTTAAAGGAATTATGTGATTTAAATAAAGGTTTATTTAACCTTCGCGCATTTTTATAAAATTATCCGAGTAAGATAAAAACATGGGATTTATTTTGTTATCTTCATAGTAGTCCTAGAGACTTTTTAAAAATGATGAATGGATTTATTTGGTGGTCTTTGCATTTTAAATTGATTTTTATGTGGAAAATGTTATTATTAAGGCGAGCTTGCGAAAATCATATAAAATCAACCGTACGCTCAAAATCTTATTATGAGTAATGGTTGAAAAGATAATTTCGAGATCTACATTTTAAAATCGTCAATCGCTATAATTTCCACCTTTCTGAGAGATATATTTATTTTTCCACCAATAATCTATGGGAGTAAAAAGAGAAAGGAAAATTACTTTATAAAAGGGAATTAGGAATGTACTAAATTACCCTTGATCTTGAGTGTGTATAAACTCATCTCCCCCCTTTTCTTTTTTTTCCCTGAGCACCTCAATCTCTCTTCTCTCTTTCTTTCTCACTCTCTCTCTCGGCTAATCTCTCTCTCTCTCTCTCTCTCTCTCGACTCTTCTTCTTCTCTCTTGGTAAACTACTTGTTTCTTTGATAACTTTCACCAATCCTTCTCAAAGTCTCTTGTTAAACACATATAAGTGGTTATTGGAGTGTGCATGTGTGAATATCTTGTTGCATGCAAGCTCGATGTGTGTGTGTGTTTTCATGCTTGATGCGTGTGTACGTATGTATATATGGTCTAATATATGCTTAAGGAGGTGATTTTATGATTGAAAAACGATTTTTAAAGCCAAGTGAGTCTTGCATGTGCCTTGTGTGTGCATATATCGGAGGTTTCAAGGATGGAAACCCCGTAATGGGGCACCACCGAGAAACCACAGCCACCGGTGATGAACTCCGGTGAACCGGTGGTGAGCAATGATGTTAAAAACTGAGCTCTAGAATCTTTAAATCAAATATTTGTTTTTGCATGTGTTATTTTGATAAAAAGGCCGAATGGTTTTGTAGATTACAAGTTGATAAATTGATTCTTGTTGGTTGTAATGTTAATTTAGTTTGATGTTAAGAGATTAGTAGGATAAAAGATTCAAAAGTTTAGAAGTTGCGTTTGCATGTGTGTTTTCTTGAGGAAAGGCCGAATGACCCTTACTATTTTTAGAAAATCATGTTGATTTTGTTAAAATGAATGAGTTGTTGATTTGATGTTTAATTATGGGTTGATTTGTGATTTAAGGATTAAGAAGATCATTTGCATGTGTTGTTTTTTTTTGAAAAACCCTAATGGGATCTTGGTTTTAAAAGATCAAAAATGATTTTTAGTAATGATCATGACTTGTTAATGTTCATTCTTGGAAATTAGTAAAGATTGGATGATAAAATTTCTTAATGTTTACATGTACCAAAAAGGGCTATGTTCTTTTATGATTTATGTATGTTAACTAAGATTCTATGGTAATTGGACTTGTACATTTGTTTGAATTCAAAATTTGGGAATGCATGGTGAAGGTTTTGGTTCGACCTTGTATTAATAAAAAGAAGAATTGATTTTTGTGACTTGATTTTGGTATAATTAAGGTTTAACTAGAAAGTAATAAGGTTGCATGTTGATTTAAAAGAAATTGTTAATGCATGTTTTAGTTTGATTGTGATTGTGGTTAAGGCCGAATAGGCCAAGGAAATTCAAAGTCAAAAATCTGATTTCTGGTAAATAATAGAATGATTGAGTGTTTATGTGTGAAAACCTTTGAATTTTGCTTGTTGGATTGTGTTTTTGGTTCGAATTATGGATAAAGAGAAAGGGAATTGAGGTAATTGGGGTTAAAAGCTATAAGTAATAGCTGTGCATGTCATTGTGTGTATGTACGAGTTATAAATATTTGATTAGGGAAAAAAATCAAGGTTTAGCGAGTATATGTAAAGTGATATAAGGTTACGAGAAAGGAATGTGATATGTGCTATGTGCTTATGTGTATAAGCTATACTCGTATATTTGAGTCAAGAATATAATCGAGCTATGGTATTGAGTGGTCGTTCCGGGAATGAGAGTTGAGAAACTGATTAAGGTTTTGGTTTTTATTGTAGATTCGGAGCGTGAAGGCATTCAGGCTAGGAAAGGAAAGGGTATACTAGGTGGCAGTAGTTCAACCTTCAGGAAAGCATATTCAGGCAAGTAACTCTGATTACTTGGTAAATGATTATAAAGAGAATGTTGTTCATACCATGTAGAGTATTGAACTGTTTAATTAGTAAAACCCTGATATTGATTTGAGATACCCTGCCTTTGATCTTGATAAACTGTTAATGATAAGCTTACTGATTCAACCCTTTGATAATCTGTCCTTTCTGTTCAAGTTATTTATTAATCCATGAATTGTATTGAACCCTATAATTATTCTTGTGAACCCTGTTTAATGATACTTTATTTCCTGATCACCCTATTGGTCCCTAAACAGATGTTGATCCCTCTAACTTAAGTACTTTGTTATCCTTGATTCAGAATCCCTAAGAATTATTCCTTGCTTATCTTTGAATCACTCCCTGAACCTTGTTTTTCTTAAAATTTGACTTAAGAATGAGTTTCGACTCGAAAGAGTCTGAATGATTTCATATTCTTGATAATGATAAAATGGATTTTAGAAAACCTATTTGTTTTTCCAACTCAAGGTTTTCCAAACGAATTCCTGATGGATTAGATTGGGACGTAAGAGGCTAGTGGGACTAGTCCAGTCATGGTAAGAGGCTAGCGGGGCTAGTCCAACTTAAGGCTGAAATTATGCCGATTGGTACCTTAAAGACCGGATGGAGGTCGGTACGGGCTGATCACCCGTATTATAATGAAATGGAAAGATAAAGTAATCCAATCAAGGGTTCTAAATGATTATTTAAAAGGGAATTAAAACTTTCTGTTCAGTAAATTGATTCTTGAAAATGAAAATGGTTTATATTATTTTGAAAAGAGTTGATTATGTTAATGTGAAGCTTAAAGCTCGAGAACCCTGATTCTTAAATCTGTTGATCATATGATTGATTCCATATAATGAAATACTGTTGCTTTCCTCTTTTTGAAAGATCTATTCTGATCCTTTAATGATTTATGATGAATGCCGGGTTTCGTCCTACATTGAGCCTTATTCCTTAAAAGCTCCATATTGTTCCTTCAAAACCTTTCCTTAACCTAAAAGATGGAAATCTGCCACCTAGAACAATTAAAGTGGAATGCCCTGGGTTTGGTAAAGTATATTGTGAATTGATATCGTAGAACTGCTTTATAGTTACTTGCTGAGTTTTATACTCATATGTTTTCTCTTAATCTAACCATGGCAGTTAAGCACGAAGATGGCCAGACGTAGGCGCACTACTCGTAAGAGCGTACCTGGTGGTCCCTATCGTGTTGAGGGCTTCCGGTTGCCAGAGCAGGTAGTGGTATTTTTGAGTGAGCACGCGCCTAGAAGGAAATCTGTAAAGATACAATGGGTTATCTGTCGGTTCCCAGCCGGAATCGATATTGTCTATTTAATAATATTTTGGTGTTGTGAGTAATATTTTATGATTGGTAGTTGTAATCTTGTCTCATATTTATCCTGTTGATCATGTTAGTAGTTAATCGGGGTTTATGTTTATTTAATTATTAGATTAAACGTGTGTGAGTCCTCATTTCCTAACCCCGAGATTGAGGGCGTCACAAAATGTATCTCTAAAACGTGAATTCAAGTCGAATTTGAGGTGTGTGGTCAGAAAAGGGCCACGTGTCCTTTTTATTCGGACACGTGGATTGAAATTAAGCAGCCAACAATTGTGAAAACATCAATCCCTCTTAGTCCCTTATCTGTGTTCCTCTCTCTCCAATTTTTCTATCTCATCTCTCAATCTCACTGTTTCTTTCACTCTTAATCTCTCAGATTCTTCCCTCTCTCTCTGTTTCCTCTCCTTCATCCCATTCCTCTCTGTGCAGGTGAGTCTCGGCCACTATTTTCCGGCCTTACCCCTGTTCCCAGTTACGGTGTCAATTGGGTTTTGATGGATTTCATATGTATGTATATGTAGAGTATATATATATATATGCGTGTGATGCCTGGATTGTGGTGTTGCCGTGTTGCCTGTATTTCTTCTGTTGATGCGTCTGTTTCACTGTTTGCCGCCTCTCACCATTTCCGACGAGACGACGGTGATGTTGCGTGTGTACCTGCGTGGCTGTCTTACTCTCCTATTACTGTCGTGGTTGTGTTGCTTGAATAACTCGATATATTCGAGTTAATTTCTGAAATACTCGGACAAAATTATGTTGATGACTTGAATTATTAATTTATAATTATTCAAAACTTTATCGGTAGGATTCGTGTTGAGAACCTGAAATAAACGGGCACCCACGAATTTTACCGCCGTCGGCGATGAGCCTCGACGAGCCGACAGTGGACGGTGATGAAGTTATTCTGAGTTCTAATTTTTATAAAATAAATAAATGTAAAATACGAATAATAATTAATAATTGTAATTAAGTTGAAACTTGGAAATGTGTAGAATTTTAAGTGTTATGATTGAATTGAATTGGAGGTTGGGAATTGTATCTGGATTGTTGGATTATGGTTGTTGTAAGTTTGATTATTGTTAATTTGACGTCGAATTGCTTCGACGGGTAGTCTGATAAATGAAGGAAATGCTTCCCGATTTCTGGGAACTGAACTACGTAAATACGAGAACGTATCCGATAATTATCGGGACGTTGAGTGACTATATATATATGTGTGTGTTTTATATGAAATTTGATTGTACGATGTGATGAAATATTTTTCAAAATCGATAACCCTGATTTCGTAAAATAAAGATTATATGTATTTTCTGAAAACGAACACCAAACCGATTTTCGAGATTGTGAACTCTACTTGTTGCGTGTGTTATTATAATATACATAATTACGAGTTGGGTTTGAATATCGTTGGGTAGAATGGGTATCAAGGATATGTCAAGCATACTGGACGTCTAACATAGGGTATTTTGACCCTTTAGTTCTAATCGGGAAACCGAAAGTGGACGTTGGACTAAAGATGACCTAGTAGTCAGTCGACGAGCTCAGTAGATTTTTAACAGAAAAACTTGAGTGTCGAGGTCGAATCTAATGTGGACTAGTGGTTGGACGTTAAAGCCTGTGCGGCGGAGTCGGCTCAGAGTCGATCAGTAATAGTTGTAAAGCCCTGTAAGGAAAGTACTTCTGAACTTTTCTTCAAGATATATTGCAAATATTTTCGAACTATTTCATAACATGTCGCTATTATTCAAAATAACTCTTATTTTAATATTGCAAGTGCTTTAAACTATTTAACCTTGAACCCTGATTTTTCTTGATCTTGAGCCATAAGCCTTATTCTTTGTAAACCATCCTTTGTTGATTTTCAGATACCAAATCTCCCAAATATGATACTACTCCCCAAATATATAACTACCAAACACCAAACACTGGAAGAGAATTGTTTGAAAACACAGAAACTTTTATACCCCAACTATTCTTTATAACATCAAAGAACTATACCTTGAAAAAAAATCATTACTGGTCTAATACCTGATCCTTTTACAAACTAAAAACCATTTCTTATACATACCCTGATATACCTTTGTGATACTCATGAATCGCATTACGCTTTTATACCAATGCTTTACCGCTGTTGATTATAATCTTGCTTATTGAATTACATGGTTTATTACACTGAATTTTTTTAGAATTGGATAGTTTTCTTTATGTGGACCAGATTCATGGTCAGACCAGATTCGTGGTCGAATTAGGACAATGTGTGCCTTGGATCCAGTTCGTAGAGCAGAGCTGTGTGCTTCGCTCGGGGTTAGTGCGTGACTGATCAGCAGCCTAACCTTGGTTTTTAAAACTTAAAATGAATATCCAATTCTAATGATTAGTTAAAAAGAAACTTGATTCCTCTGAATCATCTCATTTGATCATTGATAACCTCAGTTATTGTTATTGTGACTTGCTGAGCTATTTAGCTCACTCTTGTGAATCTTTTTATATATTTTATAGTTAAAAAGGATATGGATGATAGTGAAGTTCCTCAGTCCAAAGTGCGGGCTAAGGTTCTAGTTTGAGTTGGATCAAGCTAGCAGGAGCTTCATGCGGTAGAGAGATAGTATGATTGTAAGAAAAATTTCATTATCAATTGTAAGTTAAATCAGTTTTGATTTGGTATGTTGTAAAAAATTAAGGTTGTGGCTTGTTTTCATACTTTAACCTATTGCGATCCGTGGTTATGTAAAGCAGGATCATTGCAAATAATATTTCTTATACAGGTTTATATATTGTGTATGTGGTGTGGACCCCAAACTTCTGACCCGGGTTTGGAGGGCGCCACAGGTTGGTATCAGAGCTACAGGTTATAAGTCACTAAAATAAGCCTAGATTGTCGGGATTGGGTAGAGGATTAGGATTAGGAATAGGAAATAGAAAGATAAGATGTTGTGAGGTTGAGTGCGATTGTATAGTAGGTCTCCGGTGCGGTTCGTGTTGCGATTCAGGATTCTTAACTTGCGACGTGATCTCCAGAGAACGACAATGGCAGATCCTGATTTCCCTGTATCATCAGATCGTTTGGAGTTTTCCGTTCGAGGATCGTCATCTTCTATAAGATTTGATTTGCACCTTGTTCTTTCATCAGTATTAATGGTACTACCTTTTGTTATGACAGTTGCACCTCTTCAAGTTATTCTACGCTAGTCTACCACCTTTTGATACGAGACTACCTATTCAAGAACTTCCATATGTTTAATTTTGTTTTACTACACATTTGGCTGTGATTGTATCTCTTTAGTTTACCCTACATCCTGTTCTATACCCTCAGTTTAAAACTTGTCCTATAAAGCAACAGGTGCTACGAGGATGAATTCGGAAGTTACAGTGAATGGTGAGTATTTGAGATATAAATAAAGGTGAGAAAAAGTCTAGAAAGAAGATTCAGGTGTTCCGAAGGATAGTTGTTACCAGATTAAAAAAAGCCATTAGAGATTAGGCCACCCATGACTAGTTTGTGAATGAATTAGATAAGTATTGAAAATAGAGTTAGAGGAGATTATGGTTCTGGAGCTTTTTTGAAGATAATTAATGGTGTTATGACAATGTGATATATTTATAGTAACGAGGTGATGTGACATCAGCCGATTTGTTGACTATTGGATAGCCAGTTCTACTTAACTACTGCAACGATAATGTCGGGAGTATTACCAGTATGGAAGCTTTGATGTGAAGCTACGAATAAGATAACATGCAATGACAATTGAAGTTTTCGTTGATTAAGGATGGCATATAGACACGATAAAGGAGAAAAGGTAGATTACACTAAACGGACTTTTATGTGATTGTTTCTTTAATTTGGTACCTTGTTATAGGTAAGAAGGAACACAACCAACTCATATAGTAAGGACAACCAAATGTGCAATTTTCAAAATTTTCTTAAATAAACTCCCGAAAGAGATTTTCTTAACAAATTTTCAAAGGCTATTTTAATAAAATAAGTTTTAAACCTTGGTTGTCAAGTTACTACTTCAGTTTCTTGTTTGTTAAAAGACCCGGATTACCTGGAAGGATGTTTGTTTTAGACTTTGTATTGTTAATTCAGAGAACAAAGTAACCTGCAATTATGAAGAAGTTGATTATTCCTAACGGTTTGACAAGGTTAATAATAGAATTCGCGTACAGAGTTATTATTCATCCAGTGGCAGAGACCATTAAAGTTTAAAGATTCATTGATGTAAAAGGAGCCTGGGCGTGATCGAAGAAGATTGGGAAGATTTCCAGACCTCTCTAAAAGAATAAAATTATTAACAAAAGGATCGTTATGTTGAATGGTTCATGGTTATTCTAAATTAAAAAGAGGAAGCCCGAAGTTATCTGATAAGAACGCCATTATGATCGAATTGTTAAAATATTATACGTGTAGGTGCGATGGTAAAGACGCAAGACTTAACAAGTAAGAATCTACCATAATACTTAATTTGTGAAGGCATTTCAACGTATTTTCTAAAATTGTTATATGGAACAATGGGAGTATGATCGAACATGCTCGAAAGATGAATACAAGTGAAATATGGATGGTGACCAATGGTGTCGTTCTTGTCTTCAAATGTTACAATGAATATTCCTCTTTAATTTCTAAAAATATATGAATTTCTTTTCTTAATACACTCCTTATGATGATATCAAAAAGAAGGATATTGCATTCCTTTCAAATTTAATTGTTTCCCTCAAGTTTTGCTTTCTGATTGGGACACACAGTGTTATGGTAAGACACTTTGTCAAAATGACGAGGAGTCGGGTGGGATGCCACCTAATCATGTGCTATACGCCATATGGTACGAAAGACTGGCCATCTTAAGTACCAATGTGGTTGTCTCATTCATATCCAAATCATTATTTCTTCCTTCTTTTCAACTTCAAGTTTATTGAATTATGAATCCTTCTAGTTATTTCGTTATACCGTCGTTCTTTGCAAAAGTTTTTCACACAAATCAACGTATTATGAACCAAGCGGATGAAGTTCCATCTACCTCTCATACATGGAAAGGAAACAAGGGTATATGATGAGGATTGCAAATCACTAGCCCAGTCAGGGATGCACTAAGAGTCAAGGGAATCTACTCCAATGAGGAATACGTCTCCGAGAACGAGAAATTGCGATTTTCCTGTGAAATATGTTATTCAGAATACGGATGTGGTGATATGAATGATTATCGTGGATACCTTATGCGTTAAAGTATTAGAAGATGTGGGAGCAACTTGATTTTTTAGCTTCCAAGGTTTTGTTGATAAGATGAATTACCCTGTTGAATTGATATGATTGTGATTAAAGGACTAGCAAGTCAAGAACGTGTAATTGTTAAATAAGTAAGTACCAATGGTGGAATTGAGATTTATGGCAATAAGTTGTGAAGAATTGATATCATTTGAGATAAGAGGATTGGACATTATTCTAAGAAATGGATTAACTATTCAAGCGTAATGCCCAGATAGACCATCGTGATAGAAGATAGTTTGAAGACGCCAAATGAGAATGTGATGAGGTTTAAAGGACGAATGAAGGTAAAGAACTTGTTAACAATGATTTAAGATTAAAAGGTTACAGTGACCAAGATGTAAGCGCTATGGCGATTATAAATGAAAGTCAGGAGCACACAGAACTTGAGGATTTTATAGCAACTAAGGAGTTTCAAGATATGTTTCCAGATGAGTTATCAATATTTCCTCCAGATAGAGAAATGAAGCTCGCGATTGATTTAACACCTGAGACGAAGCCAGTGACCAAGGCCTTACACAAAATGGCACCAGTTAAAATGAGAAAATTAGCAAAGCAGAGGCAAGGGATGCTAGAAGAAGAAGCGATTAGACCCAGTGTATCCCATGAGGTGCACCGATATTAATTGCTAACAAGAAAGATGGAAGTATGAGATTATGTGTCGATTAGTGAAAGATCAATAAGTTTACTATCATAAGCAAGTATCTGTTACCTCGAACCAATGATTTGTTTGATCAAACGAAAGAGGCAAAGTACTTTTAAAAGATTGATTTAAGACTTGGTATTTCACCAATTGAAGATTAAACCTATGGACATATCAAAGATAATTTTCAGAACTAAGTACCATTCTCGTAGTGTCATTTAGATTAACCAATATACCAGTAATATTTGAACTCGATGGACAGAATCTTTAAGGAGTATCTGGATAGTTGTAATTGTGTTGCTTAAAGTAAACGGAGGACCATGCGAAGCACTTAATGACAACTGGAGAGTCGGAGAAGAAAGAAATTGTATGTAAAATTTACAAGGTGAAATTTTTGATGGTAGAAAGCAAATGTAATCAGTGAGGAGGAGACCAAAGGAGATCCAGTAGAAATCAAAGTTACTATGAATAAAGAAAGGCCAAAAAGTACCAATAAAAGTAAGGAGTTTTACCATGGACCGGTTATTATTAAAAATTCGTGCAAGATTTCTTGAAAGTTGCAATACCTTCGACGAAGCTAACCAAGAAAAGCAAGAAGTTTATATGAAATAGAGAAGGGTAAAGAAAGTTTTGCGGAGTTAAAGGAGAGAATGGTTACATCACCTGCTTTATCATTTCGAAAGTATCAAAGAGATTTGGCAGTTTATAGTGATGCTTCTCATAAGGGAGTAGGATGTGTGTTGATGCATCACAATAAAGTTATTGTATATGCACCCAGACAACCAAAACCTTATGAGCAGAAGTATCCTACTCATAACTGGGACTAACAATAATAATATTTATTTCGAAAGATTGGGAAACATGATATGTATGGAGAAAGGTGTAAGATCTATATGAACCATAAGAGTTTAAAGTATGTATCCACGAGGAAAAGCAAATGTAGTAGCAAGCAATAAGCAAAAAGGAGAAAATAAACATAAAGACTGCATCGAAAAGAATTACCCATAGAATTTCATAAATTTGGAGTTGGAAGTTAGATATATAATCCCAAGGAAACGAGGATGGGTAGTATGACCTTTTAGTCAGAGTTGTTAAGAAAAGATAAGGGATGTCAAGGGAAGATAATGGATCATGATGTTAGCAGTTAGTAAGATGAAATGTATGCGCCCAAGAGAACGATCACGATATCCCCAGGTTTTCTTCCAGCACTTGGATGCTACAAGTAAAAGAATTAAGAAATGAGATCTTACAGGGAATGCACAATATAAAGTATTTGATTTACTGAAGAAATGCCAAGATGTACGAGAATTTAAAGAAAAATAGTGATAACCAAGTACAAGAAGGAAATTTCAAAATGGAATAGGAAGTATTGGACATGTCAAAGAATTAAGGCGAAGTATCGGAGGTCCAGTGGACAAGACAGACCAAAGAGTGGTCTTAAAAGAAGCGAATCGTAAGTGTACCAGTGATGTTGATGGAGAAAAGGAATAAAATTATGAGATTATGTACTGATTATCGGGAGTTGGACAAAATAAACAATAAGAATAAGTGACCCCTATAAAGAATTAATTACTTAGGAGACCTAATTCAAGAAGTGTGTTATATTTCGGGGATTAACTTAAGATCCAACCTGAGAACATATCAGAGATTACAATTAAAGTGAGTTATGAGCATTGCAAGCTCCGGTGATATTATGTGAAATAACAAGTGTATCAGTTGTCTATAAGGAATTAAGGAACATGTTGTATAAGGAGTACTCAGATAAGTGATTTGTATTTATTGGTAACATCTTCAGCTATTCAAGGAACTATACGTTGAGTTTTCCAGAATGAAATTTCGACTAAGGATAGCAAAAGATTCTGAATTGATCCATTAACAACTACCTAAGCAAAGCTGTGTGGTAACAGATGCCTTATGTCGATCGAAAGGATTGGATGTAATTAAGACCACCGAGGAGTTAATAAACAAATTAGAAAGAGCGGGATCTAAAGTTCAAATACTTAAAGGTGATAATACGTGAATCTATAAGATTACTTTTCAGCCTTAACTGATGGAAAAGAGTAAGAGATGTTTAAATATTTGGATACTAAGTTGAGAATGAGCACCGCCTACCATCCTTTTAAATAAAGGGTCAGAGCAAGGAAGCGATTCAGGCAATATAAGGTATGTTGAAAGATTGAATTACAAGGAAAATTGGAATGATTATTTATCATCAATGTCAGCTTTGGAATGCCACTTTACCAAGCTTCATGTGAACGCAAGTGTAGGTCCCCATTTTTTTATTGAGATAAAGTGGGAGAAAGAAAGTTGTCAAATTCTAAGTTAATTCAGCACACCAAGAGCGTAGAGATATTGATTGAAGCAACTCGGAGTAGACAAAGAAAGAAGGCGAAATTGTATCGAGAAAGAATATGAGTATAGAAATAGGACCAGTAGTGTGAGTACAAGTTTTACCTTGAAAGAGGTTGGATAAGTCTGAGTAGAAGGGACAAGTTATGTCCTAAATTAGTGAACCATTTGAAGTATCGATAAATAAAGATAAAATTGTTCATGAGTTGATGTTACCATCACAACAGTGTGTGCATATAATGTGTTTAGCCTGTTAATGTTAAAGCGATAAGTATTTGATTTGAATTAAGCAATTAGTTAGGAGCCAGTGGGCTCTTGTCTAAGTTTATTCTGCATATAGTGATCGATCCAAATTCTTGATCATTAAAGGCGAGTTCTTGGAAATGAGAGTATATCCATAGTAAGCACGTTTGAAATCCTCGAGTAGAAGAGTCTACCTAGGAACTAGAGTCAGATATGCTTGACAAATATCCTCACTCGTTTAGTTAGACCAGATTCTGAGGACATAATCTTTTTAAGGGGGGAAGGATATAACGACTCGTGTACTTTTGAATTATTTAAAAATATGATTATGGAAATTATTAAATGAATAAAATATGTGTATTGGTTTTGACTGCTATGTGTTGTTTGATTATTGATGTGTGATTTATAAAGTACCGGGTTATCCGCGTAATTAATTATGGAGTCATATTGAATTGTTTTCACTTTTAATAGTGGATTTAGTGCAAATTTATTTGCATAAATATTTGGAATATCTCTAAAATTGTTTTTATGGTTTTATAATTACAATAATTATTTTCAGGATTTTATAAAATTGAGAAATCAACATTTTATTAATTATTTATCTTTAAATTATTTTCTGATTGTGTTTATTTGTAAAATCCATATTTAATTCCAGAATTCTTCAAAAATCACAAAATTCATATTTTACCAAGTTTATAATATTGTGAAAATTTAAAATTATTTTAGAAATTTTCGGGATTAATTCCACCCGCGCTTTATTTCGTTTAATTGTTAAAAAGCGGGTACAAATTGCATTTCAAAAATTGTTTTAAAATTTTGAAATTTATGTTTTTATAAACTTCGGGATATTTATAACATTGTAAGATTATTTTTGTGATTTTCTGAAATTATGTTAAACGCAGCTCGGCTCGTTAATTATGAATCGCGGGTATGTTAGCATGATTCAAGAATGATTTAAAAATTACGAAAATCTTATTTTATTAGTTTCTGGGTATTTTAATATTAATTTAGTAAATTTTTAGACTCGTTTCTACTTATAAAATGTATCTCTAAAACGTGAATTCGAGTCGAATTTGAGGCGTTCGGTCAGAAAAGGGCCACGTTTCCTTTTTATTCGGACACGTGGATTGAAATTAAGCAGCCAACAATTGTGAAAATGTCAATCCCTCTTAGTCCCTTATCTGTGTTCCTCTCTCTCCAATTTTTCTATCTCATCTCTCAATCTCACTGTTTCTTTCACTCTTAATCTCTCGGATTCTTCCCTCTCTCTCTGTTTCCTCTCCTTCATCCCGTTCCTCTCTGTGCAGGTGAGTCCCGGCCACTATTTTTCGGCCTTACCCCTATTCCCAGTTACGGTCTCAATTGGGTTTTGATGGATTTCATATGTATGTATATGTCAAGTATATATATATGCGTGTGATGCCTGGATTGTGGTGGTGCCGTGTTGCCTGTATTTCTTTTGTTGATGCGTCTGTTTTGTTGTTTGCCACCTCTCACTATTTCCGGCAAGACGATGGTGATGTTGCGTGTGTACCTACGTGGCTGTCCTACTCTCCTGTTACTGCCGTGGTTGTGTTGCTTGAATAACTCGATATATTCGAGTTAATTTCTGAAATACCCGGACAAAATTGTGTTGATGACTCGAATTATTAATTTATAATTATTCGAAACTTTATCGGTAGGATTCGTGTTGGGAACCTGAAATAAACGAGCACCCACGAATTTTACCGCCGTCGGCGATGAGCCTCGGTGAGCCGACGGTGGACGGTGATGAAGTTATTCTGAGTCCTAATTTTTATAAAATAAATAAATGTAAAATGCGAATAATAATTAATAATTGTAATTAAGTTGAAACTTGGAAATGTGTGGAATTTTAAATGTTATGATTGGATTGAATTGGAGGTTGGGAATTGTATCTGGATTGTTGGATTGTGGTTGTTGTAAGTTTGATTATTGTTGATTTGAAGTCGAATTGCTTCGACGGGTAGTCCGATAAACGAAGGAAATGTTGCCCGATTTCCGGGAACTTAACTACGTAAATACGAGAACGTATCCAATAATTATCAGGACGTTGAGTGACTGTATATATGTGTGCGTTTTATATGAAATTTGATTGTACGATGTGATGAAATATTTTGCCAAATCGATAACCCTGATTTCGTAAAATAAAGAGTATATGTATTTTCCAAAAACGAACACCAAACCGATTTTCGAGATTGTGAACCCTACTTGTTGCGTGTGTTATTATAATATACATAATTACGAGTCGGGTTTGAATATCGTTGGGTAGAATGGGTATCAAGGATATGTCAAGCATACCTGGACGTCTAACATAGGTTATTTTGACCCTGTAGGTTCTAGTCGGGAAACCGAAAGTGGACGTTGGACTAAAAATGACCTAGTAGTCAGTCGACGAGTTCAGTAAAGTTTCAACAGAAAAACCTGAGTATCGAGGTCAAATCTAATGTGGACTAGTGGTTGGCCGTTAAAGCCTGAGCGGCAGAGTCGGCTCAGAGTCGATCAGTAATAGTTGTAAAGCCCTGTAAGGCAAGTACTTCTGAACTTTTCTTCAAGATATATTGTAAATATTTTTGAACTATTTCATAACATATCGCTATTATTCAAAATAACTCTTGTTTTAATATTGCAAGTGCTTTAAACTATTTAACCTTGAACCCTGATTTTTCTTGATCTTGAGCCATAAGCCTTATTCTTTGTAAACCATCCTTTGTTGATTTTCAGATACCAAACCTCCCAAATATGATACTACTCCCCAAATGTATAACTACCAAACACTAAACACTGGAAGAAAATTGTTTGAAAACACAGAAACTTTTATACCCCAACTATTCTTTATAACATCAAAGAACTATACCTTGAAAAAAAATCATTACTGGTCTAATACCTGATCCTTTTACAAACTGAAAACCGTTTCTTATACATACCCTGATATACCCTTGTGATACTCATGAATCACATTACGCTTTTATACCAATGCTTTACCGTTGTAGATTATAATCTTGCTTATTGAATTACATGGTTTATTATACTTATTTTTTTTAGAATTGGATAGTTTTCTTTATGTGGACCAGACTCGTGGTCAGACCAGATTCGTGGTCGAATTAGGCCAATATGTGCCTTGGATCCAGTTCATAGAGCAGAGCTGTGTGCTTCGCTCGGGGTTAGTGCGTGACTGATCAGCAGCCTAACCTTGGTTTTTAAAACTTAAAATGAATATCCAATTCTAATGATTAGTTAAAAAGAAACTTGATTCCTCTGAATTAACCTCAATTATTGTTATTGTGACTTGCTGAGCTAGTTAGCTCACTCTTGCGAATCTTTTTATATATTTTACAGTTAAAAAGGATATAGATGATAGTGAAGTTCCTCAGTCCAAAGTGCGGGCTAGGGTTCCAGTTTGAGTTGGATCAAGCTAGCAGGAGCTTCATGCGGTAGAGAGATAGTATGATTGTAAGAAAAAATTCGTTATCAGTTGTAAGTTAAATCAGTCGGGATTTGGTACGTTGTAATAAATTAAGGTTGTGGCTTGTTTTCATACTTTAACCTGTTGCGATCCGTGGTTATGTAAAGCAGGGTCATTGCAAATAATATTTCTTATACAGGTTTATATATTGTGTATGTGGTGTGGACCCCAAACTTCTGACCCGGGTTTGGAGGGTGCCACATCCTGATACTTTCAATAGTTTTGTGAAGTTTCTTACTCAAACTTACTTTACATGTGCTCTAACAACAAATCCAGTCTTGTACTTGGATGTTCTAGGGGATTTTTGGAAGACATCTGTGATAAGAACAATGGTGCATAAGAACCAAACTGCTTCCATGGTGGTTAGTTGCTCCATTCAGGGTCAACAAGTGGAATTTTCAGAAACTGATGTGAATATGGCTTTGAGCATTCCTACTGAAAATTTGATGGAGGTTCCAAATAAGGATGAACTAGCAGAATTCATGGACTTCATCAATTACAGTGAAAGGATCAACTTAGCCAGTCTCAACAAGAAGAATTTGAGGAAATAATGGTCATTCCTGTTTGACTCCATTGTGAGCATTCACATACAGGAAGATAGGGTATGATAACATTTCTAGTGTAGTTTAGAAACTGATATTCTCCATGGCTCACAATAGACACATCAATGTGGGGATGCTAATTTTGCAGTAACTCAGCACAAGGCTAAATATGCATGTGTCTTTAAGAGGTAAGGAAATCTTCTTTCCTAGGTTTATAATATCTACTTTAAATCACAAAGTTCCAGACATTCATTTACTTAATAGTATAGATAGGACAAAAATAGGCAATTGTAAACAAGTGTCCAAAATTTTGTTTGGTTCGCTTACTACAAAGAACAAGGTAAGTGTAAGTTTTAAATTCACTCAATTTATGTTGGAGATTTAGGACTTACCCTTACCCCATGCCTGACATGAGGTCTACAGTTACATCTAGTACAGTAATGGTTCCTGCACCTGTGGAAGAACAAACACAGGAACACCAACATGGACCTTTCCATACCGAGACCCCTTATTCTTTACCACTAGAAGCTAGGAAACCAACCACTCATCCTCTCAAAAGGGTGAAGTGAGTAAAAAAATATAAAGCAGGCACCTTTAGATGTAATAAATGAGAGTGGTGAGGACCAAACAGAATAAGAGTCATCCTTGGTCAAGAAAACAAAGAAGGTAAAACAAACTGAGTTGACCACTCAAGCCACCTCTGCATCCTCCCAAAAGGATATAGTTGTAAAACAGGGACTTAAACAGACTCTAGAGGCATCTTCTCAACAGGGTGTCTCTATTGAACAAAGCATCCACCCAAATACACCTTGTACAAAGTCTGCCCGAACACTTAAAAAAATTCAAATGTATGAAAGGGGAAATAAGGATGGCATATAGAAAGAGAGCACATATCTTGAAGCTCCCTTATTCATTCAGGGGGAGCTGCCAACACTGAACTCTACAATTCAAACTCTAATTTCTCAAATTTCTTCTTCATACAATGAATCACTTGAATCTGATTCTCAATTATTTCCAAGTTCATGAGACATGGTTCATGAAACTGTGCTCACCACCCAGGACCAAAATTTAGTTGGTGAGAGGCAACATGTTGGGGTGGACCTTGATGACACCAACACAGACACAGGGGTTTTATCAGTTTTTACTAAAGACCATGTGGTATATCCAAATGCACCTTCATGTGCAAATCAACCTTCACAGGTTGTAAGGTTTGAGGGTAGTACTCCTGAGGGGGAGCTATCTAAATCCTCTCCAATTCAATTGGAGGTTCCTCTTATAGGAACAACTCCCCTCAAAACCCTAGCTGAGATTGCACTCACAACTGAAGCTAGGAGTTCAATTACCAATGATCCTGCTATGAGGGAGGCAAGTTTAGCACATTCAAATGCAAGCTCACTAGAGTACATGCAAGCTCACATTCAAATGATCCTGCTATGAGAAAGAGTTTGAAACTAGAGTACATGACAGTAACCTAGTTAACTCCCCTCTAATTTAAATGAAGGTTCCCACTACAAGTGGAGAACAATAAACTGTCATAACCACATGTCAACCTGTGAGTCAAACTGTGACATCTGTCACAGGTGGTTCTATTGAAGATCTACCCTCAACTTCACAATCCACAGATATTCCTTCAACATCCAACCCTACATAACAACTCTCTCACCCAATCCAACAGTGGTTACAAAACACTTAATCTCAACCAAGCATAGTGGATGATCTTTTGATCGATCGACTCTCAGGCCTTGCAAACATCACATAACATCTACTCACTTCTGATATGTCAAATCAAGACTTTCAGGCAATTCTGCTTACCTATAATGAAGAAGTTAAAAAATAGAAGCAGAAGATAGTGAATGAAGCTGAGCAAGATGAAAATATGGATGCTTGGCTTTCTAAGGACTTCGCCTTGGAAATGGATGAGGTCTTGGCAAGGTTCAGAGAAGAATATGTCACTATTTTGGGGAGTAATGCCAAGATCCTCACTCCACAAGAGGTCTATGATGCAGTCAATGAAGTCTACAAGGCTTAAATCAAGGCTTTTAACCTTTTTGGTAAAGCACTACAAGTGACTTTCACTGGTCATCAAGACAAAATTTGGAAGATGGTGAGGGAAAAGATGGATGAGATTATCCCTTCATAAGTTGAGATCAAATCAATATTCAAGACCTTTGTTGAACAGATGTCAAGATTTGATCTAACTTCAATAGATTCCCATGTCAAAAATCTAAGGCAAACTTTTGTGGCTCTGCATGAGGTGGTTCAACAGCACATTGCCAATTTAAATGATACCAGACTAAAGTTGAATCAACTTTATCAAAGCAGATATGAGCCTTTAGCTTTGTTGATGGAAGGAATCAAGGAAGCTGTGCAAGCAACTTTTAGCATTTCTCTCACTGCAAGCTCTCAACAATCCGTCTCAACATCAACCAACTTGCAGATCCAAGCTCTCTAAACTCAAGTCTCCACTATGTAAGCAGCTAATGAGTCCTTGACAAATCAAGTATCATAACTCACAGCAATGGTGGAAAGTCAACATGCTGATATCCAGACCCTGGTGAACTCTCACAAGAACCTCCAAATTCAAAACTCAGTGTCTTTGGGAGCCATCATGGGTGCACTCAACATCCCACTGCTTGTACTTCCAGAAGCTGTAAGGCCTGAAATCCCTACACCTCTCATCTTTCCTGCTAACAAGACTAAGGGGGAGATAAAGGCTAGGCTATTAAGATCATCTACCCAAGCTATTCAAGCTGCTAATAAAGGAAAATCTCAAGAAGTTGATGTTGGAATGAAGAGGCTTATCAAAGCATCTGAGGGACCTAGTCTGAGCAAGGAATTTGATGAATTGCTCAAGGCTCGCAGGGCTTCTCTAAACAACAACTTCTTCACTAAATTTTATAAGGGTGATCTTGGTAATAAGGTATAATTTTAAGGAGAAAAGAATTGTGGTCAACATAAATGACTCAGGGGTAGACAGGAGTATACATGTGTCCCTTAATGATCTGATAACAAGAAGGGCATCTGAGTTGGACATTCTGATAAATAAAGTCAACATAGTGATTCATGATGACACTCTCCTGCTAACTGAATTGAAGAAGGCTCAAGTAGCTGCTTTTCCAAAAGCATATTTACAGGCAAGCAAGGGAGTGGCATACATATGTCCAACCACCAAATATTGCAAACACTTCCAAATTCCTAAGCAATGTGTCATGGTAAATAAAAAGCTTATTATGATTTTGGAGATAGACTTAAAAACTAAGCAATACAAGACTGTTGAAGATGAAGAAATGATCAAGCTGTTGGGGAGATATCTGAGAGATCCTAAAGCCAACTTGCCCAAAATTCCAATCAATAAGGATGACTTGGATGATGATGAGCGGAAGAAAGATGATCAAAAACCTTCTGGCTCAAATCCAAGTCAATCCTCCAAGGCAACTGGCAGTAAAGAAAATGAAAAGAAAAGAGATTCCAAGAAAAAGGGAAATGATGAGAAGAAGGGTGATGAGAGAAGAAGGAAAAAGAAGGAGGATGGTTCAGAACCAAAGAAAAATGTCTAGTCAATTCAAATCAAACAAACTCAAACCCCTAAGCCAACAAACTCAAACACTTTACCACCCTCTAAGCCTAAATTTTTGTACAAATACACTGCAAACACCATACTGAAAATACCAATCACTTTCAGTCAAACTTCTCTAAAGAAAGTCTCAAACCTACCTTCTTTCAAGCCACAAATGAAAAATCACTACAAATATGTTGGGAGAAAACCAAAGAAATTGCAAGTTACTGAGAGGGCCATCTGGAACTGTTTTAATTAAAATGACTTTCTACCTCTAAACTGGCGCATCACAAATGATAATTACTTTTAACAATTATCTGAAGAAATAGTCAAAGTTTGGGTTGTATCATTCAGGGAAGTTAGAATCTACTATCAGGATGGTTCCTACACTTTACTTGACAGAAATTTAATGGATACTTTTTCAACCACAAAGATTAAGAGGGTGATTAACCTGCTGAAGGATAAGGATACAAGTACATTGGCATGGAGATCTGTATTGGGTGTATGATTGATAGTAAGGGAAGAAAGAAGAGCAAGAGAAAAGGATGAAAGAGAAGAGAGGGAAAGGAAATATGCTAAAGAGATAGAAATGTTTGAGCAAATATGAGGAACTTAAGGCAAAGGGAATGAGCAGAATTTCCAAGGATGAACATTTTTTGAACATTAAAGTTGGCAGATTCTATAGAATTAGAGTAAATTACTTGAATAACTATTTATTAGATGATTGGCTCAAGCTTGTGGAAGCTCTAAGAGGGATACAAATCATAGAGGAATTGCAAGTGCTTGTAAACTTAAAGGACCTCATTAGACAAGAAACAAGCTATGAGAAATTTGTGTGATGAATGTACTCATTGAATTTGGGGAGATTGTTGTGCAAGACATGCCTGTATCATAACAAGGCTAAGTCAAATTGACAACCCTAAGAATTAGTTGTATGATAATCTAAATTTGTATTTTGTACTGTATTATTTGAGTCTGTAAAAATGTCCAAGATTAGACTGGAGTATTTTTATGTAAACAGTCTCAAGCCTAAGAATAAACTCTGGAAGAAGATCAAGAAGATCATGCCTCAAAGAAATTGTGAAGAAACTTGGAGTTGAATAAATCTGTTTTGGAAAAATATTCTAAGTCAAGATATATATAAGTCACATATCAAGTCATATAGAGAAGTCATTCGAAAGCTCCGGAATGACTAATCGAGAAGTCCAAATTGGTCTATCGAGAATTCCCTGTGATATCGACAAGTCAAATGAAGATATGAAGATTGGAGATATCGACAAGTCACTTCTACATACCGAGAACTAAGAGATATTGACAAGGCAAAGGAAGATGCGAAGATTAGAGATATCGACAAGTTATTTCTACATGCAGAGATTTGGAGGCCTCGACAAGCCAAGTTCACTTATAGAGAACTCAGAGATCTTGACAAGTCAAAGTTACCCATCGAGAACTCAGAGACCTCGACAAGTCAAAACACTTATAGAGAACTAAGAGATCTCGATAAGCCATTATACTTATCGAGATGTCAATTCTCTATACACCAAACTGGAGATCTCAACATGAAGCTCAAAGTAAAGAATGCAGACAAGTTAAATATTTAGGATTATCAATCAATAAACGATCTAATCACTTAGATTGAAAAGTCTACAAAAGCAGCTTGAAGAGTACAAGATCAAAGGCCAAGATTAACTGCCAAAGGAAAGTCACGGATTTACAGGATTTGCAAAGATACACTAAGCCAGAAATGGAAAGCTTTAGAGATAACTTAAAGTATGGTTTAGTACATCTTATTGCATGCTGTGTAAACATGTGTTTACTAATATATAAAGTAAACACCGGTCCTTTTCTTTTATATTATATCAAACAGATCTAGTTTTTCTTGTAACTCTCTTAAGGAAGAAGCTGAGTTCTTAACTAACAAAGAACCCAGGATTTGTAGCAAAAATACTAGCTTGATTTTAATATAAAATTAAGTGAGTTTTGAAATATTGTGTGCACTGTTTTAATTTCAGATAACATAATATTACTACATTTCTAATGTGCTTTGTTCATCAAGTAACAAACACTCAAAAACCCTTAAAAATATTCAAAACACATTCACCCCCCTGTGTTGTATTCATTACCTAACAGTTGGATATGTAGTACACGAGAGTTACGACAACCAAGTAATTTTTTATATTTTGTACTCGAAAGAAAGTTGTATTTCTTTTATTTAACCATTGTTATTGGTTTAGCATTATTTTGGACATGTAATTTGATGTAGAATTTTTAACTTGATACAATTATTTTCATTTCACACAGAAATACCCTGTTTTGTCGGTTTCAAATAACCATATTTCTACTTATTCTCCTAAACATGGCATACATGTAAGTTTTGTTCCTTGAATATTACAACACATCATACTAGAATTGTTTATCTTGATATTTGATGTTTTTTCTTGTCATTTTAATATATGTGTTGTAGTTTATATTCGTTACTATATTGTTTGTTGTCACTGAATGCCAAATGAATTACATTGCTTAAACCAAGATACAGTGATTAAGTATCTAGTGATGTACACATTAAAATAATTTATGGCTTTGTTGATGTTATAAATTGAGAGTATGGGAGACTTATAAATTTTTGGTTCCACTCCCATCTGCGTATATTAAATGTTATGGGCTCTTATGCTCATCATTTAAAGAAATTAGTTATCTCTTTGATATTCCTGCCACATCTTACTTCGATGGCCCATCTCATTCTTTTATTGTTGTCAACTATTAAGAGTAACGACTCCTTCTTTTGTGCCTTGCACGGGCACGCTATAATGTACTAATTATTGATTAATCGAAAAAGATTTGGATGTGCATTATATTTGATAAAGATAATAAACTTCTCACTTCTTGTATGCCTTTCAAATATATTATATTTTACGATCTCCTTTTATCTAATACACTTATAGAAACAAAATTTAATTCTTTTTTGTATCTCTCTACTCCCGTTGAGATAAATCTTACAATCTATTACAATATGTTAGTTGCAAGGACCAAATAATTGATCTACCAAATTAATGAAAAATATGAGAAATCAAATGATATCTAACCAGAGATGTGTGGGGAGTTGCGGAAGGTCGAAGAAGAGGATGGAACTTTCATATCAATATATTCACAATGTGTGCTAGTGAAGGAATTCAGCAGATTACAACATTTACCCTTCTGTTGAGAAAGATTGAAGCTGTCTATATAACTCAACAATACTGGTTTGGATAACTCAACATAGAACGAGGAATTGCAAATAATCTATATTCCATTTGAAGTGGTAAAGATTGAAGACTAGATATATAAACATATGGTTATGAGGATTGCAGTGAAGAAGTCGTCAACAAAAGTCCGGGTGAAGTTCATTAATATGTTCATGCATCGGAGAAATAAAGTTGAAGATCTTCGAAGTAGTTCTTAGGGTTAATATGAAGATCTCAAGGGTTCAAGTGAAGTTGATTGAAGATTATAGAAGACTTAATAATACATTATAAAGATTAAAATACGAAGGCCTGATAGCGGAAATAGTCACCTGTGAACAAGATCATTGCACTAAGCGTCAGTGATCCGTGAAAGGAAACTGAGTATTATCTATAGGAAGATTGTTAATTAAGGATTTATATTGAAGCACAATGTCATATGAATAGTTTGAAGACTTAAATATTTGAATATTGAAAGATAACTGCTTTGAAGACTACGAAGATCAAGTTTAAGGGTTCAAGGACAAGAAGGCCTCAGTGGATCACAATTACAAAAAGTTCCTTATGATTATTTTGGGCTCCAAGACTTAATATGACAATTAAACTCATTCTCATAGATATTTATACCTCAATCGCCATCAAGAACTAAAGGAATATTAGTCAAAATACCTTGTCGCCATGTTCTTGTTTCCTGTCATCATGTGGCTATACCTATGGCTCCAATATCATTAAGGCTAGATCTTGTTGGCTCCAAGACCTAAAATATAAAGTAAACTCTTTCTTGAATATGTTTATACTTTGGCCTCCATCAAGATCTCAATTAATACAAGGTTAAATGCTCAATCGCCATGTTCTAGCTCCATGTCGCCTTCTACAAGCACTAAAGTTTCAAAATATTTCTAAGGCAAGTTGATGTCACCTTCTAAGGCCTATGGGACACCATGTCACCTTGTAGAAGTCACATGGTCGCCTTCTAGCCTCTAGGCGGACCCCTCCTTACACATGGTCACCTTGACCATTAAAAACCTCGAGATTTTCAAAGACAAATCACCCAAGGTGACTTGAATTGGGTTCCTATACCTTGTGCCTTTTCTCCATGGTGCAGGTTACCTTGTGAGGCTCTAAGAAAGGCTCAAGTCACCTCCTAGACTTCTAGGAAGATCCAAATCTCCTTGATATCCTCCAAGCAGGCCCGTATTGATTTGAAGCTTCATTGAAGCTACAATTGCCTTGAACAAGGATCACATGGTCACCTTGTACCATTCCAAGGGACCACATGTGATTTGAATGCTTGTCTCTCATGCTTCCACGTAGCTTTTCTCTTCCCCAAGTCATATTATCCTATATAATCAATCAGCAATAGCTTGCAATTAAACACTTTTCCGAGAAAATAGAGCGAAGCTCTGCAGAATTGAATTCTCAGTTTCTTTTGATTCAATTTGTTGAGTTTTATGAAGAGAAGTGCTGTCAAATTTTTAACACCATATTAAAAACTTACCCAGATATATTCACAAGTTATAGATCAAGGTTTTGATAGCTTATTTGATAAGAAATATAGTTTGTTTGAGTGATAAGAAGAACCATAGATTGATAGCCTATTGTATTTTTCTTCTTGTATTTGTTGCTTCAATTCTTGAGTATTTGAAGGCATAAGCAAATCCCGAGGTTTATTTTCTTAATAAAAGAATTTAACCCCAAAACTATGTGTGTTTAACTCTTTATTTTTAATTATGCTGCTTAAACCGTAATAAAAATGATTAACATGCTCTCACCCCCTGTATGTAGATTTTGGACCTAACAATTGGTATCAGAAGTTGTTAATCGATATACAGATTAGATTTGTTAGATTGGCAAGGTAACATAAAATTGATGTTACTTTTTTCATGTTATGTTTGGTCCCCATGGTAACATTTTTTCACCCTGCTGTAACATTATATTTAATGTTACAATAGGTTTCAAAGGTAACATCAAACTGTATAGTATCATAATACCTATATTACCTTTACTATTAGAATTTGTAAAATAAAAATGATCCCCACATGTGGGCTCCAAAAGCCACATTTGGGGTCATTATCATTGTCTTTTTACACTATAACTTTTCTAGAACTTTTTAAAATTTTATTGTACCAATTTATTTGTTACACTTAACTAAAATGTAACACATTTCTGGAAAAAAATTGACGAATTTTGTTTGTAAAAATTGACATTTCATAACCTGTTAATGTTATACAACACCAAAATAAAGAGATCACACCAACCACCCCATCAACTATCACTATCCACCAGCAAACTCCAGTGTAAATAATATTACAAAACATAGACTAGTACGATAAATATAAGGAAAATAACATGACATCCTCATGAAACTAGTAGGAAAAATATGGCCATGTAAAAATAAACACTTCTGAAAAATAAAAGCTAGCGCCTCTGGTGTATAATTATCATTATCATTTGTTGTGCAAAAATCTTCAAGATTAATTACGATGCTTGGATTTTTGTCAGCTGATTTTTTAAGTGCCTGGGCCAACATCTTAATTAAAAGATGACTCATTGGATTCAATAAGACTTTACATTAAAAGTTATACAAGGGTATTCCGCTGACTCCAGAATGATCAAACATTTAACTTTATTAGACAAGTCTGATAAAATGTCCGATTACATATCAAAGAACTTAACTATATTATATTCATAAAACCTCGAACGCTGCAAGGCATTTTCTTTACTTTTAAGTCGCTCGTGAAACAAACAATTGCATGACAAAATAGTACACATCAAAATCTATAAAAAAATAAACTTATCTTTAGGCAGCTTCTGACAGTTATTCCTTTACGGCTATAGAAAGTTGGGGATGCTTTTATTATTACAACTCAACCAAATTGCGAGAATCTTTTGCAACACTAATTAATAAAATTACATATATCCCGGTGCATCCAAATACATATACCAACTAGAGGCACAGCTTGAAATTAAAGAATCTAGGTGCATGTTCTTTCCCACACTTATATATAATCAAAGGCCACATGAACTACGATTAAGGTCGGTAAATTGTAAAAGGACGGGATTTTGACACTTACAAACCCTTCCCACAAATCGATATTACCATTTTTTTAGAATATGTTTGCTTTCGTTAATCTAACCAAATCGACAACTATTACATCCAAAATAAATTCAGGAGAATTAATTGTCCACTCCTGTATCGGATCAGACATAAAACGATTGGCTTTTGCAAGCAAATGAGCCACACCATTCACAATTTTATTAACATGATTCACTTGCACATCTTCAAAGTGCTTATACAATCTTTCATAACAAAGTGAAAAGGACAAAAACCTGCAACTCCCTAAATTGCATCAACCACAAGCTTCGCGTAAGATGCATTTCTTCCAGCCCTTTTCTACGGCCCATTCCATTGCTTCCTTTAGTCCCATTGCTTTTTTTTTCTCGCGTACTTAACACTCCTCTATAGTTACAAGTACGCAACATTAAGAAATTCCTTTCCGAGTCTCGAACAACACAGCCAAAGGTAGACATCCTCATGTCTTCCAAACTAGCTGCATCCATGTTAATCTTTACTACCCTGGTGACGATTTCTTCCAGGTATTTTTCACTGCTTGAATTTGCTTCTTCCATTGTGATATATCCTTCGCATTTCTCCAGCCCTGTAACATAGCGGTGGCCTCCTTCTTTAGTTTATGGACAGGTTTATTAACTTTGTCTCATACCCATTTATTCCTTCGATACCAAAGACTCCAAACCAACCCTATTAGCAGTTTTAGTTAGTTTTAAAACTGACTTTGATAAATTTGTAGATCTGTAATTCATGTAACGGAGTCAGATATGAGAACCTAGTTGCATTGATCATAAATATTATTAGTGAAGTAAGAAAGTGTATTCAGTTAAGTTTTCATAAAGATTGGGAGGAGAAGTTTAAAGACAAGAAAATGAACATGCACTAAATTTAGTAAATAGGTATAATCTGGCAGAACTGTATGTCCTACATTTAGAAAGTTGCGAAGATATGCCTTAAAGTGCATAGCCTCCTGCAGAATACTCCCAAGCTCCCGCCCTCCCTCCCTAGCTAACTCTCAATCTCTAATTTTGAGGGCAGTAACTTAAAAAATGCAGTATCCAACACGGATCTATTAGCTTCATGAAGGACTATGATAAATATATTGAGACTTCCACGTGAAAATTAGAAGAGTCAAGTCATAAGGTTAAGTCAAACACGGTTATGGCGGGAAAGGTTAGTTAAAATAACTAACTAACTCTAAATAGTTTCAGATATATAGATTCAGAACATCAATTCATTCTCTATGGAATAAAACAAAGAGATGTAATTAGAGAGTAGTAGCTCATAGTTTGTATTCATCTTCTTCTGCTTCATCATGAACATTGTGAGCTTGAATGTTAAATTTATAAAAAGTGTGTGTTCATCTTAAGAATTGTAATATGGTATATGTTGCCCAGTAAAATAATTGTTTAAGGCGGGTTGGATACAATTACCTAACAAATCGATGTATTATGGAAATAAAGTAAACACGGATGAATCAAATAACAGTTTATATTGATCTTTAATAAACTGTTACAAAACTCTCTCAAAAACAATATTCTTAAGAGCTGCTAGGTTATACGAATACTCGAGTTCAATACATTTGTGATAACCTATTCTGTGTTTTTATACTACACAGCTACAATCAATCTTTATCAATTACAAGATATGTTACGGTATAACTCTTATACTTTCTATACATATCTAAATCAACTACGATCCTATAAAACATCACCTTCTGATTTATCTCCCAGCTCTGACTTATTATCCAAGTCATTATCAACGAATAAGCTGATCAACAAATATATGTTGTAACTTTAACACATATTCATTTGTAAGTATCAACGGTTGACTAAATAGATTGTCAATGGATGATAATGAAGCTTCCAACAGATAAATATATCCTGATGATTGATCATATCCTGATTGATTATTAGACAGATCCTGATTCTTGACTAAGCCAATTCTCAACAATCTCCCCCAATTTATGCTTTGTAGAATAAGCATAAATTCTAACAGAATTGTCTAGTGCCAAAAACCAGATAGACAACATAAGTAGTGTAAATCATACTTTGTTTCAGACTTTGATCTTCATATTTCCTGATAAATTCTGCAGTATCTATGAACAAAAGTTTTAACTCTGTCATTAATCTTTTTTAACAGAATATCTTCTAGCTTGATCTTCAAATTCTTCTAATACCCCATTTTATCAGATAATTGATAGATAGCAACTCTTAGATTTCTGATTTGAGCTCTTTATATCATCATATCTTCCAGTGACACATAACAAATTTTTCTTCCATTAGGATTCATGGTTATATGCCTTTGAGTAAGAACATTTTCAGTGACATCTCCTCCTTTCTTCATGTTGACTTCTTACCCTCTGAAATTTATGTATGTAGGAATATATGATCCAAAGTAATATCGACCATCATCCAATATCCTTTTTCTGATATTTGCAAAAATCATGTTTGGCCATTATCTTGAAGTTCTATCTTCAACTCATAGCAAATAGTGAATGTATTTCAGTTCCTTTGTTGACATGATCATCAGTTCATCAAGTGAAAGAACTTGAACTTGATCATTTTGCAATAAGAGTAAGATCTTCTATTTAGGTTCGGAACCATCATGTTTGTCAAGTATAATCTTCACAGCTTCACGTCTGTCCAAGTGATCAGCTGTTACTTCCTGACCAGGACTATAAGTAAGACTGAAGTTCAACAACTTTAAATTGACAAGTTTAGCTTCATGATGTCCTATTCCAGCTCTTGTGAATGTTCAATCAACTTGAAATTATTGGCTTGCAGTAACCAAGACTTTTTATCTCCCATGGTATTAGAACCATGTAAACCATCTACCCTTATACCTCCAGGAGTAAAGCTCAATTCATCATTACAAATTAGATCATCAATTTTTCTCCATTTGTATTTGTTCTTGATCTTTGGAAATACTTGAGCTTTCCATTCTGCTATTTCATATAACATCTTCATATTTGTACTCCTCCATCTATTCCTTTATGATCTTCTAAGCATATTTCTGTATGCTTGATTTGCTTTGTCAATAGTGTTAGGTAATGAATCACACAGGGGGTGAATGTGTTTTGGTGTTTTTCTGCTTTTCTTGAAATGTTTATGGTGATGAACAAAGTAAATTAAAACCTTGTAGTGAAATGTGCTAATACTGAATTTAAACAAGTTAGAACAGTGAACACAGATATTTCAAAACTCACTTAATTTTATATTAAAATTAAGAATGTTTTGCTACAAAATTTCTAGGCTCTTTGTTGTTAAAGAGCTTAGTTTCTTCCTTGAGAGAATACAAGATTTTTGATCTAGAATTGTTACTTCAACACAAAGCATCCAGTGTTTACTTTATAGAATAGTAAACACTGGTTTTTACACAACATACAACAATATGTACTAAACCCTACTTTTGGATAACCAAATCTTTCTATTTCTGGCTTAGTGTATCTTTACTAATCTTGCATGCCTGTGACTTTACATTGCCAGTCTTGGCCTTTGATCTTGTACTCCTCAAGCTACTTTTGTAGACTTTTCAAATTAGTGATTGATTTATTTGTTGATTGATAATCTTGGATATTAAACTAATCTGCATTCTGTACTTGAACTTTTACATCGAGATCTCCAATTAGTCATGTATAGAACTCGACATCTCGATAAGTATAATGACTTATCGAGATCTCTAATAACTTCATACTTGTTTGACTTATCGAGGTCCCTGAGTTCTTTATAAGAGAATTTGGCTTATCGAGATCTCTCATCTTCATGTCTTCACTTTGGCTTATCGATGTCTCTGAGTTCTCTAGTGACAAATTGACTTATTGATATCTCAGAGATCTCTAGTGATATTCTGACTTGTCGATATCTCAGAGTTTTCTAGTGAAGAAATGACTTGTCAATATCTCCATTCTTCATGTCTTCAGTTTGACTTGTCGATATCTCTGAGTTCTCTAGTAGATTTTCTTGACTTCTCGATGAGTCATTATGGAGTTCTCGAATGACTTTTATATAACACATAATCCGTGACTTGTAGATTTATTGACTTAAAATATTTTTCCTAAAACATATTTATTCAACTCCAAACTTCTTCACACATTCTATGAGGCATGATCTTCATGATCTTCTTCCAGAGTTTATTCCTAGGCTTGAACTGTTTACAGAAAAATACTCCAGTCTAATCTATTTACATTTTTATAGACTTAGGTGTTACAATGCACAATGCAAACATATATGACATACAACTTAGTTAGGGTTGTCAATTTGACTTAGTCTTGTTATATTACAGGCATGTCGTGCACAACAATCTCCCCCAATTTGTGAGAAGATTGCTTATCATAAATTCATGCATGTTAACAATACTAACCCCAAGATAAATGGAAAGATATATTTATACAAACAAATTGACACAAATACACCATTTATATATTAGGTGATTTTTGAGTTAAACAGATACATACATTAGACAAATACTGTATCTCTCGTTTCTTCTCTAATGAGGTCCTTTAAATGTACAAGAATTTCCAGTTCCTCTATGATTGGTGTCCCTCTTAGAGCTTCCACAAGTTTGAGTCTGTCAGGTTTTGGATAACCACTCAACAAATTAATCCTAAATTTTGAGAATGTGCCAGCTTTGACATTTAGAAATCTTCTATCCTTGAAAATTCTGCTCATCCCTTTTGCCTTAAGATCTTCAGATCTTTGAGTGTACATTTCTATTTCCTCTTCATACTTCTTCTTCCTCTCCTCATATTCATCCTTGTTTCTTGCTCTTTTTTCCACCCTTACTATCAACCATTCAGCTAAAATAGATCTCTATGCCCTGGTTGCAGTATCCTTATCCTTCAGCAAGCTTATCACTCTCTTGATTTCTGTGGGTGAGAAGGTGTCCATTAAGTTACAGCCAAGAAATGTGAATGACCCATCCTCATAGTAGATTCTTACTTCTCTTAGTGTTACAACCCAGACTCTGACTATTTCCTCAGCTAGTTGTTGAAAGTAGTCTTCATCTAAAATGCACCAGTTTAGAGGTAGAAAATCACTTTGCTTGTAACAATTCCATATGACCCTCTCAGTAACTTGCACTTTCTTAGGTTTCCTTCCAACAGACTTGTAGTGAACTTTGAGTGATGGCTTGACATAAGGTAGGTTTGTGATTTTCTTGAAAAATGTTTGGCTTGAGGTGATTGGTATCTTTAGAAAGGTGTTAGCAGTTTGTTTGTATAAGAATTTAGGCTTTGAGGTAGGAGGTGGTTCAGTGTATGAGTTTGTTGGCTTTGAAGGTTGACCTTGATTGGTTTGGATTTTTTGGTTTGTTGGTGTGTTCCTGAATTGTATTCCTTCTTTTTTCTCCTCCTTTCATCTCTCTTCTTGTCATCTCCTTTCTTCTCATCCTGCTTCTTATCCTTGCTTCCAGTTGCTCTTGAAAATTGACTTGGATTTGAGCCAGAAGGTTTTTGTTCATCATGCTTCTGCTCATCATCATCCTTGTCATCTCTTAGATTAAATTGAGTAGTTGACAACATGGTGTCAAAATTCATTAGGTATTTGTCTAAGATCTTTATCATCTCCACATCCTCATGCTTCTTGCTCCTTTTGTACTTTAGATCAGACTGTAAAGTCATGATCAACCTCATATTTGATCTGAGACAGGTTTTAGGAACAAGGAGATGTTTGTATTGTTTGGTTGTTGGACAGATGTAGACCACCCCTTTGTTTGGGTATATATAGGCTTCAGGAAAAGCTGCTATATGTGCATTTTTGAGCTCTTTTAGTAGCTGGGTGTCCACTAGAATAACTGGATTTACTCTTTCAATCATTACATCCAGTTCAGATGCTCTTAAGGTTTCAAGATTTGGAAGAGACACCTGAAGATAACTATCCACAACACCATCATTGATATTCACAATAATTCTCTTCTCCAAGTAATTGTCAATTTCATAACCACTTCCCTAATGAAGTTGATGTTTTTGGCCAATGCTTTCTTGTAGGTGATGTAATTATTTTGAAGAGACTTCCTTAGCACTGCAAGAAGTTCACTGAATTCTTGGTCTTGATTTGGTCCTTCTGCAGCCTTTAGAAGTATTTCTTTTCCAATATCATGAGATACTTGAGCATGTGAAGAGCTTTGACCGATCTGAATAGGCTCTTTAGACTTAAATTTAGCATCCATGGATTGTTGAATCCTAGCCTTAATCTCCCCCTTAGTCTTGGTGATATGCATGAGTAGGGGAGTTGGTAATTCTGGCCTAATTTCTTCAGGTAGGGAGGGCAGTGGTATGTTGAGCTTCCCCGTGATGGCCCCCAAAGCAACATAGTTCTACATTTGGAGATGCTTGTGAGAGTCCACCAGGGTTTTGATATCCGATTATTGACTCTTTACTAGAGAAGTCAAAGCTTGGACTTGGGCATTTAGGGAGGCATTTGAGGTCTCTAGAGAAGCAACCTGTGCCTTGAGATCTTGAATATCTTGAGTAGAGGAGCCTGAAGTAGAGATAGAAGTAGATGGTCCAAATGAAGCTTGCACATGCTTCTGTATTTCATCAATGAACAAACGGGAAGGAGTGTATCTTGTAGTGTGAATTTGATCCAACTTCCACCTTGTGTCATTAGAATTTGTTATATGATCTTGAACTACCTTGTGCAGAGCTACAAAGGATTTCTTCAGCTGTGTCACACTCTTGTGCACCCCACTTAGATTATACCTTGACATTTGTTCTGAAAATATTTTGAATTGATTCTTGATCTCTACCTATGAGGGGATTATCTCATCCATCTTTCTCCTCACCATTCCCATGATTTTGTCTTGATGACTAGTTAATCTGACTGTTTGGGCTTTCCTAAAATTGTGAAATACCTTAATTTGAGCTTTGGTCACTTCATTTATTGTATCATAGACTTTTTGTAGAGACAGGCATCAGGCATTGCTTCCTAGAATGGTGAGATACTGTTCTCTAAACTATGCTATGAGTGTGTCCATTTCTATCTTGAACTCCTTATCCAACCAGGCGTCACAGTTTGTATCTCTTCCAACTTCATCTACTATTTTGGCATGTTGGTCTTCCACATCTGTTTGGTAGGATAACATGATTACTTTGATAGTCTTGATCGGACATATCTGATGTGAGGATTTGTTGAGAGATCTATGCAAGTCCTGCTAGCTGATCAACCCTGAATTCTTCAAGAGTAGGTTGAGTTGCAGCTTCTTATAGCCAGTTAAAGACTAGATGAATTTGTTGAGAAGTGGAGGGTTCAGTTATTTGAATTTGAGAGGAGTCGGGAACACCCGTGACATGAGTCACAGTTGGACTCACAGTTTGTACTGTGGTTATGACAGGGTATTGTTCCTCACTAGTGTGGGAACCTCCATTTGAATTGGAGGGGATTTGAATGTGCTACTGTCATTTGCAACAGCCTCAAACCCTTATGTGTCTTACACCACACTGTCACTTAAATGTGCTATACTTGCCTCTCCCATAACAGGTTCATTGGCAATTGTACTCCCAGATTCAATTGTTAGAGCAATTTCAGCCAGGGTTTTGAGGGGAGCTGTTCCTGGAACATGAACCTCCAATTGAATTGGAGAGGATTTAGATAGCTCCCCCTCAGGAGTACTACCCTCAAACCTTGTAGTCTGTGAAGACTGATTTGCACATAAAGGTGCATTTGTGACCTCCATGGGATCTTCACTGAAAACTGATGAATCCCCCACGGTTTTGATGGTTCCATCAAGGTCTACCCCAACTTGTAGCCTCTCACCATCTGAATGAGGTGTCTGGGTGGTGAGAAACGTTTTTTGAACAAAGTCACTTGAATGGAGTTGTACTTGAGAATTAGATTCAAGTTCATTATGAGAAGAAAAAATTTGAGAGATAGGTAGAGTTTGATCATGAGTGAGTGTTGGCAGCTCCCCCTGAGTAAATGAGGGAGCTTCAATAGATGTGCTCTCATTATGTGTGCCATCCTTATTTCTTTATTCATACACTAGAACTTGATCTAGTGCATGTGCAGACTCTTTACAAGGTGCATTGGGGAGAATGCTCTTTTCAATAGAAACACCCTGTTGAGAGGATGTCTCTAGAATCTGTTTTGACCCCATTTTTACAACTGCATCCTTTTGAGAGGATACAGAGGTGGCTTGAGTGGTCAGCTCAGGAACTTTACCTTTCTTTGGCCTTTTGACCAAGGGAGACTCTATCTGTATGTTTTCCTCACCACACTCATTTAAAATTTTGACAGGTATCTCCTTTCTCTTCTTTTTACTCACTTCACCCTTTTGAGAGGATGAAGTGGTTGGTTTCCTAGCTGCTAGTGGTTTTGAAGCAGTAGGTTCAACATGTGAAGGTTCCTGTGTGTGAGTCTGTGTTTGTACTTCCACAGAATCAGGAACCATTGTTGCACTAGATTGAACTACATTGGTCCTCATGTCAGGCATAGGGTATTGATAGGTCTTAAATCATTCAATCATGAAAGGTGTTAACTTAAAACCCACCTGTACCTTATTTTTAGTAGCAAGTGATCCAAATAAGATTTTGGACACTTGCTTTCAGTTGCCTATTAATGACCTATCTACACCTTCAAGCATATGTATGTCCTTTACTTTATGATTTAAAGCAAAAATAATGAATCTAGGAAGAAATTTTTTTTACTTCTTGAATTGAATGGCATGATGAGCCTGGTGCTCAATTCCTCTAAAATGTAGTGTCCTATATTGATCTACTTGTTGTGAGCAATTGAGTAGACCAGCTTCTGGACAACACTAGAAATGTTGTCAAATACTGATTTCCTGCATGTGAATGCTCTTGTCAAACATAAAGGACCACTCCCTTCTCAGATTTTTCTTGTTCAAGCTAGCCAAGTTTATCTTCTCAGAATAGTTGATAAAGTACAAGAATTCATATAGCTCCTCCTGAGTTGGAATCCCTACTACCTTGTCAGTTGGAATGTTCAAGGCCTAGAGTATGTCAGCTTCAGTTATCTCAACCTGTTATCCTTTAATTTGACAGTTAACCACTAAGCTTGAAGACTGGTCTTCATGCACAACTGTCCTAGAATCAGAAATCACCCAACACATCCAGATAGAGGACCGGGTTAGCTGTAAGAGATCTAACAAAATAGGTTTCAGATAGGAACTTGACAAAGCTTTTGAAAGCTTCAAGTGCTTGATTTGCATCTAAGAATGCAAGAAAGTTGGTTTCCTTTGGGATGAAGGGTGCAATAATGTTTGTTGCCATTGCTATGAATGTAAAGATTAATGGGTAAAAGAAATTAGAGATAAAGGATTTTAAACGAGAGAGAAATCGGTTTTGAATTGAAAAAGCTAGGTCACTTAGAGTTCTCGAAGGCGTAAGTATATGTGTATCGAGATTTCTGGGTATTTATAGTAAAAGTAAATGTGTAATATCCCATATTTTCAATTATTATTATTATTATTATTATTTGGAATTGTTTATGTGATTTTATGTGAATTTTAGTGAATTATCTGGTAATTGGAGTTGATGCTTTGAATATTTTTATATGATATTCTTTGAGTATGTTAATTTTTATATGTCCATAATAAAATATAGATAATTAAGATATTTTTCTGGTAATTTTTGGATTGTTATATGATTTTATAATGATTTATGTATTATTAATTGTTTTCTGAATAATTACAAAATTATTTTATGAAGCCGGGAATCGTCCGACTTCAACCGTTTTTACGTTTTTACAACCCGAAACTCTTTCGAAAACTCCTTCCTAACCTAATCTGGATATTCTGAACATTTTCCGTGTTTTGACTTTTTCGATCCGGATTACGGTTTGACCCGTGTGCGGACTGGCGCAAAATTTTCGATATAGCAATCGTTTCGATAAGTCAACAAAACCCGTATTCTCGAGAGACGGAATATTTTACATTATTTTCTCATAGGGTGTTTTATAAGAAGTTCGGTTTTAATAATTATCTAAATCTGGTATTAAATTGTATCGTTTTATAGTAACTTAGCGGCTAAGTAATCTATTTCCGGATCCGATATGATCCAATGAGATACTGGTTATGTGTTTTAAATGAATCGATCCGTTATTTAGGCGTGTGTTTATTTAAGTTATTCATTTTATCACGTTTTATGTGTGTTGAATGTATTTTATACGTGTTTGGGTTTTTCGATTAATTTAAGTATCGTTTTTGTTTTTCGAAAATAAACGGACCGGGACCCCACCGGGACGTCAATCCCCACAAAATTCGTGTTTTTAATTTTATAAAATCAATCGTATAGCAAATACCCCGTATTTCTATATTTTCGAATTATTCGCAATTATTGGGGAATTTTGATACGAATTTTATATTTTACTGCTTTTAAAAAAAAAAAATTATTCCCCGTAATTATAATTTTGGGGCTTAATTATTTTAATTATGGGAATAAAAACACCTTTAATTGATTTTAGGGGTATTTATTTTTCAAAAATATAAATAGCAGCAGATTTTGTTATTTTATTGTTTTTATTAAAATTTTCAGAGAATTTAGAAAATCAAGAATGTGTTCTTGGGGGTGTTCTTGAGTTCAAGAATTAAATCCCTAGAATTCCTATGATTCTGATTTCCGTTTTTGGAGCTTGAATACCCAAATCGAAGCTCTCGATCTGTGTCATTTGATTCCACCATCAAAATCACCAAACAATTGGTAATTGTTAAGTTCGATTTTCTAGGGTTTGTATTCGAATTTGGGGTTTATAATTGAGTGATTGTTGGTTCGTTTTGATGATATGAATAGTTTTAATGGCTTGATTACTAACGTCGAGTTATTTATTTTAGCCGTTTCTTTATTTTTAATTTTTGGATTATTCATGAATTTCCTGTTGATTATGATCATTGGGTTCGATTATATGTATCCTGAGCTTCGATTTGACATATGTAGCGCTTTATTTGGTTAAGAATTGATCGAGTTGTTGGTTTGGCCGGAGTTCGCGAAGCTTCGCCGGATTCCATGGCGATGTTGGCCGGAATCCGGGTTAAACTAACTGATTATTGTTGTTATTGCATGGTCGGGACTGCTGGGAGTGTTTGTAATGGATTCGAGGTGAAAAAATTGTGGAAGTAGAGTCGTTTTAACCCCGGCCAGAGCTCGCCGGCGTCCGTCAAGGTCACCGGATTTTGGGTTAAACCCAGATTCCGTCCGGTGTTCTTGAGGACCCGTATGGGTTCTTAATAACCCGATTTCAACCCAATATATAACACGGGTTTGATCCTCCTGACCCATAACCCATTTCCAGAATATGTTTCCACAGTTTTTATTTTAAATTTAATCAAAATACTTTGTTTTATTCCAAAAATCATTTATATTAATTTGGTTAATTACTTAATATTTAACTGAATTGTTTTTTTATTTTCAAAAATTATTTTCTTTTATTATTTTCAAAAATCCATATTTAATTTAATTATTTATAATTTATTTTAGTTAATTATTTATGGATTTAATTGATTGATTAATTTAGTTAATCAATTAATTTTATTTATAAATAATTAAATAAAATATAATTATTTATAATTAAGCCAAATAATTCCTAAAAATTATTTTGAGCTTTTAAAAATTATATTTTAATATTTAAAAATTAATTAATATTATTATTAATTGATTTATTCTTATTTATTCTTATTTTATTAATAATAAATAAACCGTTCGTCCGTTTAATACGGAACGAATGCCTCTAGACTCAGAAAAATATTCCGCTTCCATTAAAAATACTTTTGAAACCCAAATCCTTTTGTTTCGAAAGGTCGCTTGATTTGCAAGTCGTTCTGAGTCGCGTATTTACCAAAAAGACGTATTTTGACCCGATTTCAGTTTTAAACGTATCGAGTCGAACCTTTTGACGAACCGAGGCGTGTGTGATATGAATTATATGATACATGAGTTATGTGCTTACGTGTTATGTGAATTATGTGCATATGTAGATCAAGAGTCCTGTGTTTGTCTGTTATATTTATGTGTGGGCTATCGTTTGGGTAGACGATAAGGTATTGTCGCGCGGTTTGTCGAGTAGTTATCGTTTAGACGATTAAAAGGTTATTTTCTAATTATAGATGCGAGTCTTTCAAGACGATCAGGACCGGAATGAAGTGGATGAAGGCTAAAGTTGAATAGTATGGAATATTGGGTTACAGCACTGCATGAGCAGCAGACCAAAGGATTATTAGAATAAAGACGGTGATGTTTTAAGACAGAATATCAGAATAGATGTATCGTTGCGAGTGTGACTAACTGTTAAAAACCCAAAGGCAAGTATCCCTATCATCACTTATTGTTCAAGTGATATTTATTTTAAATATTCTTATGCAAGTATTGCTTTCCCTATTCTCAGTCTAGAATCGATAAATGTTTTACATATCGCTGAATTAAATGATTCTATTTATACAAATACTCTTCTGCTGCTATTCTATGTTCAGAATAGCTAAGTGATTTTACTTATCAAATTACTAGATTTATAAATGTTTTGGATTTTGAGAAAGATGATTTTGTTGTGAGTATTCCTGCCCAAGTGAATGGGGGAATAAAATTATTTAGGATGTCGAATGATTCGGCTCTTTTTTCAATAAAAAGGTTTTTAAGATTGGAATGGTTACTGGTTACTGGTTACAGCGTAGATGATCGAGATATCGGTCCAGCTGTAATATCTTTCAAGGCTTGTTATGCCTTTTCTGGCGTCCTATAGGTACCATATGGCTGCGGGATACGGGTAGTACCTATATTTACGGTATGGCCGCGGGATACCGGTGATGTTTCGCGACTGATCATCGGGAACAACATGAAATATTATTGGTTCCAATCTAAAATATGATTTTCTAAATTGTTTTGATAATCATAGAACAAATGATTTATCAACTGATTCTGTTTTGGATTAAAAGTGAATTGCGATTTTGATTCAGATTCTGATTTATACTGATACTTACGTTGTTGTTAAATATCAAAGGTGGTATTAGTATAGATGATTGATGTTGACTTCAGTATGGGATATTGTGAGCATCAAAGTTCATACTGATATCTAATTTGATATGACAACAAAATAAGTATTAATATCAAGAGTTCGATTTTGAGTAAAATTTATAATTCAATCCATAATCATTGTTTCTTGTTATTGTGGTTTACGATATTTCCGTAAACACTATTTTACGAGTTTTATTCTAGTCAAGATTCAAAGTCTTGCTGAAGCATTTCGCTCAAAAGTATCAAAATGCTTTTAAGGAATAAATAATGGGATTCCTCAACTAAAATTTTATGATTCAGCAATTATGATTTTTAAATGTTCTGCTCTAATGCAGATGTCGGTTTTATATCAAAACGACCCTATATTCGCTATAATGATTTTGCTGAGCATTTCTTTCGCTCATACTTGCCTGTTTTTAAATTTAACCTCCAGTGAGGATTAGCTTGCGCTGTTTAGCCGCGTAATTCAAGGAAGCAAAGAAGAAGCTTTTGGAAGGTGATTGGTCCAGGGTTTGCGGACTAGTGTAAGTTTTATTGTATAAAGTTGTTTATATTATATTATATTATAGTTGTATATTTTAATTGGGCCTAGTATACTTCTTTTCGAAGTTATACTAGGGGGTTTAACTTTGAGATTGAGAATTGTTGAAAAGAGTTTTAAAAGAAAGTGAAAAATTTATTTGTGGAATTTGGATTTCTTGTTTCTAGAACTGTAACCTTAAAAGATCTTGGATTAGTTTGGGGGTCACAAATGATAAATATCTTCCGCTGGCATTTGCATTTTGATTTAACAGGTTAATTTTGATTGAGATTTTATAGTGACGACCAAATTCCTAGACCCCGGATTTGGGGGCGTTACAAAATGAGTTGTCGAGAACTCAGAAATAGATGTTTGAAGTTTGTCTATCGAGAAGTCATTCTAAGAAGTGAAAAACATATCGATAAGTCATTTTGTTTTATTTTTATAGAGAACTAAAAAATAAGCTTATCGAGATGTCAAATAAATACCCATTTTGTCCAAAGTAGACTAAATTGTTTTTTATTTTTATTTGAATAAATCAAAATAAATTCAGAATAATTTTTCCAAAAGTATTTCACCAAAGTAATTTATTGGATTAAATTATTCCAGTTATGAGTTATTTCTAAGTCTAAAATTATGCTTGAAGAGATTTCTGTGAATTAACACTTAGAGAACTCTATAATGACTTATCGATAAGTCATAATAAAGCTTATCGAGAAGTAACTCGAGAAGTCAGAAAAATGACTTATCGAGAACTCACTCGAGAAGTCTTAAAATGACTTGTCGATAAGTCAATTAGACTTATCGAGAACTCAGTTCTCAATATACTTTTGATCATTTTGATTCTGCCTTGTGCTAATTTTGCATATTGAAAATGTAAATCAACATCCAAACAGTTTACTTAGAATTTGAAAAATTCCAAGTTGATTTTTGAATTTTGAAAAATAAATATGCAGAGATTTCTGAAATATTTATAATTCATATTTCAGTAAACTTCCAATTAATCAAATGAATTTTGATTTACTAGAAATTACTCTGCTGCAAAACATTAGCTGAGTTCTTGCCTTAGGATGAAGAATTAAGCATTTCAATTTCACCTACAAGTCTAGTGAAAGATGTTTTATCCAAAGGTTTAGTAAAAATGTCAGCTAATTATTTTCTGATGGAACAAAAATAAGCTCAATGGTACCATTTGTAGCATGTTCTCTAATAAAATGGTACCTTACATAAATGTGCTTTGTTCTAGAATAATTGACTGGATTAACCACTATAGATATAGCACTAGTATTGTCACACATGATTGGAATCTTGTGTAACACTAGGCCATAATCCATTAGCTGATTTCTAATCCAAAGCACTTGAGCACAACAACTTCCTGCAGCTATGTATTCAGCCTCTACCGTAGAAGTTGACACGGATTCTTGTTTCTTGCTATACCAGGATACAAGTCTGTGTCCTAGAAACTAATAGCTTCCACTAGTACTCTTCCTGTCAACCCCGCATCCAGCAAAATCTGCATCTGTGTATTCAACAGCTTCAAAACCAGTTCCCTTAGGATACCATAATCACAAGTTTGGAGTCCCCTTCAAGTATCTGAAAATTCTCTTCACAGCCATCAAATGTGATTCTTTTGGCTTGGCTTGAAATCTTGCACATAGACATGTTGCAAACAGGATGTCTGGTCTATTTGCAGTTAGTAAAGCAATGATCCAATCATTCCTCTATAGGTTGAAATATCTACACTCTTGCCCTTTTTATCTTCATCCAACTTTATTGTTATAGACATAGGTGTAGATGCAGGTGAACAATCAGCCATGGCAAACTTTTTCAATAAATCTTTAGCATACTTAGTTTGGCTGATGAAGATTCCATCACTTCTTTGACTGACTTGAAGTCCAAGAAAATAACTTAATTCCCCCATTTTACTCATTTCATATTCACTCTACATAAGCTTATAGAATCTTTGGCAAAGCTTTTCATCTGTAGAACCAAAGATAATATCATCCACATAGATCTGAACTAGGATCATATCATCATCATGCTTCTTGTAGAAAATAGTCTTGTTTATGGTACCTCTAGTAAAATAATGTTTAAGTAAGAATTCTGACAATGTATCATACCAAGCTTTAGGTGCCTGCTTTAGTCCATATAGAGCCTTGACTAGTTTGTACACAAAATCTAGAAATTCTGGATCTTCAAAGCCAGGTGGTTGTTGCACATAAACTTCTTCTTCCAACTCACTATTTAGGAAGGCACTCTTGACATCCATTTGATACACTTTGAAATTTGAATGTGCAGCAAATGCTAGAAAAATCCTTATTGCTTCAAATCTTGCAACTGGAGCAAAGGTTTCATCATAATCAATTCCTTCTTCCTTTGAATAGCCTTTTGCAACCAACCTTGCCTTGTTTCTGGTAACTATACCATTTTCATCCATCTTGTTCCTGAACACCCATTTTGTTCCAATTAAACTTTTGTTCCTTGGTGCAGGAACTAACTGTTCTCTTTATAATTTATTAATTCTTAATTTACTGCGATATAAATGTTAGATTAATAAATGTCCTTGGAATATGATATGTAATTCTATATCTCTAAGTACGTTACTTAGAAATGAGATTATGAGAATAACATCAATATTCCTAAAGGTCCCTAGTCGAGTATTATTATTAAGGGACAATAATAATGCATTAAGACTGGTGTGTTTGTTGACTGATGATCACATCTCATTGATCATAGGTATAGTGATACTAAAGTCAAAAACACATGCAGATGTATATGTACATGGTGCTAGACAGACCCAATGTTAGATTCTACATGTCAGTTATGTCATAAGTAATTCTCACAGTGATAATGATGTAATGGTTCTTAGACCTGAAGTCATTATATTTCTATATGAGAATTAATATACATTGATTCCATTAAAAGTTATCCTTGACTGGGTAATGATAAAAGTGGACATTGGTTATATTATGAATCGTATAAGAAATATGAATGATCTAGATGGGATTTAACCCTCCTATTTTAGGAGTGATATTATTGGCCTCTTGTGTGAGCTAGACTATGAAATGCGTGGCAACGCTCAAATATTGATTTGATATGATAGTCTACTCATTGATCAAGGAAACTTGGATTAAACTATGATGAGGATGACACATTACATGCCTCTAGTTTAATCTATAATATTTGGTTAAAGAGATTATATTACATTGTACATTATTCACAAAAGGTTTAATCGATCACTAATTCAATTATTATTACTTGGGTAGCAAAGATGTATTACTAGAAGCCGCTCATTGTTTACGATTTTATATTAGATTTAAAATTTGTTGCAAACGTAAAAATAACCTATAGGGTCACACACTAAGAATGCTTGAAGGAATATTTAATTTAAATTGGATTTAAATTATATGAAAGTAATTTCTAATTATTTATAATATTAATTAAGTATGACTTAATTAATTAGATAAATATTGATATTCGAATTTACTAATATCAATAATGAAATTTATTTGTTAAATAATTAAGTGAGACTTAATCTTAATACAAATAGGAATTTCGAATTAATAATAACTCCTAATTAGTTAAGAGTTATAATTCATTTTTCTACTCTCTATATAATATCTCTTGTGTGGCTGATTTTTTGTGTGTAAAAGGACTTTTACTAAAACCCTAGCCACCAAGAGGGAAGATGGAGAGAGCAAGAAGAAACGAGTTTGTGCTAGTACACATTCAATCCTTGAGTTCAAACATTCATGTGGATACCGATAGAGCGTAAATCGCGAGAGCAGGATGCGTGGTGATTGAACAAGCTTTGGATCTTAATTAGTCAACCAATTGGTAAAGCTTCTTAAGGTAAACAATCTGATCTATGAATTAAATATATGTTTTTCGCATGGATCAAGCGGTGGGTTTCGAAAATTCTGATTTTTTTTACGTTTACTGTTTTCGTTGCGTTTATGTGCTCGAAACCCAACAATGGCATCAGAACTACTTGCGAAAAGTGTTTAATTCGTTTATGTGTTTACTTGTTTTATGATGATAACATGTATACAATATTCCATGACTGTTATGTATGCGATTTTGTATGTTTTACATATTGTTATGTTTATATATGCGTATATATATATTTTGAATATATGATATTCATGAGAGTTGTATAATCATATAATGATTATATAATCTGTATATATACTGATATATATATGTTTTGTGTTTATTCTTATTATAAGAATCGTATTTGATATGATTCTGAATCGGATGCAGCGAATTTGCTGAAATCCGTGTCTGGTGTCCGATTTTAGAGAATAAATACGCTGTTTCATATGAAATCGAGCGTCTGAATGTAACTGATAGATAAAGCTATCATCGACTGATCTGTAAGGCGTTTGACACCATTTAGGCCCTGTAATCTGCGATTTGATGTTATTAGATTTAATTTCGAATTTTCTGAATTTTCAATATTTAGTTTTTATGATTAGATCGTGATGGGTATAATATGTGAAAATCAGATTATGTGTTTTAACATGTTATTTTGTCTTAATTGAGCATGGTGGATGGTTACGGCTTATGACCTTAGGTTAATGGTTTTTCAAATATGGCTTGCATGTCATTTAATCTTATAATTATTATATCTCGAATGTAAGTTGAGTTCTTCTTGTAAGTTTATTAGATTAGTTTTCATATTTCATTCTTGTAATGGACATGAAGACATGAAGATTTGAAGATCAAGGGTAATCCCACACGGAGGCCATCCAAGGAAGCAATACAAGAAAGAAGATATGTAATAGTTAGCCTGTATTTATTTTCCACCTTAGATTGACCTAGATCTTTGTCATTAACTTGATAAAGATCAAATAGGATGAAGCCATAACCAACCACGTTTATTTATTGCACTTTACATATATATGCACATATGATGAATGTATGTGTAAAGTAGTTTATAAAGATTCATGTTTAATTAGATTAAGGATGTATGTATTAGATACGACACCCATGTCATGCTTTCTAAACAAGATAAAATCTGTAACGACTCAAGATTTTAAAATGAACAAATGATTATGAGATTCTCGTGTTTATGAAACACGGAATAAAATACAAATTTTCTTTATTTCTGGCATGGAGCGATTTTGTCAAAAGCGAGTTCTTTGAACTTATAAGGTTGTGGGTTTTAAGCGAGACCGTTGTGACTCCTCACTACCTGGAAATCAAAGCATTCACGAATATTGATTTGAAGTATTTTATTCAAGGAAAAATTGGGAATCTCTTTATGATGGGATCATGATCGTTTTAGAATTAACAAAACCCTAAAATTAATATTAAGTTGGTCAGATGCCTTCTAATGAGTCCAATACGTTAACCCCTAGATCGACCAGGAGTGGGTTCGCCAAAGTGAAGTACTCCTATCTATCATGGGAGATGTGTTGAAGTATATTGATACTTTTTTGCCTATTGGGTTTGACTTAACTAAGTTATCACAATAGGATTGTGAACTTAGAGGCATAGAGTTTGGCCAGATTTATTAGATAAATATAAACAAATGTTATTCCACCAAGCTATCCAAGAGTTATATAGTTGATATAATTGACAAATGTTGTCTACCTAAATAATCATGTTTTAGGAGAAAAGCCAAAGTTGACCTAACGCGTGGTGAAATATGGATCTTGGCTCACTAGAAAGGATATAGAAGATATTTTTTCTGAATTAATAGTTAGGGCTATTGATCTAATAAAAATAGCGGGAGATATATATCGTGAATATATATATATATGAATAATCACTTGAACATAATTCAATGATCATTCGTAGACTAAGTCATTTTATGCACTTTAATATTGTAGATATCAAATGATAAATAACACAAATAACTTCTTTATGTAATAGTCCTTGAGAAGGACAAGCTGACATGAAATAATTTCCTCGATTGACATGGGAACTTGAGGATTATCCTCGGGTTCAAGGATGTCACTGAAACCCCTCCCTTATTTTTTCTAGCTGAAAATGAAACATATGTAGAACAAAATTTTTACCAGAAGCAAATTAATTATGCAACTGATGTTTCATGTCTCATGCTTGTAATTAGGAGTGCTGAGCTTTAGAAGCAACAAGAGCATAATGATGCTTATGATATGATTGAGCACCTTCAAAAGATGTTTGAAGGATAGGCTCGTCAGAAAGATTTGACAATAATAAGGCACCATACTTTTACATTAATGGGAGAATCATATCCGATTGGACCACATGTTCTAAAGGTGATAGGCATATGTACCTTGATATTTTGGGTTTCAAGAATGGTCGAGAGACTCAGCTTGATTTGATCAAATGATCTTTGAACAACTTATGTTCTCAGTTGGTTAAGAACAAAAAGAATGAGATCGACAGAACACTCACTGAGTTGTTAAGCATGTTTAGAACTGCTGAAAATAACACGGTAAAGGCATGAATTATGTCCATATTGATGATGTGCACATGGAATGCAAATGGGAAGGGAAAGTGGACAGGCAAGGTGAAGATTTGATCTTATTAGGTGTCAAACCAAAGTCCAATCCCAAAGGGCTTGATAGGGATAATAAATAAATTATGATAGTATAATTAAATACTGCAAGGTGTGGGCTGCTAGGCCCAATAAAAGGATATATGATACTCAGACCAGAAAGGTTAAACCTGATGGACCAGATCAGGCCTGATGGAATAAAGAAGGCCCAAAAGCCCTGATTATTAATTAATTTCGTAATTAATTAATAAGGGAAAAATCAGCTATTGAGAAGAGTCCCGATAAGGATATAAATCCTTATAGATTAGCCTCAAAGGGACCTAAAAGGATAAGGAATCAGTTTCCTACTATCTAGGACTCCAAAGTCCATTCTAATTATGAGACTTGCCCACCAAGTCTCCTATACCAAGTCCAATTCAAGGACTCCCAACATCTATATAAGGGGCCTCACCCCACAAATCAGAACTACGTTCTTTGGCTTGATTCTCTAATTCACAGAGATACGTAGGCATCTCATAAAGGCAGATTGAGCCACGAAACACGAGAGCAGCCAAATCGAGCCTCGAAGCTCACGTTCCTTATTATAAATTACAGCAAATAGTAACCTTAGTTTTTTATCCATAACATTTGGCGCCGTCTGTGGGAAATCACAACAACAACCATGGCGAGAACACGGAGAACAATTGGAGCTCTAGAGGAAGGAACACCATCAGAGACAACCCAGGTGATTTCATCAACCGTGGAGGTTCCTCCCCATTCAACTTATGCATCTACTCAGGGGGAAGCCCAGACAGGGGCAACTCAACCTCAGCCACAAGGGACAACTCCCCCGACTATTCAAGGTACGAATCCTCAAGTTTAACAAGTACATATACCTGTGAATTCTCGACCCGTCGGGTATGAATATTCAACTATTATTACTACTAACCCCCCTTATGGGATGCCCCTTCACCCTGAGGTTGGAGGAAGCGGATATGCTGGGCGAAGCGAAGCACGAGGGCAGTCGCCCTCCTATATACGAGGTTTGGGTCCTATCCCTGAGGATCGGGAATTTTCTGGTCCTTACACTGACAGAGACTCCGAATCTTCGGATGATGAAGTGGCCCCGAGAAGGAGGCGTCCTGGAAAAGAGCCAATGGCCGATGGAAGGCAACGCCCCCAAAGCACCTCAGGGGCGAATCCCCAAGAAGTGCAGGAAAGGATTAGGGCTCATGAGGCTGAAATCCAAAGGCTGAGGCGTGATTTGGAGGCTCCCCAGGCCACCAGACCCCAGATACCTCCTAGGGGGAGAAATCCTCCTCCTGTCATAGACCTGGATGGTCCGGTAAGAAGAAGGGCTGTTGTCCCAAGAACTGATCCAAGCAATCTCCTTCCCCTTGGAGATCCTGATGATCCAACTCCACCCTTCACAGAAGAGATAATGAATGCCCATATCTCGAGGAAATTCAAGATGCCAACTATCAAAGCCTATGATAGCACGGGAGACCCCGCTAATCATGTTAGGACATTCTCTAATGCACTGCTGCTGCAACCCGTGAATGATGCTATAAAGTGTCGGGCCTTCCCTCAAACCCTGTCGGGTATGGCTCAAAGATGGTACAGTCGCCTGCCCCCAAATTCTATTGGATCGTTCAGAGAATTAAGTCAGGCTTTTATTAAGCAATTCATCAGTGGAAGAGTCCATGAGAAAAGTTCAGCATCTCTTATGAGTCTTGTGCAGGGAGCTAAGGAATCCTTGAGAGATTACCTGAATCGTTTTACAAAGGAGGCTTTAAAAGTCCCAGACCTTGATGATAAAGTAGCCATGATAGCACTGCAACAAGGAACCAGGGATGAGTTTTTCAAGATGTCCTTGGCCAAACGTCCCCCTGAAAACATGTTGCAACTCCAAGAGAGGGCAGGGAAGTATATTAAGGTTGAAGAAAGCATGAGGAAGACCGTAGTAAGTAATGAGCCCACTGGAGGCAAGAAGCGAAAAACTGATCTGGAGTATATCGCTAAGGACAAATATCCTAGAACCGAACAAAACCCTGATTCAACCCCCAAGAAGGGAGGACCTGGGCAAAAGTTCACTGAATACGCTAAGCTGAGTGCTCCTAGAAGTCAGATTTTGATGGAGATTGAGAAAGATAGAGATATTCGCTGGCCTAAGCCCTTGAAGGCTGATCCTGCCAAGCTAGATAAGAGCAAGTATTGCAGGTTTCACAAGGATGTTGGCCATGACACCGATGAGTGTAGGCAATTGAAAGATGAAATTGAGTTTTTGATTCGAAAAGGAAGATTGAACAAGTATACTGGAGATGGAGGGGACAGAAATAATAATGGAAGGAAGAACTTTGAAGATCGTAGGAGGGACCAAGACGATCAGGGGCGGAATCCCCAACCTAGAGGGCCGGTTATAAATGCAATTTTTGGAGGACCGCGACGCCCTCGAGGGCCTGTGATAAACACGATCTTTGGAGGTCCAACTGCTGTTGGATTGTCCAAAAATTCCAGAAAGGCATATACTAGGGAGGTTATGCATATTATTGGAGAAGCCCCGACGAGGGCCAGGACAGAAGTAACATTGGCTTTTGATGATTCTGACCTAGAGGGCGTGAAGTTTCCCCATGACGACCCGCTGGTCATATCACCGATAATAGGAAATAGCCCGGTTAAGAGGGTCCTTGTGGATAATGGTGCTTCTGTGGATATCTTACTCCACGACACCTTTCTAAGAATGGGGTATAACGACTCCCAGTTGACACCAACCGACATGCCGATATATGGATTTGCTGGAGTAGAATGTCCTGTGGAAGGGATAATCAAATTGCCGACCACCATAGGTACGGAACCAAGGCAAGCAACGCAGATGCTGGATTTCGTGGTGGTAAAGGCTAGTTCAACTTATAATGCTATCATGGGGAGAACATGGATACATGCCTTCAAGGCAGTCCCCTCTTCCTACCATTCAGACATGAAGTTTCCCACCCGAAACGGGATTGGAGAAGAGAGAGGAGATCAAAAAATGGCTAGAAGCTTTTATGTGGCCTCTTTGAGGGCAGATGGAGTCGGGGGGCAGGTTCTTTCTATTGAAGATATGAATGTTCGAGAAAATGATGAGAATAGAGGAAGGCCAGCAGAAGAATTGGTTTTGGTTCCTTTAGACCCCGAGAATCCTGAGAGGATGACTTTCATTGGAGCCACATTAGAGGAGCCCCTTAGAGGGAAGTTAGTGAAATTTTTGCAAGAAAATAGTGATGTGTTTGCATGGTCAGCAGCTGATATGACAGGCATAGACCCGGAGTTAATTACTCACAAGCTAAACGTGGATCCAAGCCGGAAGACAGTGAAACAAAAGAAAAGAAATTTTGCCCCGGAAAGATAAGAGGCTATAAAATAGGAAGTAGAAAAGCTCTTAGAGGCTGGTTTTATTGAGGAGATTCAATTTCCGGAGTGGTTAGCAAACCCTGTAATGGTGAAGAAGGCTAATGGAAAGTGGAGGATGTGTATAGACTTCACTGATCTGAATGATGCATGCCCCAAAGACTATTTTCCGCTGCCTAGAATTGATACTTTGATTGATGCCATTGCTGGACATGAGATGCTGAGTTTCATGGATGGATTTAGCGGATACAACCAGATCAAAATGCATAAGGATGATATTCCAAAGGTATCATTTATCACTGACTTTGGTGTTTATTATTATCTTGTTATGGCGTTTGGTCTCAAGAATGCAGGAGCCACCTATCAAAGGTTAGTAAACAAAATTTTTAAGGATCTTATTGGTAAGACTATGGAAGTCTATGTTGATGACATGTTAGTCAAGAGTCTATTAAAGACTGATCACATAATCCATTTGAGGGAAGCTTTTGAGGTCCTGAGGTACCACAAGATGATGTTGAATCCTACGAAGTGTGCTTTCGGAGTAGGATCTGGAAAATTCTTGGGATTGATGGTCTCAAAAAGGGGAATTGAGGCTAACCCCGATAAAATAAAGGCAATCCTGGACATGGAACCCCCAAAAACTGTCAAGGATGTTCAGAAGCTCACAGGAAGGGTTGCTGCGCTATGACGATTCATCTCCAAGTCAGGAGACAAGTGCTTGTCATTTTTCAAGTCACTAAAGAGCATCAAAGGCTTTGTATGGAGTGAGGAAAATCAGAAGGCATTTGAAGAGTTAAAGAAGTATATGGGCCAGGCCCCGTTGTTGGCCAAGCCAGTTCTGAATGAAGTTTTATTCTTGTACTTGGCTGTTTCAGAGAGCGCCTTGAGCGCGGTGTTGGTTAAGGAGGAACTAAAAGTCCAGAAACCCGTATACTATGTCAGCAAAATTTTTCATGGTGCTGAGTTGAATTATTCAACTATTGAGAAATTCGCTCTAGCCTTGGTAATGGCTTCAAGAAAACTGCGTCCTTACTTTCAAGCTCATCGGATTGAGGTGCTAACGAATCAACCACTGAGAAATATCATTCACAGTCCCAAGGCAAGTGGGAGATTGATTAAGTGGGCAATAGAGTTGGGAGAGTTCGATCTCAAGTATAAGCCACGTACGGCCATAAAAGCCCAGGCACTAGCTGACTTCGTGGTGGAATGTACCATACCCAACCAAGATGTCGGGGGGCAGGAAGATGCCATACCTCAAGACAAGGGAGTCGATAATGAAAGCAAAAAGAAGGACGATAATGAAAGCAAGGAGAAGGATAATAAAGAGTTTTGGGTTCTCTATTTTGATGGAGCATCAAAAACAAACTCCAGTGGAGCAGGATTGGTTTTGCAAAGCCCTGATGGGTTCTTAATTGAGTATGCTATGAAGCTAGACTTCCCAACCACAAATAATGAGGCAGAATATGAAGCCCTGATAGCTGGCCTTGGTCTAGCTGGGACACTTAGAGTCAAAAACTTAAAGGTCCGCGGAGACTCAAAGCTGATCATATCCCAGGTAAAGGGAGAATTTGAGGCAAGGGATGATACGATGGCTAAGTATGTACGCCTAGTAAGGGTTGTGATGACCCAATTTAATGAATGTCATGTTGAACACATTCCAAGGGAAGAAAATGCTAAGGCAGATGCGCTATCAAAGTTTGCTTCATCTGAGATAGAAGAAAGTTTAGGAAGTGTATACTTCCGTGTATTGAAGACACGAAGCATAGATGTTAAGCTTGTGGCTCCCATAGGCCTGGGGACGTCATGGATTGATCCCATCAAGGCTCACATTCAGACCGGTTGGTTGCCAAGTGATGCAACTGAAGCACGGAAGTTAACTATTCGAGCACTAAGGTACTCTTTGATAGATGGGATTCTGTATAAAAGATCTTTCGTGGTTCCTTACTTAAGGTATCTCAGGCCCGATGAGGCACGCTTGGCTCTTGAGGAAGTGCATGAAGGTATTTATGGGCAACACCTGGGGGGCAGGGCCTTGGCTCATAAGATAACCCGTTTAGGCTTCTATTGGCCAGAAATGATGGCTGATGCCAAAGAATATGTGAAGAAGTGTGATCGCTGTCAGAAGCATGCACCAGTTGTTAGACAACCCCCCGAGATGCTGACCTCTATCAACTCCCCAATTCCCTTTGCTATGTGGGGGATGGATATTCTAGGGCCTTTCCCTATGGCCACGACACAAAGGAAGTTTCTGATTGTAGCCATTGATTATTTCACTAAGTGGATTGAAGCCAAGCCCTTGGCCAAAATCACAACTAAGCAGGTTGCACAATTCCTGTGGGAAAACATTATGTGTCGATATGGAATTCCCCGTATCCTCGTCACTAACAATGGAACACAATTCAACAATGAGGAATTCAAGAAGTATTGTGAAGAAAATGAAATTGAGTTACGGTTCACCTCTGTGGCTCACCCGCAAGCCAATGGGCAAGCGGAGGTAGCAAATCGGATAATCCTGGATGGACTACGGAAGAGGATCGAGAAGTCAAGAAATAATTGGGTGGATGAGATACTTCCAATACTATGGGCCTATAGGACTACCTGTAGAGTCACGACTGGAGCAACTCCCTTCATGTTGGCATATGGGGCAGAAGCAGTTGTTCCCGTGGAGATATCACATTCTTCTCCAAGAATTCAAGCTTTCAATGCTGGGGAAAATGAGGAAGGGCAAAGGTTGGCGCTGGACTTAATTGATGAAGTGCGAGATAAGGCACATGTAAAGATAGTAGAGTATCAGAAAAAGGCTTCGTTCTACTATAACCTAAGGGTTAAAGAAAGATTCTTCAAATAGGGTGACCTAGTCTTGAGAAAGGTGGAAGCTTCTGGTGTAGGACAGAAAGGGAAACTTGCCCCAAATTGGGAAGGGCCGTACAAAGTCAAGAGCGTTCAGGGTAGAGGAACCTACAAGCTGGAGACTATGGATGGCTTTGAAGTCCCGAGAACTTGGCATGCGCAAAACCTGAAGGTTTACTATGTGTAAAGCCATTAAACATGATTCTCACTTGACAAGTAGGTTGAAAAGCACCTTGAAGCTTTGATTGCTTAGGATTTACATGTTTTAGCTTTATTTTTAGGAGTGGTGTAAGGGATGAACCTCAAGAGTTGCCGTAAACCTGTTTTACAATTATTTAGTTCATCTTATTATAGAACTATTTGATTCATATTATTATATGATCAAGTTTGCTTATCTATTTTAGTACAAGTACGGGTAAAATAGGAGATAGTTTTTAAAGCTAGCAAGCTAACAGTACAAGTACTTGAAAAGGATAGTAGAAAAGCAAACAAATAACTTAAAATAGCATAATAAGCCCCGAAGGGTAATAAGTTATGAATACGATTAAGTCAATACATAGAAAGCCATAATGGGCCAAACAAGAAAAACAAAATACTCAAAGATCCTTGAAGAAGTCATCATCGATGTTTCCTTCATCGGCAGCAGAAGAAGGAACTGGCACAGGATCAGCACCTCGAGGAGAAACAGCTGCGGCCTCAGCAGAAGTAGTAAGAGTAGGAGAAAGAGGGATATCATCAAGAAGAGGCTCTTTCCCAGGAATATCAGGGACTGGATAGGCAGTGAGAGTCACCTCCGGAATCTTCTTCCCAATCTCCTCTACTATCTGCTCCCAACAGCTAGAAAAGGTCTCCGGGAAGTTAGCATCGTACTCAGCATTTAGGACATCCTGAAAGTCCTGAGATGCCTTATACTCAGCTATCACCTCAGCTCGGGCCCTTTGAGCATCCAGCTCCAGCTTACGAACTTTCTCCTTTTCATCCGCCAGCTCCTTCTCTACCTCACAGAAATGAGTGAAGTTGGCCTCGGAAGCCTTGAGGTACCTATCCCTGTCTCTCTCAGCAATAGTTAGGCTGGTCCTCACATCCTTCAAATTGTGAAGGGCAGCCTGGAGATAGGTATTCATCTACACAAACATATCAAAGTACAGTAAGTAATTAAAAAAGTAAAAAAAAACAGTTAAAAAAGGAAGAGGCTTACAGAAGCCACAGCCTGAGCACCCAGACGCTCAATCTGTAGGTCATCAGAAGACTCTACAATCTCAGCCCTGTCACGAGGCGTGATCACACTCTCAGACCAAACGGCGGCAGCCTCGGAACTCCCTACCACCGTGTCCCTCCTCTGAAGGCCCCAAGTGACGGTGAAAGGAGAGGTATCTTCATCAAGGCTAAGAGGCCTCTGGGATAAAAAGGTAGGGACGGCCTCCTAAACTGTGACTGAAGGGCCGTCACCAATCCTAACCCGCTTGTCACGGTGGGTCTCAACAGCAGAGCCCTTGGCAGCACGGGCCTCCCGCTTCTTGAAGATCGTGTCCAAAGCTGCCCTAGCTGCAGGCAAATACAGGCACATAAGAAGAAGGACAAATAGAGAATGGAGAAAATGGAACAAAAAGGGGAAAGAAATACCCTCGGGACCAAGGTCACTTAGACCTAAACCTTGCAAATTACCCTCTGAAAGGATGAGAGCGCAATGGTGCAAGTTATCAGCAGTAATGGCCTTGATGGCCGCATCCTCATCTATCCCCAATTTTAGGTCTCTTAAAGACCCGTCTATACTTTTTGAGAAGTCGGGCCTGAAAAAATGGTCCCAACCCTCCTCGGAATCCAGAAATACATAAAACCACTCACTCTTCCATGTTGGATACGAGTCGGGGTTGGTGCTAGAAATAAAGCAGGAACGGGCCAAGGATCTATGAACTATTTTGACCCATCCTTGGTCCTCAGAAGCATTTACAAATTTAAATAAATAACGAAAGACACAAACATTTGGCTCAAAACCGTGTTTACGAGATTGGGCCATATAACAGTGAATAAAACGCCAAGAGTTGGGTGTGAGTTGGGTCGGACAGACTCGGGCCTCAGCCAAAAGGCGAAAAACAAAGGGATGAGGAGGTAGGCGAAAACCAGCATAGAAGGTTTTCTTATAGACCCGAATGGCCCCAGACTTTGGGTAGCAGGCCCTATCATTTGGGCCTGGAGCCTCGGCCCTATAAGGGTGAGAAATGCCAAAAAGGCGGGCTATGGTACCTACTTGATCTGGACCAAATCTAGAAGGATAATTATATGCATCTAAGTGTAACATGTTAGGAAAGGCTTGCCCGAATTCGGTTAAAAGATCCCTAAGAGAAATAACTGAGGAATGTACAAGAGATTTTTTACCTCGGCTGGCCCTAGAAGGACGGGCAACAGCTTGGGGCACATGGGAGTGAGATGAATCAGAATCCGCCATGGATGAAGACAAAAACCCAGGAAGCTCTTGAAGGTAATTGAAGAAGATGAAGATTCAAACGGAATCTTCAAAATAAGCCCAGATGGCGGCGGAGTAGAAAGCCGGAAATCGCTTTGACGTGGCGATTCTTGAGAGACTAATTGCAGAATAGAAGTTAAGAGATTTTTGTGAAAGTAAAGTGTGAGAAATGAACTCACACTCCACCTCTTATATAGAAGAACTTAAGGATGCACAAACGTGCCTGGGCCTAAAAAAAGGCGGGAAGCCCATAAAATTTGAATTTTGAAAAGATTTGCAATCAAAAATCAAAGTTCATTGAATGAATCAAGGCTCGAAAAGCCTCAACAACGCCTAGGATGCATTGTCCCTAGCCGTTGTTAGAAGTGTGGCTCCTAGGCGTGGTCCAACAACGCCCAGGAAGCATCAGTCTTCAACAACGCCCAGGGTGCATTGTCCCTAGCCGTTGTTAGAAGTATGTCTCCTAGGCTTGGTCCAACAACGCCCAGGAAGCATCAGCCTCCAACAACGCCCAGGACGCAAGTTTCCTAGACGTTGTTAGGAAACTGTCTCCTAGGCGTGGATCAACAACGCCAAGGAAGCATCAGCCTCCAACAACGCCCAGGACGCAAGTTTCCTAGACGTTGTTAGGAAACTGTCTCCTAGGCGTGGATCAACAACGCCCAGGAAGCATCAGCCTCCAACAACGCCCAGGACGCAAGTTTCTTAGACGTTGTTAGGAAACTGTCTCCTAGGCGTGGATCAACAACGCCTAGGATGTATTGAGCAGCAAAAGTTCTATTATTTAATCAGAAAATTAGGGAAAATCCAGAAATTAAAGGAAAAAATCCCAGAAAATTAGGGAAAATCCAGAAATTAAAGGAAAAATCCCAGAAAATTAGGGAAAAATCCAGAAATTAAAGGAAAAATCCCAGAAAATTAGGGAAAATCCAGAAATTAAAGGAAAAATCCCAGAAAATTAGGGAAAATCCAGAAATTAAAGGAAAAATCCCAGAAAATTAGGGGAAAATCCAGAAATTAAAGGAAAAATCCCAGAAAATTAGGGAAAATCCAGAAATTAAAGGAAAAATCCCAGAAAATTAGGGAAAAATCCAGAAATTAAAGGAAAAATCCCATAAAATTAGGGAAAAATCCATAAATTAAAGGAAAAATCCCAGAAAATTAGGGAAAATCCCGAAAATAAGGGAAAAATTCCTGGAATTAAGATAATCCCTGAATAAAAGGAAAATTCAATTGTAAATGTGTAGGTCGCTCCACACTTTACGCGAAAACGAAACCCTGTAAGGGAATAAACAGACTTAACTTCTGCGAAACCTAATCAATGTTTCCCAAAAGTTGGGGGGCAAATGATAGGAATAATAAATAAATTATGATAGTATAATTAAATACTGTAAGGTGTGGGCTGCTAGGCCCAATAAAAAGATATATGATACTCAGACCAGAAAGGTTAAGCCTGATGGACCAGATCAGGCCTGATGGAATAAATAAGGCCCAAAAGCCTGATTATTAATTAATTTCGTAATTAATTAATAAGGGAAAAATCAGCTATTGAGAAGAGTCCCGATAAGGATATAAATCCTTATAGATTAGCCTCAAAGGGACCTAAAAGGATAAGGAATCAGTTTCCTACTATCTAGGACTCCAAAGTCCATTCTAATTATGAGACTTGCCCACCAAGTCTCCTATACCAAGTCCAATTCAAGGACTCCCAACATCTATATAAGGGGCCTCACCCCACAAATCAGAACTATGTTCTTTGGCTTGATTCTCTAATTCACAGAGATACGTAGGCATCTCGTAAAGGCAGATTGAGCCACGAAACACGAGAGCAGCCAAATCGAGCCTCGAAGCTCACGTTCCTTATTATAAATTACAGCAAATAATAACCTTAGTTTTTTATCCATAACAGGGCTTTTGAAGCCTAATAGTGGTGTTGCTAAAGGAGATGATTGTCATTTATGTAGAAATAACTGGATGTATGGAAGTTAAATTATCGAGCTTATGTGGAAGATCTAAAGAAGAAAACTAGCAATGGTCAAGCTTCAGGTATCGGGTTAAAATTGGAGAAAATTTTTTTGCTCTAGTTGAAGGAACTCGATACCTAATTTTTCCCATATAGGCGAGATTGAGAACTTGATAAATTATTATTAGGTGCCTGCCTTTTGGGGATATATTAAATCAATTTCTTGTAAGGACAAGAAAGGTTTTCATTTTAATTAAATAAACAATAGTTGTTTATTCTATTTTAATGATAAGGCTTATAATGTTGCACAATTAGTTAACAATTTATATGTTCTAAGATGACTCAAATCAAACATTACCTCTACCAATGTCGTTAGGCCATATTAATGAGAAACGCATTTCTGAGTTATATATAGATGGATACTTGGATAAGTTTGATTTTGAATCATACGGAAGATGCGAACTTTATCTCATTGGCAAAATGACTAAAGCTTCTTTTACTTGATCATGTGAAATAACAACCGAACGACTAGGACTTATAAATAATGATGTATATGGTCGAATGCGTATGATGGCAAGGGGTGGCTTACACTACTTTATAACATTTACTGATGATTTCAGTAGATATGGATATGTGGTTCTTATGAAGAACAAATCCGATTCTTTTGAAATGTTCAAAGAATATAAGGCCGAAGTAGAAAAGAAAACAAGGGAAACGTATAAAAGTTTTACGATCAGATCGTGGAGGAGAATACTAAAACCTCAATTTCAAGAGTTTCTTGAAGGAGTGTGATAGTGTATCATAACTTACTTCTTCTAGAACACCTTAATGAAATAGATATTCTGAGAGGAGAAATTATAACTTGTTGGACATAGTGCGATCGATAATGAGTCAAGCGGATCTTCCATTCAGTTTCTAAGGTTATGCTCTTGAAACGACTGCATATACACTTAACCAAGTTCCGACTAAAGCTGTTCAAATACTCCGTATGAGATATAGAGTGATGAATGTCATATCATGTCATTTATGAAAATTTGGGGACGTGAAGCGTTTGTAAAACGTTTAGCCTCTGACAAGCTTGGACCAAAATTAGATAGATGCTATTTTATGGGATATCCAAGTGAGACTAGGGTATAGTTTTATAATCCTTTCGAGAACAAAGTGTTTGTTGCTCGGGCCGCTATATTTTTTTAAGGGAGAACTACTTTCTATGAAAATCGGTGGGAGGATAATACATCTCGATGAAGATCGAGAACCACATGATAACATTGAACCAGAGTTGGAATAAGATCAGGATGTACATCAAAATGTTGAAGGTAATCCTGTTTAGGAAACACAGGTTATTCGTAGATCTAGCAGGATTCACCATGAGTCCGGGAGAAATTATGGATTTATTTAGACTCAAGATGGTGATGTGATGCTTACGAATAATGATAAGCCTCTCGCCTACCAAGATGCTATGAACAGTTCAGACTCCGAGAGATGGCTATAGGCCATGAAATCCAAGATGGAATCCATGTATCAAAATAATGTACTGACTTTAGTTGATCCACTCGAAGGGGTAAAACCTATAGGGAGAAAATGGGTTTTCAAGAAGAAAACTGACATGGATGGTAAAGTACAGACCTATAAGACGCGACTAGTGGCAAAAAGTTTCAAATAAATTCATGGTATAGACTATGATGAGACTTTTTCATCGGTTACTATGGTCAAGTCCATCAGGATTTTGTTAGCAATGGTTGCTTACTTTGACTATGAGATTTGACAAATGGATGTCAAAACTGCTTTCTTATATGGGAGCCTTGAACAAGATGTATATATGATACAACCTGAGGATTTTGTCGATCCAGAGTTTGCTAAGATAGTTTGTAAGTTGCTTCTATCTATTTATAGATTGAAGCAAGCCTCAAGGAGAATGAATATTCATTTTGATGAAATGGTCAAAGAGTTTGGTTTTATTCAAAATGAAGATGAACCATGTGTTTACAAGAAGGTTAATGGGAGCTATATGACAATCCTAGTATTATATGTAGATGACATATAACAAATAAGGAATGGCATACCTTCTCTACAGGCTATTAAGACTTGGTTGAGAAATAGTTTCTCGATGAAAGACTTAGGCGATGCTACCTATATATTAGGGATCAAGATTTATAGAGATAGACTGCAAAGATTAATTGACCTAGTCGGAGTACATGCATTGATAAAGTATTACATCATTTTATGATGCAAGAGACAAAAAAAGGACATGTTTCGATGTCTCATGGGATAGTGATCTCAAAAGATAAATGCCCCCTAAATTATTAGATGATAAGGGCCATTTAAGAAAGTTCCAGATACGTCAACATTTGGATCTATAATGCATACAATGATATGTATTTATCCTGATGTTTCGTATGCTTTGAGCATGATGATCAGATACCAGTCCAATCCAGGTGAGGGTCACTTGATAGTTTCCAAGAATATTTTTAAGTACTTAAAGAGAACTAAAGATTTATTTTTAGTGTATGGAGAAGATAGGGAACTGGTTGTAAAAGGTTACACTGATACTAGTTTCTGAACCTAATTTTTGGACAGAGAAGGATGATTACGAGTTTATGTCTGTTTTGTCTAAATATAATTGATGTTAGCTTGAATAGTTCACAACAAGAATATTGATGATTCTATGGAAGCCGAATATATTGATATTTTTTTGAAACAGCTATGGAGACTGTTTAGGCATGTCCTTAGGCAATATCGCCTTATTAATGAGATTAATGATTAAGGAGATATAAATGTAAAGTGCATAGTAATGATAGTGTTGCAGACCCGCTGACTAAGACTTTGTCACAGCAGAAGTACGATGGTCATACTAGTTCCATAAGTATTAGATACATGGGTGATTGACTCTAGTGCAAGTGGGAGATTGTTAGTGTTTGTGCCCTAGAGACAACACTATGATGTTTTAGTTTAAGACATTAGGATTATTAATGTTTATGTTCTATTGATTATTCTCTTTCTAATTTATTAATTTTTAATTTACTGCGATATAAATGTTAGATTAATAGATGTCCTTGGAATATGATATGCAATTCTATATCTCTAAGTACGTGACTTAGAAATGAGATTATGAGAATAATATCAATATTCCTAAAGGTCCCTAGTCGAGTATTATTATTAAGGGACAATAATAATGCATTAAGACCGGTGTGTTTGTTGACTAATGATCACATCTCATTGATCATAGGTATAGTGATACTAAAGTCAAACACACAGGCAAATGTATATTTACATGGTGCTGGACAGACCCAATGTGAGATTCTACATGTCTGCTGTATCCTAAGTAATTCTCACAGTGATAATGATGTAATGGCTTTCGACCTAAAGTCATTATATTTCTATACGAGAATTAATATACATTGATTCCATTAGAAATCCTTGACCGGGTAATGATAAAAGTGGACATTGGGTATATTATAAATCATATGAGAAATATAAATGGTCTAGATGGGATTTAACCCTCCTATTTTAGGAGTGATATTATTGGCCTCTTGTGTGAGCTAGACTATGAAATGCGTGGCCACGCTCAAATGTTGATTTGATATGATAGTCTACTCATTGATCAAGGAAACTTGGATTAAACTATGATGAGGATGACACATTACATGCCTCTAGTTTAATCTATAATATTTGGTTAAAAAGATTATATTACATTGTACATTATTCATAAAAGGTTTAATCGATCACCGATTCAATTATTATTACTAGGGTAACAATGATGTATTACTAGATGCCGCTAATCGTTTACGATTTTAAATTAGATTTAAAATTTGTTGCCAACGTAATAATAACCTATAGGGTCACACACTAAGAATGCTTGAAGGATTATTTAATTTAAATTAAATTTAAATTATATTAAAGTAATTCAAATTATTTATAATATTAATTAAGTATGACCTAATTAATTAGATAAATATTGATATTCGAATTTACTAATATTAATTATGAAATTTATTTGTTAAATAATTAAGTGAGACTTAATTATAATACAAATAGGAATTTTGAATTAATAATAACTCCTAATTAGTTAAGAGTTATAATTTATTTTTCTACTCTCTATATAATATCTCTTGTGTGGCTGATTTTTTGTGTGCAAAAAGACTTTTACTTAAACCCTAGCCACCAAGAGCAAGAAGAAACGAGTTTGTGCTACTACACATTCAATCCTTGAGTTCAAGCATTCATGTGGATACCGATATAGCGTAGATCGCGAAAGCGGGATGCGTGGTGATTGAACAAGCTTTGGATCTCCATAAGTCAACCAATTGGTAAAGCTTCTTAAGGTAAACAATCTGATCTATGAATTAAATATATGTTTTTCGCATGGATCCTGCGGTGGGTTTCGAAAATTCTAATTTTTTTACGTTTTTAATTACTGTTTCCGTTACGTTTATGTGCTCAAAACCCAACACTAACTTCCAAACTTTGTTTCTTTTAAACTGATTAAGCTCTTCTTGTATAGCACATATCCAATCAGGATCCATTAGAGCTTCTTCAGTTTTCTTTGGCTCTACTTGAGACAGAAAGCATGCATGAAGGCACTGATTAGCAGTTACACTTCTAGTCCTTACACCAACATTGATATCACCAATTATTGCATTTAGATTGTGAAACCTGTCCCATTTTCTGGTGTGAGTTTGTTGACTGGTGCCTTCATCATTTTCCCCATTATTTGTATGACTAGTAAAACCTTCTTCTCTTCCCCCCCTTGAGTTTGTGCTATCAAATTCAGGTGTATGAGGTGAGCTTCTATTTCCATGATTTTCTTGATCAGTAGTCTCTTCATTTATCAACTATTGTACATTGACTTCAGCCTCTTCATCAGAATCACTGTTAATATTGAGATTTTCATATTGTCAACATTGACTTGTCGATATCTCCATTCTTCATGTCTTCATTTTGGCTTGTCGATATCTCTGAGTTCTCTAGTAGCTTTTCTTGACTTCTCGATGAGTCATTCTGGAGTTCTCGAATGACTTCTCTATAACACATAATCCGTGACTTGTAGATTTCTTGACTTAGAATATTTTTTTTCCAAAACATATTTATTCAACTCCAAACTTCTTCACACTTTCTCTGAGGCATGATCTTCATGATCTTCTTCCAGAGTTTATTCTTAGGCTTGGACTGTTTACAGAAAAATACTCTAGGCTAATTTATTTACATTTTTACAGACTTAAGTGTTACAATGCACAATGCAAACATTGATTACCATACAACTTACTTAGGGTTGCCAATTTGACTTAGTCTTGTTATAGTACATGCATGTCTTGCACAACAAATAGTAATTCTGATTTTTCCTTCATATGCTCTTTCTTCTTGTCAAAAACCAATTCCACTTCCTTGAAATTTTCAGCATTAAAGGCTTCAACATAAGCAGAAAGAATCTGTAGAGTCATCCTAAATATAATTTCTTCTTTCTTCAGTTTTAACATAATCAGGAATAACAATCACTCTGTCATTGTCAGGAACATAATCAGAACTTGTATCTTTATTGTCAGGAATTGAACTTAGAGTAACAAAAGAAGCTTCCAATTTAGATCCATGTGATCTACCCTCAGAGACTTGAGTTAAATGTGTAGTTTGATTTTGAATTCCAATTCCAGTTTAAACTATCATAGCATCAGAGGTCTTCTTGGATTGCTTATCACCATCATCATCAAGATTGGTATCTTTCCTCAAAACTGATTCAGGTTGACATTTTGTCTTTGCTACTATCTCCCCCTTTTTGGCAGCTAAACTTTGTAGAAGAGAGAAAATATCATCCAACTTAGACTTTATAGCATTTTGACCGGCTTCCAGAGCTGTCAGCTTTTCAGACATTTGATCTTGCTTAGCTTCCATGCTAAACATCCTCTTTATCAAGCCATTGTGTTTTTTGGTACCTTTAATAGTCATAGAAAGATCAGCAATCTTGTTATTCCCTAACAATACAACAACAAGAATTACAGGGGGGGGTTGAATGTAATTCTGGCTTCTTTTCAAGATTGTAAAATAGTTTTAACTTAATACATATAACATTGTTTGATTTGCTTTAGTGCGAAATAGAAAGATAATAGAAATCAAAACACTAAGTAATAAAACACAAGCTTTAAAACTTTCCGGTGGATTAGAAAGTATCCACCAGATATATATATATATATATATATATCAGTTTGAGAACTCTGTAAAGCTTTGAATAGCTCACAGCTGCTTACAAGTTGAACAAACAAAATACAGAGAAATACTTATAGAATACAACTTGATATGTTTCTCTGAGAAAAATGTATTTGCTTAGTTAATTATTCTACCTGTTACACTTGGTTTATATATCACCAAGTTTACATGGCAATAAGATAAGATAATAAAACAAAACATATCTAGTCTAACTCCATGCTACTTCACTACTCTATTACAGCAACTTTGAATATCTTCACATTTACATGGAAATGGTAATGCTTCTTTGTTCTCAAAATCCTACTTAACAGGCTACCACATTCCTTTTACAAATACCCAAAGCATATGACTGTGTTGTCACTATCAACAACTATTTTAAATTTGATCATCCGTATGGAGTCTTGTAGATCATCCGTCGGGAGTCTTGTAGATCATCCGTCGGGAGTCTTGTAGATCATCCGTCGGGAGTCTATCTGCCACTTGACTCTACTTCACTTATACAGAATTACAAGACATCTCATATTTACAATTAGTCAACCTATTCTGCATATCAATCTAGCAGTCAACATGACTTAAATAACCCTATATAATCTACTAGACTAAAACATGTTGTTTGCAGAAATGTGCTACAATACTTATTTATTACGTAAGCTTCACTCTCGATGGATGATCAAATTATCATTCGTCGGAACTATAAAGTTCATCCGTCGGGACTATATTAGATCATCCGTCGAGAGCTACAAATTCCACTAAGTTAAATCTACTAAGGTGTTTTGTTTAACTTATCATCAAGTTCACAACATATTCCTAACAATCTCCCCCAATTTATGTCTACTGGAATTGTAGACATAAATTAAGAGAAACTTGATGATAACAAAACACCCTAAAAATAAATATTAACAAGTAGTAGATAAAATTGATATAACATTTATTGAAAATTAAACAAAGAAAAGTGCACAAAGAGTTCTCACAATCATTTTCAAGGTGTTCCTCTAGTATGAGCAGATGATTATATTTCCTTGATTGTCTGGATTTCTTCCCAAGCTTCCTGTTATTTTCTTCTATTTGATTCTGGAGTTGTCTGTGGAATTCAAGTTCATCAGCTTCAGATAGATCCAACATTTCTTGCATTTCCAATAGAGTCTCATTGCTAGAGATACTCAATTGATCATCCAGTCTAAAAAATCTTCTAACTCCCTTATCATCCATGAATTCCATCAGCCAAAAAGGCCTCAAATACACTCTTTTTCATGTGAAGGGAATTGATAGAGTCTTTGGGAGTGCATCTTTGGTTATATTGCTCCTTAGATCTTCTATTTTCTTTAGGACTATTCTCCTTGCAGTCACATTAAATCCAAAGTTCTTCTTGAAGGATAATAGACCTTTATCAGTACAGATTGGCTTTTTTGAAGAATCCTGTGAAGTGGCCATGTGATTTTTTTCCCTCCCTTGCACTTGAACACTAGCCTTTCAGGAAGATGTATATGAGCACCAATCCCTCTTACTTCTTCAAATTCATCCAAGTAGAGGTTTATTTCAGTAAACTCCTTGATGTCATAGATGTATAAGAGATCTCCCTTGTTGACTGTAGGTTGAGATTTGGTTAGGGTCTTGGCTCTGAGATTCACAGGCTTGACTTTCTTGATTGCTCTAGTCTTTGTTTTATTTGGCTTGTTGAAGATAGGTAAGTTGAGTTCAAGAATTGGTAAACTTTCCCAGTCTAATGACTCATCCTTGGGAACTATAGGCTCACCATGAAAGTTCTTTGAAGGATCTACCTTGAATTCTTCCTATACCACTGATGGCTTGGATGACTGAGTTGTAGATGTAGACTGTTTGGGAATGTAGTCTTCCATTTGCTAATCACTAAAGTCCAATTTTCTCTTGATTCTTTGCTTATATCTTGGTTTCTTTATCTGTTGGGGTGCATCTTGCACTTTCTAATCCTGAGCTTCTAAGATAACAGATGGTTGTGTAGAAATCTCAGTCGTAGTCTTCACAGCTTGAAGTTTGGCCAAGATAGCAGCTTGATTCTTCTTTTGTTTGAGCTTCTTAGCATCTAGAGCCGCCTGCTTCTTTTCTTGCTTGATCCTTTCTTTTTCATCCTTCTTAGCTTCTATAAACAGAGGGTGTCTAGCCACCACACAGATTTCCTTACCAATTCTGTAGATTTTGGCAATTCTCTTCTTTTGAATTGAATCAGATGGATCTTTATAAAATGCAATTGACCTTGCCAACAGCTTCTTTTCATCTGGCCTAGGTGTCTCAAACATAAGATCCACAAGATTTTTGTCTGAGAGCTTTGAATAGTTCCTTTTATGCTTCAAAATCAGATTAGCTTTTGGAGATTTGATGTATGAAGTTTGGCCTTTTTCCAGGTTGCCTAGACTCATTTCATGCACTGAGATATGTTTGACTTGAGATGGTGATGAAAAGTCTTGTCTAGTTCCTTTAGATGACCAAATTTCTTCTGAATATCTGCATCAATCTTCTTCCATTTTTCATCTAGTTCCTTCTCAACAGTTGCAACATCAAGCATCTTTGGATTTGTCTTTGAATCAAGTTTAGTAGCTGCTATTTGGATCAGATTAATGGTGTTCAATACTGGTGGCTTTGGTAGAGTAATTTCTGGAACAATTACTTGACTGATTTGAACATTTACCACATGCTCCCCCTTACTGGTTGGCTCTGCTTGATTGACTTGGATTGTTGATTCTTTCTCCCCCTTTTTGTTATCATCAAGTAGAGTGGAGGTAGAAGTTTGTACAGCCACCAGCTTTTGCAGCAACTGAGTTTGCTGTGCTTGACAAAGATGAATAGCTGTTAGAGAGGCTTCTACTGCTTGCAGTCTAGTGTCCAAAGAGTCCACTTTGGTTGTAAGATTAGGATTTATCCTCAACAGTCTATTGATGTCCAGTATTGTAGTATTTGGAAATGTAGCATCTAATCTTTCAAAGACACTCTTTTTGACTTGGTCAATCTCTGTCTTGATTAAATTGACATCTTGGTTGTGTTGAAGAGCTTGAATTTGATGGAGTTGTAGAGAATTGAGATGTGCCTATAGAAACTTCTTGGTGCTATCATTGGTAGTGGCTTGAAGAGTATTGTGTGTCTGTTGGATGATGTGAAAAAGAGTTGTTTTGAGATGCTGCTCATCACACTCTTTAGAAAACACCCAAAGAGGAATGCTTGATCTAATTCTAGAGCTTGCTTCTTCTCCCCTATGTCCATGAACTCTTCACCATCATCACCATCATCTCCAAAGAAGTCTTCAAACTCACCTGTACCATAGTCAACATCATCACCAGCTCTAGGTGGTATGGCTGTGATGGCATCCTTTGCTCTTTGCATTGATTCAGTTGTGTGTACCAAGTTAAGCATCTTTTCTGCATTTTCATTGCCCTGTCCAGCCAAAAGTTGATATGCTGGAACATGATGAGTAAATCTCGGTATCCAAAGAGATGGAATCTATGACAGCTTGATCATGTTGAAGAAGTTTCCCTCTGTCTGTATCATTGACATTCATTGACTCACTAACAATGATGTCCATCCTTATTTCTCCTGTACCTGCATTTCTCTCATTTTCTATGTTTTCTTGGATCAAGGGCTCCCCTTGGCTCACCACCCTCACACCCTCACCTTCACCTTCTAAGGTGGAACTCCTCTCACTTTCTTTTTCCAGGCTGGAAGAAATATCCTGCATTTGGTCACTCCTTTCCTCTCCTTTTGCCTGGGAGCAACCCAGCCTCTCACTCATTTCACTCCCTTCCCTCAATCCTAATAGTGATTGGACAACTTGTTGGGAATATGTTGTGAACTTGACGATTACATTAACAAAACACCTTAGTAGATTTAACTTAGTGAAAAATGTAGCACTTGGCGGATAATCAAATATAGTCCCAACTAATGACTCAAATATAGTCCCGACGGATGATGATTTGACATCCATCGAGTGAGTAGTTTATGTAATAATAAGTATTGTAACTCATTTTTGCAAACAACTTTGTATAGATTCTGTAGTAGCATATAAGTCATGTTAACTCTTATTAGATATGCAAAATAGGTTGATTAATTGTAAATATAAGATGTCTTGTAATTCTGCATAAGTGAAATGAAGTCAAGTGTCAAATAGCTACCCGACGGATGATCAACAAAGCTACCTGACGGATGATCAACAAAGCTACCTGACGGATGACAAGCATGTACCTAACGGATCATCAATTCAAATGTCTGTTGACAGTGACAACACAGTCACATGCGTTGGGTATTTGTAAAAGGAATGTGGCAGCCTGTTTAACAGGAAATGAAGAACAAAGAAGCATTACTATTTCTATGCAAGTTAAGAAGTTTTTCAAAGATGCGGGAATAGAGTAGTGAAGCAGCATGGATTTTGACTTGATAGTTTTGTTTTATTATCCTGTCTTATTTCCATGTAAACTTGGTGGTATATAAACCAAGTGTAGCTAGTAGAACAAACAACTAAGCAAACACTTTTTTTAGAGAAATAGAAAAAGCTATAACTGTTAAGAATTTCTCTGTAGTTTATTTGTTCACTTGTAAAGCAACTGTGAGACAATTTGTTCTTCACAGAGTTCTTAATTTGATATATATATATATAGGGACTAACAATTGGTATCAAAGCACGCTCTTGAAGCACAATCAGTTTAAAGATCACAACAAACAGCAAGATGAACAAGAAGGATGTTGGAGTCAAGATTCCTTTTCTGGACAAAGATAATTACCATCGCTGGAAGTTAAAGATGCATCTTCATTTACTTTCTCAAGATGAGGCCTATGTGGATTGCATAGAGAGAGGTCCTCATGTACCAATAAGAGCTGTAACTGGAAATGAGCCATCAGTTCCCAAGACAAGGCATGAATGGTCAGATCCTGATATTGAACAAGTCAGGAAAGACAAGAAGGCCATGAATATTCTGTTCAATGGAGTTGATGGTGACATATTTGATAACATCATTAACTGCAAGACAACCAAGGAAGTTTGGGATACCATTCAAATAATCTGTGGTGGCACTGAACAAGTTAGAGGAAACTAGATGCAGTTACTAATTCAGCAATATGAACATTTCTACTGTAAAGAAGGTGAAACTCTCACTGATATCTTTAGTAGATTTCAAAAGCTACTAAATGCTCTGAAGCTACATGGAAGAGTCTACCAAACCAAAGATTCTAATCTCAAATTCCTGAGATCCCTTCCAAAAGAATGGAAACCAATGACAGTCTCCTTGAGAAATTCACAAGAATACAAGGAGTTTACACTAGAGAGACTGTATGGCATTCTAAAGACTTATGAGCTTGAAATAGAGCAAGATAAAAGAATGGAGAAAGGGAGGAAGAAAGGAGGGTCCATTGCATTGGTTGCTGAGTTAGAGAAAGAGAAGGAGATGAAGATGGAAGCTATTGAATCTACATCAAAGGTATGTGAAAGCAAGGCAAAAGGGTTGGTAGCTGATAATGAAGATCCATTGAGTCAAGATGACATGGATGATATTGATGAACACTTAGCATTCTTATCCAGGAGGTTTTCCAAGCTCAAGTTCAAAAAGAACTTTGGAGATGCTAAGCCAAATAGAAACATGGTGGATAAATCAAAATTCAAATGTGGCTTAGTTGGTCATTTTGCAAATGAATGCAGAAAGTCAGATTCCAAGAAAAAGTTTGAGCCTGTTGATTATAAACAGAAGTATTTTGAATTGCTCAAGAAAAAGGAAAGGGCTTTTATAACACAAGAAAATGACTGGGCAGCTACTGGACTAGATGAAGATGAAGATACAAGCTATGTCAACCTAGCCCTGATGGCCAAGTCCGATGAGACAGAAACAAGTTCTTCAAGTAATCAGGTAATCACAACAAACCTAGCACACCTGAGACAAAGCTGCCAGGGATTCTCCCCATGACTGCAAGCGACTAAGTCCCACACCGGCATACTGGTTATCTTTTGTGTTGTGTCATTTAAAAGAAAGCAAGAGTGAGCTATAATGCCCAGCATAATAATGTACAGTATGTGGTGCCCTCCAAACCCGGGTCAGAAGTTTGGGGTCCACACACACACCTGATTTATAACCTGCTTATAACAATAATAAAGATAATAATAATATGCAGTGACCCTATTTACCAACTACCACGGATCGCAACAGGTTAAAGTATGCACACAAGCCATACATCTACTTATATTACATACCGTTTAAATCCCAATCATTCAAACTCAAACTGAGTATTAAACATTATTACAAACTTTTACAAACTTAATTTATTCCAAAAGAAGCCTACTAGCTCAGCTTCCTCAACCTTAATCCCTAGCTCTCGCGCTGGACTGGGGATCCTCGCTACCAACTGGTTCCTTTTTAACTGGAAAGAATATAAACAACATCGCACAAATGAGCTAACTAGCTCAGCAAGTCACAATGACAAAACTGAGAATAATGATCATCAAGTGAACATGATTATGATATCAAGTGAACAATGGATTATGATTTAGAATTGGATATTATACTTTTATTTTAAAAACCAAGGTTAGGCTGCTGATCAGTCACACACTAACCCCGAGCAAAGCACACAGCATTGCTCTAACTACTGGATCCAAGGCACACATTGGCCTAACTTGACCATTATATGGTCTGACCATGAATCTGGTCCACAATTTTATAAAACAATCCAATTCTAACATAATAATAGAATAAGCAATAATAAACAATAACCAGAATCATTAACAACAATGAGTGTTTAACAATGAAAGGGTTTCAATCCTTGTAAGGATTAATAAAGTAATTTCAAAGCTTGGATGCTGGGTAATGAAAGAATTGGATAACAAAGGAATCAACGCTTCAGGGTTTCAAAGATTTGGGCTTTCAAAGCATAAAATACAATGGGTTGAGTATATAAGTAATTCAGTTCAGTGTTTGGTTTTTAGTTTGTATGTATCTGTGGAGTAGTATCATAGATTTGTGGTTCGTGTTTGGGGTATACAATAATCAATGGCTTAGAAAGAATAAGGTTCATGGCTCAAGAACAATAACTGGAATCAGGGTTTGGGTTTCAGTGCTTCAAAGCACTTGCAATATCAACAAGACTATCAAGTACTATAATATCTCGAGAAAGTTCAAAACACTTGCCTGGTATTAGCTTACTATACTGCACTCGCTTCCAATCACAATCGTCTTACTCCTCAACTACCTGTTTCCCTTTCCTACGTCTTGCCTCTTCTTTGATTCTGCAGTTCTGAAACTTGTATAATCTGATAGTACCCTTCAAAACCTCTGTTTTGGTTACTAGAGCTTCCCGAGCAGATTTCAATAACACCTCCAAATAGTAGTTTGATTCTCAGAAAGATTTATGAATATATGATTTTTCTCTGTAAAGTTATATAATTATCTGTCTGCAAATGATTTTGATACGAAATAAAATACGGTAAAAGGCTATTTATAATTACAGAAAATTAGTATCCCGTTGGATCATTCCAGATATAAAACGGTACGTTTATTTATAAAAACTGATCCAAACGGTATCGGTTTTCGGGATAATTATCCAAACCAGTACAATTTGTACTGCGGTCTTGGTTTCAGCGCCTGGTTACACGTATTACGAAGTGATAATTGGGATAGTTTAATAAAAAGCTCCCGTTTATCGAAAATACGGGTTTTATTGATTTACCGAAATGAATATTTTATCGAAAATATTGCGCCGGGACCCGCGCAGAACAAACCGTACGCCGGATCGAAAAAGTCGAAACACGGAATATGCTAGGAATATTACAATTAGGTTAGGAAGGAGTTCCCAGAAGAGTTTCGGGTTTCAAAAACGTAACAACGGGTGACGTCAGTTGGTTCCCGTTTTTATAAAATAGATTTTAAATACCCGGAAAAAGATTTTATTAATTTCATATGATCCTTATAAATCCGTAAATCAACATAAAAATAATTTGGAAGATATGACAATTATCTATATTTTATTTTGGACATATAAAAATTAAAATACTCAATTAATATTATTTTTAAATATCAAATCACAGATAACACTTAACAATTAATTCACAGAATAGATATGGAACACAAATAATAATTATTTAATAACAAAAATAATTACACGATATATCCCGGATATTACACCGTATGAAAATGACTGTATGATAAACTCACGTAAAACATCATATATGATAATTACGTTTTATTCAAAAATAATTTTCCTCGGTGACACACACCTTCTCATGAAAACAATTCTTTAGGGGATTTTATTATCCTGCGAATACCTTAATGGTAAACCCAGCACATAGGCTTGGGTTACGGTATTGCATCACAATTCCAATTGGAAGAATAGGACACTCGTTAGAGCTACCGCATACGATGATCAGTCATAATACGATAATAGTAACCTTTTCTACTAGTAGAAGGACGACACCTTCGTATCCCGGTTATCACCCTTGCCGCATACAGACTATGTGTCCTCATTTTGGGTATACACACACTTCGCAGGTCCTTAGGTACATATTGTATCGTCTCCTACGGTACCAGTAGTCTATCCAATACACGAAGTACATGGATCCTACCCCTCCCTTGTCCTTTAGGAAATCCTATCATATCTCGAGAACTCGAACCACATCGAAGTTCCCCCAAGCGTTTTGCTTGTTGATAGGCATAGCTTTACTTCACATATATATATGTACTTCCGAAAGTTTTCGGAGAAAGTACTAAGGATGTGAGTTGACCGTTGTCAACAGATAATTAAATAAGGGGGAAAAGTTTCTCCTTGAAACTATATTCAAAATATTAAATAAGTCGGGATAATATTCTCCGACAATCTGAAATTATTCGAATGATTTTCGAAATCAGAAAGTAATTTAAATCTGGTTTTATGATTTTTAAATCATAAATAAACCCTGTAATAAATAGTAAATAATTAAATGATAATCGATAAATAATTAAACCTCGAAGGAGTTTACCTTTAAAAAATAAGATAATATTCCCCAACTAATTTATGTTTAATAAATTAATAAACTTTAATATTTAATCAAGATTGAAGTAAATATTTATCGGAGAATACTTCTCCCTGATAATTGAATAGTAAGTAAATATTTCTTGTCCAAACGATAAAGTATAGTTGAGGGAATACGATCTTTGGAAGTCGTTTTAATAAAAGCTCGAGGTGTTTAATATTTGTAAGTGGATGTTGAGTCTCTTGAAACGTAACTACTATGGACCTTAATCGTCCTATAAATATCACTAGAATGATTCCCGGGTTTTTACACTTCGGGCAATTAGCAATAATTTTTCTTTATAAAAACAAAACTGACTGACTCTCGGTCTAAAATATATACACGCCACGCTACTCGCTAGCGTTAACGTTCTCAATTATAAACTCCTCCGGAATACTTTCGGGTTTTTATGAGCTTACACCGATCGACTCTCGGTCTAAATATAACATTTTGAACTCGGTATGAACATATACTAGAAATTATCAATAATAGAGTAATGTATTACATCTCAAACTTTGTAAAATAGTTTAAAGCAATCTCATTGTTAGGTCCCAATTGTTTGTAGAAGGGGGGGTTGAATGCAAACAATACCGTTTAATCGAATAAAATGCGGAATAAAATTGTGAAACAAAATTCAAGTTAAATAAAACTTTTATTAAACTTGAAAGGTGTTACAACTACGGTATCGGTTACAAGGGATTAATCTCAAATCAATTATTACAAATCTAGAATAAATTCGACATGAACTTTTTCTATTTTTGTAATTAAAAGATCAAATGCTAAATGCGATTTGAGATTAAGTTCTAGGGATTTTAATCCGCTAGATTGATACACAAGAACAAGATAAGTATTTCTAGTTGATTGGATTTAACTTTACAATCTAGAAATTGATCTTGAAGTTGCAGATGAGATGAAATATTTTTCTGCTCCTTTTTCTTTTTGTTCTTGAGTTTGTGTTCTGTTTGATTGATTTGTAAATAATAGACTTCTGCTCCTTTTTATCAAACAGCCGAATGTAAACATGTACTGGCATGACAATCTTCTTTGGCCAGCAAGACTTTCGGTATGACAAAATTTACAACTAGCAAGACAATTAAAATGAGCTAGCAAGACTTTCGGTATGACTATTGATTGTCATACCGATTGTCATATTAGTTCAAATAAATTGTCTTGCTGAATTAATAACAGATTTTAATCTAAACAGAAATTCTAATAAGACAATTAAATGTATTGGCATGACTTTCGGTATGACTATCAATTGTCATACCGATTGTCATACTAGTTCAAATGAATTGTCTTGCTGAATTTAAGCAGATTTTAAACCAATTAAAATCTTGTAAATCCTTAATATTAATTCTAAATTAATTAATCAATTTAATTCAATTAATCAATAAATTAATCTTTGCAGATTTAATTTATTTTCTTAATTAAATTATATGACTTAATTAATTAATAGAGAATTAATACTAACCCTGAGCAGCATCCATTCTTCTGACAATCTTCTGAAAGTCACTGAGACTTATGAATCAATTCCGCCACTTCAATGCTGACACTCGATGTACTGTCTGGTTCATGAGTGACTAACTTCGGTGACGTTTCTTCATGTCTTGACTTTGATATTCTGATTGAATCCTTGTAATAAATGATACCCTGACGAGATCTCTGTCACTTGATTAAATCCACGATCTTGATTTATATCACTGAGGCATGATCAAATTCTTGAACTTCTTCCAGTGAATCTTCAAGTCTGCAGATGAACAATGTTTCTTTATTCTTTGACAGATGTTACTTTGTGAGATCTCTCTGATGATAGATCCACTATTTACTTATTACATTCTTATTTGAGTTGAGTTAAATACTCGAATAAACGAGTAGGCTATGACATATGCCTTTCAATCTCCCCCTATTTGTTTGTTAGACAATAACAACAAATACCTAGAGGATAACTCAACTAACAAATAAGAAAAAGATATAAACAGTAATGTAAAGTAAATAGCAGAAAAGTTCTGGATTATATTTAACATTTTCCAGATTCCAAATGAAATTTACAAGTGAATACAAGATAGATGTTCCTCTAGCCTGAACATATAACTACATTAGACTATCTTGATTCATAAAGCTCTAATCATATTACATTGAGTTTTGAGCTAATTGACTTCAGTTGTCTTCTCTTCTGACTTCACCTTCTTCTAAATCTTGAAGCAATTCCTTGTCAAAGACACGATCCTTTTCTGAAGTGAAGCTTGCTGGTCTGACTGGTTGAACTCCAACTGACTTCAGCTTATTCTTGAGTTGATTGTATCTTTTAACATTCTTTTCACAATAAGCTTGAATCAAGTCAACAGCTTGAGTCTTCAACATGGATGAATATCCAGCAGTTCTCAAATGATGTTCCATCCAGACCAGATGCTTAGCTGAGTAGTCTTTAAGAGATTGTACATCTAGCTGACAGATTTGAAGACAATCAGACTTAAAGAATCTCACCTGATGAGGATTGTTGACCACTTGAGGACTAGCCCTGCTGGCAAACTCTTTAAGCCTTTCTCGAAGAACTTCATTCAATTCTGAGCTTCTTTTGACTTTGTTTAAAAGAACCCAAATCTCTGACAAAGAACGATTCTCAAATAGATGAAGTGACACCTTGAAAGATCCTTCACTCTGACAATATACAAAAATGCTCATCTCATTTAGGGATCTATCAAAAGCAGTTGTGATCCTTGAGACTTCAGTCTTGATAGCATTCATGTACATGTCATTGTTAGGATTTGAGATTTCCAGCTTGTCAAGAAGATGTAAGAACTGCCTATCATTGTTAGTGCTCAGCTGAGGCATATCAAGTACTCTCCTAGCTTCATCCCATTTTTCACCAATCTTTAGTCTGACATCTCTTCTCCTTTCTTGAGCCTTAATGTCATGAAGACGTTGCTTTTGAAGAGTTTCTGTTCTTTGAAAGTCTTTTCTCATGTCAATGATCTGAGAGACCTTCTTGAGTTCAGCTTCTTTTCTTTTCATTTCTGACTGCTCCTGAAATTCTTTCTCAAACATAGGATCCACTTGAGCTTCTTCTTCCCATTCTCCAAAATCACTTTCCTCTTCAGCTTCAAATAACCCATCTTTATCTTCCTGAACTGGTTCAGTGGGAATGTCAAAAATATCAAAGTCATCCTGTTCTCCACTGTAGTAGACATCATCAGCCTTTCCTTTGTTTCCAGCAGAGATATCTTTTTCTTTCCCTTTGGCACTACTTCCTTTCTTTGAAGTGACACCTTGAAAGATCCTTCACTCTGACAATATACAAAAATGCTCATCTCATTTAGGGATCTATCAAAAGCAGCTGTGATCCTTGAGACTTCAGTCTTGATAGCATTCATGTACATGTCATTGTTAGGATTTGAGATTTCCAGCTTGTCAAGAAGATGTAAGAACTGCCTATCATTGTTAGTGCTCAGCTGAGGCATATCAAGTACTCTCCTAGCTTCATCCCATTTTTCACCAATCTTTAGTCTGACATCTCTTCTCCTTTCTTGAGCCTTAATGTCATGAAGACGTTGCTTTTGAAGAGTTTCTGTTCTTTGAATGTCTTTTCTCATGTCAATGATCTGAGAGACCTTCTTGAGTTCAGCTTCTTTTCTTTTCATTTCTGACTGCTCCTTCTGAAATTCTTTCTCAAACATAGGATCCACTTGAGCTTCTTCTTCCCATTCTCCGAAATCACTTTCCTCTTCAGCTTCAAATAACCCATCTTTATCTTCCTGAACTGGTTCAGTGGGAATGTCAAAAATATCAAAGTCATCCTGTTCTCCACTGTAGTAGACATCATCAGCCTTTCCTTTGTTTCCAGCAGAGGTATCTTTTTCTTTCCCTTTGGCACTACTTCCTTTCTTCTCCCCCTTAGTTGAGGGATCCTCTACTGACTTTCCTTTGGAACCTCCATCACCTCCAGAGCCTGATCCTCCACCAGACGGTCCTTCAAAATAAGTTCTTTGTTCTTCATTAGGGCAATGAGAATTCTTGATCATGAAATATAGGTGCTTCATCCCTTCATTGAGATGTTCCATGCCCGTCTCTATCTTTAGAAATCTTGAGGAGTCCAGTGAATGATTCATCTCAACGAGGTCTTCAAGAGAAGTCATTCTTGTATGTAGAGAGCAGAAGTTGGATATGTCATCAGCTGATAAAGTTGGAGCGTCCTGAATAGAATTGAGCTTTGGTATTACAGTGGTCTTTAGATCTGAGATGTCATTCCTTATGATTGCAAGCTGATTGTTGACAGAGGTGGAAGAAGAAGACCGTTCAACCACTTGTGCTTTGAATGCTTGAGCTTCAGCTTGGCTTTTAGCAAGTTATTCTTTTAGGGCAGCAATCTGAGCTAACAGGTTTACAGTATCAGTGTCTGTGTGTGCTCTCACCTGAATTTCACTCGTGTTTGGTTCACTCACCTCACGTGCATGTGTTTCTCTCAATATAATTGCTCGTGAGGAGTCTTCCTGTTGCTGTTCTTCTGTACCTGCATTAAAAATTACCCTAGCCTCTTCAAAAGAGGTCAGTGGTGGTGCAATGGGAATTTGCGAGTCCTGATCCTCAGTCAATACTATCAAATCTTTTGGAATAGATGTCTGAATTGCTTCAGGGATAGATTGACCGAGTTGCCCTCCACTTTCTCCAGATAAATCTGCGAGTGGAGAATCCCATAAGGGAGCCAGAGGTGTTGGATCTGGGAGGGGAGAAAATGACTCTATTAAAGATGGCGGAGAGTCAGATTTTCCCTCTGAAGCATGTGACTGCTCTTCTGCCGTAACTATGGCATGCACTGTAACCGACTCTACGTGCACTCCTCGCTGTGTGTCCTGAGTATGATCTGGGGAAGTGTATGGTTCCATTGTGAGTAATAGAATTGTGCTTGACTCAGTACAAGATGCCATGGCCCTATGGCGAATTTCAATAGATGCATCCTGTTGAGAGAATGCCTTTAGTAACTGTTCATTGGCCATTTCAAAGTCCATGTCCTGTTGGGAGGACAAGGATGGGCTTTCAGATGCCTCAGAATATGTTCGTCTTTTCTTAGGAGGAGGCAGAGCTGAGGGTTCACTCATATTTAACAATGTACTACTTCCTAGTAATCTTCTGGGTAACATTTTAGACAGTGGGGGAGAGGTTGAGATAGAATGTGACTCTGTGTTTGGCTCTATGACCTGGGATTGAAGCTGTGGTTCTACAACTTCATGGTCAGCCCTATCAACCACTCGGGGTCTTCATTTGCAAATTTATGTTATCATTTTATCATATTTCTTGCTTATTTCTATGTAATATATATTATCTTATCTATTTTTATTTTCCCTTCTTGTTAATTTAAAATATCTCAGAATATTTTATTTCCTCTAAAAATATTTTACTATGAATTTTATTTGCTAATAAAATTCAATAGAAATCTATTTTTGGAATAAAAATAATAAATTCTGATATATTGTCTTTGTTTCTGTAAATATTATAGGTCTGTATTTCAGTTTTACCATTTTGTAATATAATTTCAGTACATTTATAGAGTCTGTACATATTTGATTGTATTTCTACTAAAATGATAATCGGCAAGACAATTGAAATTGTCTTGCTGAAAGTCATTTAGCTATATAATTGTCATATTAGTGTTTTTCAGTATAGTTTATACTGGCAAGACAATCGGTATGACTATCAATTGTCTTGCCAGTTATAAACAATATATATATATATTTTCTTTTATTTTATACTGGTATGACAATCGGTATGACTATCAGATTGTCATACCAGTTATATATACTCAGTGTGTATTTTGTTATTTCCTTTATTTCTGTTGTTTTTTTTCCTTCTTTTGCCTGGTATGACAATCGGTATGACAATCCAGGATTGTCATGCCAACTGTCATATAAAGCAGTTTGTTTATCTTGTTTTAAACCATTTTCAACAGTTCAGTTCTTTTCAAAAATTCGAACAGTTTTTTTTCCCTTCATTTTCTCTCTTCTCTCTCTTCGAACTAAAACCAACGAACTGCTCTTTCCTTGCTCGAGTTTTTACTCAGCAAACTGAATCTTCACTCCTGTGATATATACTTACATATATATACATACAGGAGTGCTGTCAAAATTTTCAAATTTTTTTTATCAGTTTGCCCCTTCAAATTCAATTTGTGTTTGTTGATTTTGAATTTTTTATTTTTATTTCAATTTCTGATTTGTGTCTTTTGGTTTGTCAAAACTGTGTTTGTGAGTTAAGAATTTTAACGAGATACATTTCTGTCTAAATTTTTCGATTATAATTAATTTAATTCGAATTATTAAATTAATTTAATTAATTCGAATTTTCTTAATATTATTCTTAAAATTCTGAAAAGCGTGTGTCTTATTATTATTTTAAATGGCTCTCAATTTCCAAATTATCGCGCATAATCAGGTTGATTATTTTAATCCGGAAAAATGTGATGTTGAAAAATTTAAGCCATGGATTAGATTTTTAAATGACCATTCGATTGTTAGCTCTGCTATTAAATCAAATGTGATTTTAAACGTCGATCTACTTAGACTGATTTGCACAACCTCTACCGTGGCCGATGATTCAAAATCTTTTTCATTCACCGTCGCAAACACACAGTATGTAGTTGATGAAACAGTCGTCAATCGTGCGTTAAATTTTCCACTAGACAATTTCTGTAATTTACCCTCTGAAAATGATATCACAAATTTTTTCAATGCTATTCACTATCAGGGGGTGATCAATTTAACCAAACTTTCTAAATCAAATTTGGTGTCTGAATGGGATATTTTCTTCGATACACTTTCCAAAGTGTTTGCCAACTGCACAAAATCCAATTTTCATAACATCACTTCCACTCTGCAGTATATTGGTCTGTCGGTTGTTTTCAATCAAAGGATCAATTTTGGCAAACTACTTTTTCCCATTCTCTTGAGACGTCTAACTTCTGCTTTACGTGATCATTCTACAAATCGTAGGGTATCATGTTACTATGCTCGTTTTCTCATGCTTATAGCAGATCATCTTCTCTCACCTCAACACAAAGCCCTTTTTGCTAACTCTGCAGTAACCGAACCCCCTCCAGTTAGCAAAAAGATTTACACTCGCCAAGACACAACCTTCAAATTCATGCAAGTTCCAGTACTTGTATCTGCTTTCATGGCCACTTATATTCCTTTACCTATTTTCAATCTTCCCGGCCATGAACAGCAACCTCAACCTCCAGTGGTTCAAGCCACCCAGGCTCTTCCATTACAGGTAGTAATTCCTCACTCTCACTCCCTTCCTACTTCTGTTGAAAGACCCCCAGTGGTTGATAGGGCTGACCATGAAGTTGTAGAACCACAGCTTCAATCCCAGGTCATAGAGCCAAACACAGAGTCACATTCTATCTCAACCTCTCCCCCACTGTCTAAAATGTTACCCAGAAGATTACTAGGAAGTAGTACATTGTTAAATATGAGTGAACCCTCAGCTCTGCCTCCTCCTAAGAAAAGACGAACATATTCTGAGGCATCTGAAAGCCCATCCTTGTCCTCCCAACAGGACATGGACTTTGAAATGGCCAATGAACAGTTACTAAAGGCATTCTCTCAACAGGATGCATCTATTGAAATTCGCCATAGGGCCATGGCATCTTGTACTGAGTCAAGCACAATTCTATTACTCACAATGGAACCATACACTTCCCCAGATCATACTCAGGACACACAGCGAGGAGTGCACGTAGAGTCGGTTACAGTGCCTGCCATAGTTACGGCAGAAGAGCAGTCACATGCTTCAGAGGGAAAATCTGACTCTCCGCCATCTTTAATAGAGTCATTTTCTCCCCTCCCAGATCCAACACCTCTGGCTCCCTTATGGGATTCTCCACTCGCAAATTTATCTGGAGAAAGTGGAGGGCAACTCGGTCAATCTATCCCTGAAGCAATTCAGACATCTATTCCAAAAGATTTGATAGTATTGACTGAGGATCAGGACTCGCAAATTCCCATTGCACCACCACTGACCTCTTTTGAAGAGGCTAGGGTGATTTTTAATGCAGGTACAGAAGAACAGCAACAGGAAGACTCCTCACGAGCAATTATATTGAGAGAAACACATGCACGTGAGGTGAGTGAACCAAACACGAGTGAAATTCAGGTGAGAGCACACACAGACACTGATACTGTAAACCTGTTAGCTCAGATTGCTGCCCTAAAAGAATAACTTGCTAAAAGCCAAGCTGAAGCTCAAGCATTCAAAGCACAAGTGGTTGAACGGTCTTCTTCTTCCACCTCTGTCAACAATCAGCTTGCAATCATAAGGAATGACATCTCAGATCTAAAGACCACTGTAATACCAAAGCTCAATTCTATTCAGGACGCTCCAACTTTATCAGCTGATGACATATCCAACTTCTGCTCTCTACATACAAGAATGACTTCTCTTGAAGACCTCGTTGAGATGAATCATTCACTGGACTCCTCAAGATTTCTAAAGATAGAGACGGGCATGGAACATCTCAATGAAGGGATGAAGCACCTATATTTCATGATCAAGAATTCTCATTGCCCTAATGAAGAACAAAGAACTTATTTTGAAGGACCGTCTGGTGGAGGATCAGGCTCTGGAGGTGATGGAGGTTCCAAAGGAAAGTCAGTAGAGGATCCCTCAACTAAGGGGGAGAAGAAAGGAAGTAGTGCCAAAGGGAAAGAAAAAGATACCTCTGCTGGAAACAAAGGAAAGGCTGATGATGTCTACTACAGTGGAGAACAGGATGACTTTGATATTTTTGACCTTCCCACTGAACCAGTTCAGGAAGATAAAGATGGGTTATTTGAAGCTGAAGAGGAAAGTGATTTCGGAGAATGGGAAGAAGAAGCTCAAGTGGATCCTATGTTTGAGAAAGAATTTCAGAAGGAGCAGTCAGAAATGAAAAGAAAAGAAGCTGAACTCAAGAAGGTCTCTCAGATCATTGACATGAGAAAAGACATTCAAAGAACAGAAACTCTTCAAAAGCAACGTCTTCATGACATTAAGGCTCAAGAAAGGAGAAGAGATGTCAGACTAAAGATTGGTAAAAAATGGGATGAAGCTAGGAGAGTACTTGATATGCCTCAGCTGAGCACTAACAATGATAGGCAGTTCTTACATCTTCTTGACAAGCTGGAAATCTCAAATCCTAACAATGACATGTAAATGAATGCTATCAAGACTGAAGTCTCAAGGATCACAGCTGCTTTTGATAGATCCCTAAATGAGATGAGCATTTTTGTATATTGTCAGAGTGAAGGATCTTTCAAGGTGTCACTTCATCTATTTGAGAATCGTTCTTTGTCAGAGATTTGGGTTCTTTTAAACAAAGTCAAAAGAAGCTCAGAATTGAATGAAGTTCTTCGAGAAAGGCTTAAAGAGTTTGCCAGCAGGGCTAGTCCTCAAGTGGTCAACAATCCTCATCAGGTGAGATTCTTTAAGTCTGATTGTCTTCAAATCTGTCAGCTAGATGTACAATCTCTTAAAGACTACTCAGCTAAGCATCTGGTCTGGATGGAACATCATTTGAGAACTGCTGGATATTCATCCATGTTGAAGACTCAAGCTGTTGACTTGATTCAAGCTTATTGTGAAAAGAATGTTAAAAGATACAATCAACTCAAGAATAAGCTGAAGTCAGTTGGAGTTCAACCAGTCAGACCAGCAAGCTTCACTTCAGAAAAGGATCGTGTCTTTGACAAGGAATTGCTTCAAGATTTAGAAGAAGGTGAAGTCAGAAGAGAAGACAACTGAAGTCAATTAGCTCAAAACTCAATGTAATATGATTAGAGCTTTATGAATCAAGATAGTCTAATGTAGTTATATGTTCAGGCTAGAGGAACATCTATCTTGTATTCACTTGTAAATTTCATTTGGAATCTGGAAAATGTTAAATATAATCCAGAACTTTTCTGCTATTTACTTTACATTACTGTTTATATCTTTTTCTTATTTGTTAGTTGAGTTATCCTCTAGGTATTTGTTGTTATTGTCTAACAAACAAATAGGGGGAGATTGAAAGGCATATGTCATAGCCTACTCGTTTATTCGAGTATTTAACTCAACTCAAATAAGAATGTAATAAGTAAATAGTGGATCTATCATCAGAGAGATCTCACAAAGTAACATCTGTCAAAGAATAAAGAAACATTGTTCATCTGCAGACTTGAAGATTTACTGGAAGAAGTTCAAGAATTTGATCATGCCTCAGTGATATAAATCAAGATCGTGGATTTAATCAAGTGACAGAGATCTCGTCAGGGTATCATTTATTACAAGGATTCAATCAGAATATCAAAGTCAAGACATGAAGAAACGTCACCGAAGTTAGTCACTCATGAACCAGACAGTACATCGAGTGTCAGCATTGAAGTGGCGGAATTGATTCATAAGTCTCAGTGACTTTCAGAAGATTGTCAGAAGAATGGATGCTGCTCAGGGTTAGTATTAATTCTCTATTAATTAATTAAGTCATATAATTTAATTAAGAAAATAAATTAAATCTGCAAATATTAATTTATTGATTAATTGAATTAAATTGATTAATTAATTTAGAATTAATATTAAGGATTTACAAGATTTTAATTGGTTTAAAATCTGCTTAAATTCAGCAAGACAATTCATTTGAACTAGTATGACAATCGGTATGACAATTGATAGTCATACCGAAAGTCATGCCAATACATTTAATTGTCTTATTAGAATTTCTGTTTAGATTAACATCTGTTATTAATTCAGCAAGACAATTTATTTGAACTAATATGACAATCGGTATGACAATCAATAGTCATACCGAAAGTCTTGCTAGCTCATTTTAATTGTCTTGCTAGTTGTAAATTTTGTCATACCGAAAGTCTTGCTGGCCAAAGAAGATTGTCATGCCAGTACATGTTTACATTCGGCTGTTTGATAAAAAGGAGCAGAAGTCTATTATTTATAAATCAATCAAACATAACACAAACTCAAGAACAAAAAGAAAAAGGAGCAGAAAAATATTTCATCTCATCTGCAACTTCAAGATCAATTTCTAGATTGTAAAGTTAAATCCAATCAACTAGAAATACTTATCTTGTTCTTGTGTATCAATCTAGCGGATTAAAATCCCTAGAACTTAATCTCAAATCGCATTTAGCATTTGATCTTTTAATTACAAAAATAGAAAAAGTTCATGTCGAATTTATTTTAGATTTGTAATAATTGATTTGAGATTAATCCCTTGTAACCGATACCGTAGTTGTAACACCTTTCAAGTTTAATAAAAGTTTTATTTAACTTGAATTTTGTTTCACAATTTTATTCCGCATTTTATTCGATTAAACGGTATTGTTTGCATTCAACCCCCCCTTCTATAAACAATTGGGACCTAACACTCATGCATATATCACAGTTTTGTAAAATATTCACAACACAACAGTTCTTAAAAGGTAGGGTTGGAAAACTTGCCTGGGTATCTCGAGGTGGAGGATGCTCTAGATTCTGCTCGGAAATCTGTAATCATAACATAATTCACTTCGTTAGGTCCCGTTCTAATTTACGGCTACCCCCACTCATGCGCTAATTATTATGCACCCTCTCAACTTATTTTATCCTTATTATTCCTTTAAGTCCTTATTCACATCATGGTCGCTTCATTTTTTAAAGAATCTTAAGTTCATTTTCATTTTCGCCGTCGGCTCCGCTTATGGATTCTACGGTTTTTAATCGCGCGATCTCGACTCCGATATTTTTATAAAATTGAAAAATAATTATTTTCACTTGAAATTTTTATGGCAGTTAGGAAACTCAATATGCTACTCTCTGTAAAAATTTCATGATTTATGAACACTTTTAAGTCAATCCTTTATATTTTCAAAGTTCATGATTCGTAGCAGTTTTTGTCGCGTAAATCACTTTTATCAAAACAGTCATAACTTTTGATCCGTAAATCGGAATCAAGCGATTCAAGCGCCTAAACGATCCTTATAACATTCTTTATCTTATTCAAGGATTATTTTTCCAAGAAACTACAGTTTAAATCTTCGGGACTTTCTGCAGAAACTTAAAGTTACGTTTTGTTCGTTTTAACGAGATTACGTTTATGATCGGAGTTTCGTTTACGCCTTAAATCTTCATACTACCACCAACAATCACCATATCATCATCAACACACTAAATCCTCTCAAGAACATCATGTTCTTGAAGCAACAACAATCAACCTTAAATCTACTTAACTAAACATCAAGATCTTAACAATATCACCACTAAAACTAGGTTTATAACTACATACTAAAAGGATCTTGAATTTGAATTTTAAATAAAGTTGGGTCAAAGATTTTTACCTTTCTTGAAAGCTTGAGATGTGTTCTTGAGGATGGTGGAGTCTTGGGAGTGCTTGGTATGGTTTTTGAACCTAAAACCACCATTGAAATCAAGAAACCAAAGAAGAGTTACTATTCATACTATTCACTAGCAACTTTCTTGATTTTATTTCACCCATCAAACCTTGATAAAAAGGGATCAAAGATTTATCTTACCTTATTTTGGTTGTTAGGAAGCTTGAGAATTAATGGGAGGATTTAACCATGGTTAGAACTTGAGGTTTTGAATTTGATTTCTTGGTAAAGAAGAAGAAGAAGCCGAATGGAAGAAATGGGGAGAGAAGAAGTGTTTTTATGTTTGCTTCCTTGGTTGCTTCTTGGAAATAATGCAAGTGGTAGCTTGTAATTGATCTTTATTCTATAGTATATATCCTAAGATTTATTCTTGTTGCCAAATCCTTGGACAAATCTAGCTAGGCTTCCTAGTTTACAAGCTAACCTAATTAGCTTAGCCATTTAGCTTACTATTCTCTAGCCCTTGGTTAATCATCCTATACCTTAGCTCACTATTTGATAAAGTAACCATGGTTACTTTCCTACCATGGTTAGTTAGTGTGTTACATTTATTTAAGCGTTTACGCGTTCGCTCGGTCGCTTAAACGTTTTCGTAATACTTTCTCGAAAATGGTTCGCGACGTAAATCCTTTCATATTTATTCCTTATGCTTTGAATTATCATACTTGAATATAAATCCGTAGGGTTTTAAATTTGTAATTATATTGTGATTTCCGTAATCCTCGATGATTCGTAAATATGGTCGTTTTTCAAAGTTCGTTTTCTTCGAAAAATAATAGCGTTTACATACACTCATTTGGTATGTATAATCATAACATCAACTTCGAATCTTATTTTTTCGTGCACAACATAGTGTGGGCTAAAAAGTTTTTCCCGTCTGTCAGGGTTACTATTCATTTAGCATTTTATAAGGTCTCAAAAATTCAAGTTATTATATTACTATTCATAAAGGTCTTTTACCGATATCAAAAATTTGGGTTCTTACATCAATTCTATACTTAACAGCTAGTAGGCCAGATATAATGTTTTCTACATGTCTTTGTGTTAGATTTCAGACTGATCCTAGAGAATCTCACTTAATTGCTATTAAGAGAATTTTCAGATATCTCAAAGGTACACCAAAACTTAGCATTTGGTAACCTAGAGATTCTGGTTTTTATCTAACTGGTTATTCAGATGCCGATTATGCAGGTTGTAGAATTGATAGAAAAAGTACACCAGGAACCTGTCAATTTCTAGGAAACAAGTTAGTGTCCTGGTTCTGTAAAAAGCAAAATTCAGTTTCTACTTCTACAGCAGAAGTTGAATATATTGTTGCTGGCAGTTGCTGTGCACAGATTTTGTGGATGAAAAACCAACTGCTAGACTATGGTCTGCAAGTGGAAAGAATTCCTATTTTCTGTGATAACACATGTGCAATTGCCATTACTGAGAATTCACTACAACATTCAAGAACAAAGCACATAGACATCAAGTACCATTTCATTAGGGAACATGTAATGAATGGTACTGTGGAACTACATTTTGTTCTAAGTGAAAAAAAGCTTACAGATATATTTACCAAGCCACTGGATGAATCCACTTTTTCAAGGTTGGTAAGTGAGTTAGGTATGCTTAATTATTCTTGAATTATTTCAGATATTTTTGTAAGTTATAATGCAGCCAGAAATTTAATTAATTTTTCTGCCTTGGATGAAATTTTGGCTAAGTCAAAATTTACATCCCGACGGATGATCATTATCCATCGAGTTTGATCATCCGTCAGAATAGAATATCTAAAATTCAATTATTTTTCTGGATTATTTTAATAACCCGACGGATCAAATGTTTTATCCTCATCCGTCAAGTTGTCTAAATCATGGCCGTTAATTCTCTTAACATCATCCATCGAGTTTACTTACAGTCTGTAAGTAGATTTTTACGGATGGTTGATAGAATTTTGACAGTTTATTTTAATTTAAACGGCTATTTTGGGCAAATTTGATTGGTTCTTTATTAATTTTGTCAGTTTATTTTTGAGAGAGTATAAAAGCAAAATTCATTTTCATTACTTTTCTTTTATCATTCTCAATTCATCTGCTCTAATTTCTTTCTTTCTCAAAAGAAATTACCCTCTCTATCTCTCTGCAATTTTTACTCTCTAACAATGGCACTAGTCGTCAAAATCATGTCTCAAACTGGCTTTATCTATGAGAAGGACAATTTCACAGCCCTAGTGAACAAGGGGATTCAACAATCTGGCGACTACCACAAAATGATGGATTTCGTGCAAGGCTGTAAGCTCAACTATGCCATGCTAGAGTCTTCCACTATCTACTGTGAGGTTGTGGAGGAGATATGGACAACTGCAGTGTACAATTCAACTGATAAGACCATCTCTTTCACTATTAAAGGTAAGGAATTCTGTGTTAATAGTGACATTGTTAAAGCATGCTTTAGGATTCCTGATAATACTGTCACTACTCAACACACAGACACTGATATTATTAACATGTTAAACTCCATGAGTTATGCACTCACCATCTCTAAATTAAGTGAAATTAGGAGATTGGGTCTTAGGAAAGAATGGAGTTACCTTTGTGATGTAGTTACTAAAGTATTTTCTGGTAAAATTAGCAATTTTGATTCTGTTAATATCTCCATTCTCAACATGCTTTACATGCTAGTAACTGATAAATACTTCAAGTTAAATTGTTGGGTTCAAGAAAGAAGAATTATTGCAGATCTCAATAGAGCAGATCACCACAAAGAGGTGCCACTGATCTACTTTCCAGTAATGGATCCACCTCAGGTAAGTGAGGTAATTTCAACTGTCTCTACTATTCCAACCTCAAATATTTCTTTGCCTTCTAGTGTAGCAGTGGCATCTGTGTCAATGACCAGACAGATGCCTACCTAAGCTACCAAAACCAAAGTTCCAAAATTAAAGACAAAGAAAGCCCCCTCTGGTGTCTCTCAAAAGATGCTAGTTGTTAAATCCACTAAACACAAAGAGGGGAGTGTGAAGGTGGTAAAGAAAGGTGAGGGACAGGGTGAAAATCAAAGAAACCCTAAGAATAAGGATGGTGAGCATAGTGTACCCAAACCAAGCCACACCACAGTTTCCTAACAAGCTGCGATTGTTAATAAGGACAAAAGCTCAATTCTAGTTTCATCCTCCCAAAAGGATGTAACTATCGAAACAAGCTCTCAACCAGGAGCACAGAACAAAAGGAGTAGGGATACAAGTTCACCACAAACTTACGCAAGAAAGAATAAAACCAAAACCCTTGGGGATGCACAGGGTACACACACAGTGCAAACTGGAGCTAAAGACCCAGTCACTGTACCATCTCAAAGTCAAATTGATGTGGCTCCAACAAATGTGGAGTCACATCCAAAATCTGTACAAATTGAAACACCTCAAACACCAAATTCTCCCACACACTCTTTGGATGTTGACATGATTCATACAACTCAAACATATTCTCCATCTTTATCTCTGCTGGAGAAGCCAAAAATCCATGCAAGTGAGCATCATCTTCTAGATGATTTGTTGGCTCACTTGCCATTTCTTTCTGAGACGGTTGAGACATTTGTGCCAAAATTTTCATCAATCTGCACAGAGTTTACAATAGTCTCCACTCCACACTCATTCATTTCTACTCACTCGATGGATAGGGTTTATCCATCGAGTAGTGATTGTATCCCGACGGATGTGCTTAATAGCAGTCATCCGTCGGATAGTCAAATTACTAACCCGATGGATATTTCTCATCCGTCGGGTGTCTCTGCATAACTCCAAAGTTCAACTATAGTTACAAGTGCAGATGACTTAGTAATTGTGCAATCACTATTAGGATTGAGGGAAGGTAGTGACTTGAGTGAGAGTCTGGGTTGCTCCCTGGAAAAAGGAGAGGAAAAGAGTGATCCAAACAGTCCATTTCTTCAGGACTGGCAAAAAGTGAGTGTGAGGAATCCCACCTTAGATGGTGAAGGTGAGGGTGTGAGGGTGGGGAGCCAAGGTGAGACCTTGATGCATGAAAAGAGAGAAAATGAGAGAAATGCAGGTACTGGAGATATAAGGGTGGATGTCATTTTAAGTGAGTTAATGAATGTCCAGGATGCAGACATGGAGGGGCTATCTCAGCAAACTCAAGCTGTTATAGATTCTACCTCCTTGGATGCTGAGACATTTACTCACCCTGTTCCAGCATATCAACTTCTAGCTGGACAGGACAATGACAATGCAGAAAGAATGCTCAATTTGGTGCACACCACACAGTCCATGCAAAGAGCTAAGGATACCATCACAGCTTTCCCCTCAACAGCTGGTGATGTTGATTATGAGACTGGTGGTTCAGAAGAATTCTTTGGAGGTGAGGGTGGAGATAGTGAAGAAGAGCCATTGGACATAGGGGAGAAGTAGGCCCTAGTTCCAGATCAAGCATGTCATAATGGGCCTTCTCCAAGCAATGTGATGATCACCATTTCCAGACCACACTCATCCAACTTATCAGCCAAACACAGTATGCACTTCAATCAACCATAAATGCTAGCACCAAGAAGCTTCTGCAAGCACATCTTGCTTCTCTCCAACTACATCAAATCTCAGTCTACCAACAAAGTCAAAATGTCTCCCTCGTCAAAAATAAAGTTGATCAACTTAAGAAAGATATCTCTGACAAGTTGGAAGCTAGACTTCCAAAGACAACAATGACAGACATCAAAAGACAGCTCAGGAAAAACTCTGATCTTACAACCAAGGTGGATTCCTTGGACAAAAGAATGGTTACTATGGAAGCTTCTCTTACAACAATCCATCTACACCAAGCTCAACAAATAGACTTGCTTCAGAAACTGGTGGTTGCACAGACCTCCTCCTCTACTCAACTTGCTGATAACAAAAAGGGGGAGAAAAAGAGTTCTAGAAGTGAGGGGGAGCAAAAAGTGCTCAACATTCAAGTGAGTAAAGCAATTGTGGCAATTGTGCCAACAATTGCTTTCACAAAGCCACCAGCTAAAGATAGCATTAATCTGATAAATGAAGCAACAGCTACTTTGAGAGTAGCTGAGAAGAAGCAGTTGAGTCCAATCAACTGGGAGAAAATTGATGAGGATATTCAAAAGAAATTTGGTCTAGCACAGAAGCCAGAAAAATCAGTCATTCATCACTCTCAAGCCAGGAAAATTTCTGTGAATGATATGAGCATGAACTATCTGGAGAGGGGCCAGATATCCTGCATCAAGTCCCCAAAGGCAGATCTAATCATGAAGCCAAAGGTTAACTACCCAAAGTCTTCACTCAAGAACCCTTTGGACACAGTGTATGAGACACCAAAGCCTGATGAGAAGAAGTTGTTGGCCAGGTCTATAGCATTCTACAAAGATCCTGCAGATTCAGTTCTAAAAAGGAGAATTGCCAAGGTTTTCAGAAATGGTAAAGAAATTTGTGTGGTGGCTGGACACCCTCAATTTATTGAAGCAAAAAGGGAAGAAAAGGCAAGATTGAAGTAAGAAAAGAAACAAGATGCTCTAGATGCTATAAAGCTCAAACAAAAGAAGGAGCAAGCTGTTATCTTGGCCAAGTTGCAAGCTGTGAAACCCACACAACAAATTCCTGAACAACCATCTGAAACCACAGAATCTAAAGATCAGAAAATGCAAGAAGCACCTCAAAAGAAAAGAAAATTTAGATACAAGCTTCCTTCTAAGAGAAAATTGGATTTCAGTGATGAGGAGATGGAAGACTACTTTCCCAAAGAGTCTACTTCTACAACAACTCAAACATCCATGCCCTCTGTGGCACAAGAAGAATTCAAGATAGATCCATCCAAGAATTTCCATGGTGAACTTTTCAATCCAAAGGATGAGCCAATAGACTGGGATAGTCTACCAATTCCTGAACTCAATCTACCTCATTTCATAAAGCCAAAGAAAATGAAGACCAGAGCAGTCAAGAAAGTGAAGCCCTCAACTCTTAGATCCAAGTCCCTAACCAAAGCTCAAACCAAGGTCAACAAGGGAGATATCATGTACATCTGTGACATTACGGAATTCTGTAATCTAAACCTCTATCTAGATGAACTGGAAGAAGTTAGAGGGATTGATGCTTACAGGAATCTACCTGAAAGGCTAGTATTCAAGTACAAGGGAGGAAAAGAGATAACATGGCCACTTCACAGGATTCTTCAAGAGAGCCAATCTATACTGATAAAAGTCTATTCATCTTTCAAGAAGAACTTTGGATTCAATGTGACAACTAGAAGACTAGTTCTAAAGAAGATTGAAGAATTGAGGAGTATTAGAGCCAAAGATGCACTCCCAAAGACTTTAACTATTCCTTACACAGAAAGTAGAGTGCATCTAAGGCCCTACTGGCTGATGGAATTCTTGGATGATAAGGGAGTTAGAAGATTCTTCAGACTAGAGGACCAGCTGAGCATCTCTAGCAATGAGACTCTACTGGAAATGCAAGAAATGCTAGATCTGTCAGAAGCTGATGAACTTGAATTCCACAGACAACTCCAAAATCAGATAGAAGAAAACAACAGAAAGCTTGGAAATAAATCCAGACCATCAAGGAAATAGATCAATCTGCTCAGACTAGAGGAGCACCTTGAAAATGACTGTGAGCAAATCTTTGTACACTTTGTCATGTAAATTCTTCGGTAATTATTGCAGCACTTTTTAGTTTTATCTACTACCTTTTAGATTTATATTTTTAGGGTGTTTTGTTATCATCAAATTTCTCTTAATTTATGCTACAATTCTAGTAGAAATAAATTGGGGGAGATTGTTGGGAATATGTTGTGAACTTGATGATTATATTAACAAAACACCTTAGTAGATTTAACTTTGTAAAAAATGTAGCACTCGACGGATGATCAAATATAGTCCCGACGGATGACTCAAATATAGTCCCGATGGATGATGATTTGACATCCATCGAGTGAGTAGCTTATGTAATAATAAGTATTGTAACTCATTTTTGTAAACAACTTTGTATAGAATCTATAGTAGCATATAAGTCATGTTGACTCTTATTAGATATATGAAATATGTTGATTAATTGTAAATATAAGATGTCTTTTAATTCTGCATAAGTGAAATCAAGTCAAGTGTCAAATAGTTACCCGACGGATGATCAACAAAGCTACCCGACGGATGATCAACAAAGCTACCCGACGGATCATCAATTCAAAGGTATGTTGACAGTGACAACACTGTCACATGCATTGGGTGTTTGCAAAAGGAATGTGGCAGCCTGTTTAACAGGAAATGAAGAATAAAGAAGCATTACTATTTCTATGCAAGTTAAGAAGTTTTTCGAAGATGCTAGAATAGAGTAGTGAAGTAGCATGGAGTTTGACTTGATAGTTTTGTTTTATTATCCTTTCTTATTGCCATGTAAACTTGGTGGTATATAAACCAAGTGTATCTAGTAGAACAAACAACTAAGCAAACACTTTTAGAAGAGAAATAGAAAAAGCTGTATCTGTTAAGAATTTCTCTGTAGTTTGTTTGTTCACTTGTAAAGCAGTTGTGAGATAATTTGTTCTTCACAGAGTTCTTAATTCGATATATAAAGATATATATATATATATATCTTGTGGATACTTTTAAATCCACCAGAAAGTTTTAAAGACTTGTGTTTTTATTACTTTGTGTTTTTGATTTATTTAACTTGTGATTCCGCACCTTGTAAATCAAAACACTTATATATAGTTTGAGTTAGAACATTTTATAGTTCAAGAAAAAGTTTACTAGAATTACATTCAACCCCCCTTCTGTAATTCTTATTGCATTGTTAGGGACTAACACAACTACTAACTCATCTACACTTGTCACAATTGTTGAATTTTTAGTGTGTGTAGAGAGTACCGACAAATAAGGAACATCCATCGGGATAGTAGCTAGGCTGGCCGATGGATGACCGTTATTAGGCACATCCGTCGGGATGCAATCACTAACCGACGGATGAACATTATCTATCGGAATAGAAGAAATGAATGAGTTTGGAGTGGAGACTATTGTAGACTCTGTGCAGATTGATGAAAATTTTGGGCACAAATGTCTCAATAGATCCAGAAAGAATTGGCAAGTGAGCCAATAAATCATCTAAAAGATGATGCTCACTTGCACTCGATATTGGCTTCCTAACAGAGTTAAAGAAGGGGAATCAGGAATTGATGTGTTAATCATATCCACATCCAGAGAATTTGTGGGAGAGTTTGGTTTTTAAGGTGCTTCTATCAAAAAATATTTTGGTTGTGACTCCACATTTATTGGAGCCACATCAAGCTGAATTTGAGATGGTGCAGTGACTGAGTCTTTTGCTCCAGTTTGCACTGTGTGTGTTCCCTATGCATCCCCAAGGGTTCTATATCTCTTCTTTCTGGAATAGGTTTAAGGTGAACTTGTGTCCCTTACCCTCTTGGCCTGTGCTCCTGGTTGGGAGCTTGTTTCAATAGCAGCATCCTTTTGGGAGGATGAAACTAGAATTGTGCTAATTTCCTTATTAACTACCACAGTTTGTTGGGAAACTGTGGTGTGGCTAGGCTTGGGTGCACTTTCCTCACAAACCTTATCCTTAGGGTTTCTTTGATTTTCACCCTGTCCCTCACCCAACTCACTACCCTGCATACTCCCCTCTTTAGGTTTGGTAGATTTTGCAACTGGTTTCTTTTGAGAGAAACCAGAGGGGGCTTTCTTTGTTTTGGATTTTGAATATTTTGTTTTGGTAGCTTGGGTAGGCATCTGTTGGCTCATTAACACAGATGCCATAGCTATACTTAAAGGAAAAGAAATTTGTGAGGTTGGAAAAATAGAAACAGTGGTGTTTACCTCACTTACCTGAGGGCCCTCCATGACTGGAAAGTAGAAGAGGGGCACCTCTTTGTGGTGACTTGCTCTGTTGAGAACTGCAATGATTCTCCTTTCTTGAACCCAATAATTCAGTTTATTGTTTGGGTTCTTAATAAGATGGTTAGCAAGCATCATAAAGAATCTAGCATAATAGATACTTTTACCTCTCTTATTAATTCCCTTAACTTGTAACCTAACTCAAACATGATCATGTCACTGAAATTAAAGTACTTATCAGTAACTAGCATATAAAGCATGTTAAGCATGGCAATATTAACAAAATCAAAATTACTCACTTCACCAGAAAACACTTTGGTAACTACATCACACAAATAACTCCACTCTTTTCTAAGACCTAGCCTCCTAATTTCACTTAACTTAGAGGTAGGGAGAGCATAGCCAATAGAATTAAGCATGGTAACTAAATCTGCATCTGTGTGTGGAACAGTAGTAGTGTTTTCATGAATTTTAAAGCATGCCTGAATTGTATCACTGTTAATACATTTACCTTTAAGAGTGAAAGTTATGGTCTTGCCATTAGACTGGTACACAGTTGTTGTCCATATCTCCTCCACAACTTCACAGTAGATTGTGGGTGATTCCAGCATAGCATAACTGAGTTTGCATTCCTTCACAAAGTCCATCATTTTGTGAAATCTTCTGATTGTGGAATATCCTTGTTCACAAGAGCTACGAAGTTGTTCTTTTCATAGATGAATCCAGACTGAGACGTGATTTTGACTACTGGTGCCATTGTTAAGGTACGGGAATTTGCAGAGAGAAAGAGAGTATTTGCTTTGGAGAAGAAGAGAGTTAGAGAAATTGATTTGAGAATGATAAATAAAAGAATGGAAATGAATTTTGCTTTTATACTATCTTAGAAATAAACTGTCAAAAGTAATCAAGTGAAATAAAGTAACCATTCAAAATAGCCCAAAATAGTCCTTTAAAAAAATTAAACTGTCAAAATTCTTTCAATTATCTGTCATGTTATACTTTTAGACTGTAATTATATTTGTTAATCCCTTAACAATATAGCAAGAATTACAGAAGGGGGGGTTGAATGGAATTCTTGAACCTTTTTCTCGAAATAAAAATGTTCAACTCGAATATAGATATAATGTTTTGATTAGCACAATGCGGAATAGAAGCATAATAGAATCAAAACATAAGTAATTAAAAACAAGAGTTTTTAAAAACTTTCTGGTGGATTTAAACAATTCCACCAGAGATATATATTATATATCGAGCGGACACTGTGTGCAAGAATGCTCACAGCTGCTTACAAATTGAATTGCTGAGAATACAGGGAAATGCTAATAATTCTGCTTACAAAGATTTCTCTATGTTTGTTTCTCAACACTTACTTTCTATTTGCTACATTCTTGGTTTATATATCACCAAGATTACAAAGTCAAAAAGACTGAACAATTATAAAAACTATCAGTCTAAAGCTTTGCTGCTTTTCGTCCTCTATTACCCGGTTAATGGGCTTCCACAGTAGATTTGTATACATCTCGACGGCTGTGCTCAGCTTTCACTGTTCAACTGCTGTTTGAATTCTTTATTAGTTGAGTACATAATCATCCGTCAGGTTGTTGATCATCCGTCGGGTTGTTGATCATCCGTCGGTTGCTTTGTAGACTATCCATCGGGTAGCAATCAAGCATATGACTTCATTTCACTTATACAGAATTACAAGACATCATTTATGTACAATTAATCAACCTATTCTGCATATCTAGTTAAAGTCAACATGACTTATATACTATTACAGATTCTATACAAAGGTGTATACAAAACTGTGCTACAGACTTATTATAACATAAGCTACTCACTCGATGGATAATAAGTTAACATCCGTCGGGACTATAATGAGTTATCCGTCGGGACTATAATTTTTATCCGTCGAGTGCTACATTATTTCACTAAGTAAAATCTACTTAGATGTTTTGTTTATGAAATCATCAAGTAGACAACATATGCACAACAATCTCCCCCAATTTATGTCTACTGGAATTGTAGCCATAAATTCAGAGATACTTGATGATAACAAAACATCCTAAACATACATCTTTAAAGACAAGTAGATAAAACTGAAAGTGCTTCAATTAATCAAAATGTACAAGGTTTGGCTCACAGTCATTTCAAGATGCTCCTCTAGCCTGAGCAGATTTTTCTAGTTCCTTGAAGGTCAGGATCTTCTTCCAAACTTTCTTTTATTTTCCTCAATCTGATTTTGGAGCTACCTATGGAATTCCAGTTCATCAGATTCTGAGAGATCTAGCTTTTCTTACATTTCCAAGAGAGTCTCATTGCTAGAGATACTCAATTGGTCTTCTAATCTGAAGAATCTTCTCACACCCTTGTCATCCATGAACTCCATCAGCCAGTAAGGCCTTAGATTCACTCTTCTCCCTGTGTATGGGATGATTAGAGTCTTTGGGAGTGCATCTTTAGCTCTAACACTCCTTAGTTCTTCAATCTTCTTCAATATTAGTCTTCTTGCAGTGACATTGAATCCAAAGTTTTTCTTGAAGGATGAATAAACTTTAATCAGTACAGCTTGGCTTTCTTGAAGAAACCCTTGAAGTGGTCACTGAATCTCCCTTCCTCCTTTGTACTTGAACACTAACCTTTCAGGTAGGTTCCTGTATGCATCAATTCCCCTCACTTCATCCAGCTCATCCAGCTAAAGATTTAGATCTAAAAATTCTTTGATATCACACAAGTACAAGTAGTCTCCCTTGTTGACTTTGGGTTGAGCTTTAACTACTGATTTGGATTTGAGAGGTGACAGCTTCACTTTCTTGACTGCCCTTGACTTTGTCCTTTTTGGCTTGCTCAGGATTGGTAAGCTGAAGTTAGGAATTGGTATGTTATCCCATTCTATTGGCTCATCTTTTGGCACAATAGGTTCACCATGAATATTCCTGTATGGATCCACCACCCTTATGTCTTCAAATACCACAGAGGGCTTTGATGCTTGAGTTGTAGCTGGTGTGGATTCCTTAGGAAATTGATCTTCCAATTCCTTGTCAACAATATCCAGTTTCCTTTTTGTTCTTCTAGCCAATTCTTTCTTCCTTGGGGATTTCTTCTGATCTTCAATTTTCTTCTTTGATTCAGCAGTTTCAGATGGTTGAGAGGGAATTTGTTGAGATGAATTCACAGCCTGTAGCTTGGCCAAGATAGCAATCTGCTCTTTCTTTTTTTTAGTCTTCTTTGCATCTAGAGCAGCTTGCTTCTTTTCCTGCTTCAATCTGGCTTTTTCTTCTCTCTTTGCTTGAGCAAATTGTGGATGTCCAGCTACCACACAAATTTCCTTTCCATTTCTGAATATCTTAGCAATTCTCCTTTTTAAAGCTGAATCAGCTGGATCTTTATAGAAGATAATTGACCTTGACAGAAGCTTCTTCTCATCAGGCTTGGGTGTCTCATAAAAAATGTCCAAGGGGTTCTTCAAAGATGATTTTGGATAAGTTGCCCTTGGTTTTAGAATTGTTTCAGCCTTTGGAGACTTGATGCAGGAAGATTGTCCTTTTTCCAGATAATTCATGCTCATCTCATTCACACTGATTGGCTTGACTTGAGAGTGATGGATGGCTGACTTAACTGGCTCCTTGACAAGTTCAAACTTTTTCTGTATCTCCTCATCAATCTTATTCCAGTTGATCAACCTCAACTTTCCTTTCTCAGCAACTTCCAAATTTGTTGCTGCTGCTTTAATCAGATCTATACCATCTGCAAATGTTGGCTTGGAGACAGTAATTGAAGGTACAATTACTTTGCTGATTTGTACTTGAAGTTTCCCCCCCTCACTTGGTCCTTTCTCCCCCTTACTTGATTCTCTCTCCCCCTTTTCGTTACCATCAAGTTGAGGAGTTAGGCCTCGTGCTTTAGCTAGTTGCATGAGAAGATTTGTCTGAGTCTGTTGATTTTAAAGAAGGATAGCCACTGAATTCTCAATAACTTGAATTCTGTCTTCCAGCTTGTCCAGCTTCTTTTCAGAATCTGATTCTCTCCTCAATCTTATTAATAGATCTTGCATGGTACCATATGTCATGACTGAATCCAGCTTCTCAGAATTGTAGGTCTTCAAGTCAACTATATCCCTTTATAGTTCATCCACACTTAGATTCTGTCTTAATTGCTGGATCTTTATAAGATGTAGAGAGTCTAAGTGAGCTTGAAGAATAACCTTGGTACCAGCATATGAAGTTTCCTGAAGGGCCTTTTGAATAGCCATCACTTGCTTAACTAAAGATACACCAAATTGTCCTGGTGTAGATTCTTTTGTCCATGCCCATTCAGGTAAACTTAAAACAAAACTTGGGCCTTCACCTCCCCCTAAGTTCATGCTTCCATCCAAAGAAACAGAGTCATCATCATTAGAATTTACTTCAAATTCTTCAGATGGCTCACCAGCTTGAGAAGGCATCCTATTGACAGCAGCTTTATCTCTTTGAAGAGATTCTGAGGTGTGTACTAAGTTCAAAGTCTGTTCTTCCTCCACATTGCCCTGAGCAGCCAACAATTGATAGGCTGACACAGGATGAGTAAATGTGTCAGCATCCAAGGAAATGTTATCAATTACAGCTTTATAATGTTGATGAAATTGTCTTTCCTTTTCAGCATCATCCACAATCATTGACTCACTAGAAATGACTGGATCCACCTTTATTTCTCCTGTACCTGCTTTTCTCTCAAAATCTCTCTTTTGTTACATCAGGGTCTCACCCTTGCTCCCCACCCTCACACCCTCACCTTCACCTACTAAGGTGGAACTCCTCTCACTCACTTTTGCCAATCCTGAAAAAATGGATTGCTGATGTTCACTCTTTTCCTCTCCTTTTTCCTGGGAGCAACCCAGCCTCTCACTCAATGCACTCTCCTCTCTCAGTCCTAAGAGTGACTGTACTACCACTAAATCGTCTGCACTTGAAATAATTGATGTTTGAAGTTGTGCAGAGATACTCGACGGATAAGTGATATCCATCGAGTGAGTGGTAATGCTATCCGACAGATAACTACTGTTAAGCTTATCCGTCGGGATACAATCACTACTCGACGGATGAGCAATATCCATCAAGAGAGTAGAAATGAATGAGGTGGGAAGAGAAACTATTGTTGACTCTGTGTTGATTGGAGTTATTTGAGGCACAGATGTCACAATAGTATCTGAAAGAATTGGCAAGTGAGCCAACAAATCATCTAAAAGATGATGCTCACTTGCACTAGATTTTGGCTTCCCCAACAGAGTTAAAGAAGGGGAATCAGGAATTGAAGTGTTTATCATATCCACTTCCAGAGAGTTTGTTGGTGAGTATGGTGTTTCAGATGCTTCTATTATTAGAGATTTTGGCTGTGACTCCACATTTATTGGAGCCACATCAAACTGAATTTGAGAAAGTGCAAGGACTGTGTCTTTAGCACCAGTTTGCACTGTGTGTGTGCCCTGTGCATCCCCAGAGGTTTTAGATTTCTTCTTTCTTGTGTAAGTTTGGGGTGAGCTTGTGTCCCTAACCATTTTGGCCTGTGCTCTTGGATGAGAGCTTTGTTCAATAACTACATCCTTTTGGGAGGATGCAGCTAGAAGTGAGCTTATGTCCTTTTTAAGCACTGCAGTTTGTTGGGAAACTGCAGTGTGGCTAGGCTGGGATTCACTCAACTCTCCAACCTTATTCTTGGGGTTTCTTTGATGTTCACCCCTTCCCTCACCCAACTTACCCTACTTCACACTCCCCTCTTTGGCTTTGGTGGATTTTTCAACTGGTACCTTTTGAGAGATACCAGAGGGGTTTTTCTTTGATTTGGATTTAGAAATAACAGTAGTTTTGGCAGCTTTGGTAGGCAACTGTTTGGTCATTGTCACAGTTGCCATAGCTACTCCTGAACTCAAAAAAATGAGGAGGTTGAAATAGTTGAAGGGATGGATGAACTTACCTCACTTACCTGAGGTGTCTACATTACAGGAAAATAGAACAGTGGCACATCCCTGTGATGGTTGGCTCTGTTCAAATCTGCAATGAGTCTTCTCTCTTGAACCCAACAAGCCAGTTTGTTGTTTGGGTTCTCAAGCACAATTTCTTGACATAGATGGTTAGCTAATAACATGAAAAATCTAGCATAATACACATTCTTTCCTCTTTTAGCTAACTCACCTAGTTTAAAACCTAACTCAATCAAGACAAGGTCACTAAAATTGTAAAATTTATCTGTGACTAGCATGTATAGCATGTTAAGCATGGAAATGTTTACAGAATCAAAAGTACTGATTTTTCCAGAGAAAACCTTAGTAACTACATCACACATGAAACTCCACTCCTTCCTAAGACCCATTCTTCTAATATCACTCAGTTTAGAAGTAGGAAGTGCATAATGCATGGAATTAAGCATGTTGATAATATCAGTATCAGTGTGTGGTGAAGTCACATTATTATCAGGAATTTTGAAACATGCTTTTATCACATCACTATTGATACAGAATTCATTACCTTTGATGGTTAGAGTGACTGTCTTGTCAGTAGAGGTAGATTGCAGTGGTCCACATCTCTTCAATAACTTCACAGAAGATTGTGGGTGATTCCAGCATGGCGTAATTTAGCTTGCAGTTCTTCACAAAGTCCATCATTTTGTGATAGTCTTCTGATTGCTGAATACCCTTATTGACCAAAGCAGTGAATTTGTTCTTCTCATAAATAAACCCAGTTTAAGACATAATCTTTACTACAGGTGCCATTGTTAGAGAATGAAAGCTTGAAGAGAGAAAGAAAAGATTTGCTTGAGAGAGAATGAAATAAAAGCAGTTGAATTTGAGAATGATAAAAGAAAATAATTGGAATGAAATAAGCTTTTATACTATCTCAAAAAATAACTGACAAAAATAATAAAGAAAAGTAAATTAACCAATAGAAATTGCCTAAAATAGCCATTTAAAAATAAACTGTAAAAATTCCACCCATTATCCGTCGTGTAATGCTTACAAACTGTAAGTATACTCGATGGATAATGTTCAGGGAATTAACGGCTAAGATTTAGACAATTCGACGGATGAGAATAAACTGTTATCCGTCGAGTTTTAAAAGATTCCAGAAAGGTAATTGATTTTTATTGGCAAATAGTGTATCGACGGATGACTAATACTCGATGGATAATGATTATCCGTCGAGATGCAAATTTTGACTTAGCCAAAATTTCATCCAAGTCTCAAAAATCAACTAGATTTCTGGCTACATTACAACTTGCAAAATAACTCAGATAAATTTAAGTGTAATTAAGCATACCTAACTCACTTACCAACCTTGAAAAGGTGGATTCATCCAGTGGCTTGGTAAAGATATCTGCAAGTTGCTTCTCACTTGGAACAAAATGTAATTCCACAGTACCACTCATCACATGTTCCCTTATGAAATGGTACTTGATGTCTATGTGCTTTGTCCTTGAATATTGCACTGGATTTTCAGTGATGGCAATTGCACTTGTGTTATCACAGAAAATAGGAATCCTTTCAACTTGCAAACCATAGTCTAGCAATTGATTTTTCATCCATAAAATCTGTGCACAGCAACTGCCAACAGCAATATATTCAGCTTCAGCTGTAGAAGTAGAAACTGAATTTTGCTTTTTACTGAACCAGGGCACAAGCCTGTTTCCTAGAAATTGACAGGTTCCTGTTGTACTCTTTCTGTCAATTCTACAACCTGCATAATCTGCATCTGAATAACCAGTTAGATCAAAACCAGAATCTCTAGGGTACCAAATGCCAAGTTTTGGTGTTCCCTTGAGATATCTGAAAATTCTCTTAATAGCTATCAAGTGAGATTCTCTAGGATCAGCCTGAAATCTAGCACATAAATATGTAGCAAACATTATATCTGGCCTACTAGCTATTAAGTACAGAAGTGAGCCAACCATTCCTCTATAACTTGAAATATCCACAGACTTTTCAGTAGTGTTTAATTCAAGCTTAGTTGCACTGGCCATGGGAGTTTTTGCAGATGTGCAATCCATTAGATCAAAATTCTTTAAAAGATCAAAAATATATTTAGTTTTACTAATGAATATTCCATCACTAACTTGCTTAACTTGTAAACCAAGAAAGTAAGTTAGTTCTCCCATCATACTCATCTCATACTTACTTTGCATCAATTTGGCAAACTTTTTACAAATTTTCTCATCTGTAGAGCCAAAAATAATATCATCTACATAAATTTGAACAAGTATGCTAGAGCCATTAACATTTCTGAAAAATAAAGTTTTATCTACTGTGACGACTGAGAATTTTGCGACGTAATTAAGTCAATAAAGTATGTGTTATGTTATGTGATTATAATTATATGATTAAGTGCTGATTAATTGTCTTTTATGTACATTAGAGTTTAGGAGTGAGGATATAAACGTTCCAATTTAAAGAGTCAGCTTAGAAGTATAGCTGTGGTGTCGGGCCGTCAGGTAGAACGGAACCCGTCCTAGTAAGGAATTAAAGAATATAAAATGTGAATTATGTGTGATTGAATGAAATGAATGAGTAATAAAGTATTTTGTCCTAAGTGACGTGTTGATTGATAATGAGAATAAGAAGCGTAATCAAAACGCTGAGCGTCGGGCCGTCAGGCTGAACGTGACCCGGTACGCGTAAAAGAGGATAAAGATTAAAGCGGGATAAATTCTATGATCAGACCTGAGTCGTTATGTGATTATATATGTGAAATTGTTGTCTGTGTGCATGGCAATGTGATCTGTGACAGTTTTTGTGAATTTTAAAGGAATTACGTGATTTAAATAAAGGTTTAATTAACCTTCGTGCATTTTTATAAAATCATTCGAGTAAGATAAAAACATGGGATTTGTTCTGTGATCTTCGTAGTGGTCCTAGAGACTTTTTAAAAATGATAAGTGAATTTGATTGTTGATCTTTGCATTTTTAAATTGATTTTATGTGGAAAATGATATTTTTAAGGCGTGATTGCGAAATTCATATAAAATCAACCGTTCGCTCAAAATCTTATTATGAGTAATGGTTAAAAAGCTAATTTGGAGGCCTACGTATTAAAAATGTCATTTTCAATAATTCTCGACTTCCCGAGAGAGAAATATTTTATATTTAATCCTTGTTTTATTTTAGTAAAAAGATGGGACAAGTAAGAGTGAAAAATGAATTAGAAGATTACCAAATTGCCCTTGTTTTTGAGTGATATATAAACTCACTCCCTTTCTTTTTTTTCTTCTTGCTCCCGTGCTTTCACTTTCTCTCTTCTCTCTTCTCTCCTTCTCTCACTCGAACACACTCTCTCTCTCTTGGCTTTCTTCAATCTCTCTCGGTATACCTCTCTTTTCCTTGATCAAACTCATCAATCATCCCTAAATCTTCTTGATAAACATTTATGTGTAGGTAGAAGTGTGTGCATGTGTGTATACCCACTTGCATGTCGATGCGTGTGTGTTGTGTGTGCTCGGTGTGTGTGTTCACCCGAGAACCACATGGTTCTTGTTATTGTCGTTGATGTCATCTTGTTTAAGCTTGATTCTTTGTAAACAAATGATAGAGAAGATGTGCATGTTAGTTATTTTACGTAATTGATGGAAATCGGGGGTTTCGTGGTTGGACACCCTCGAATGAGGGCACCACCGAGATGCCACCGCCACCGGTGATGAACTCCGGTGAACCGGTGGTAAGCCATGATGTTAAAAACTGAGCTCTACTATACCAAACACTTATTTTGATTATTGCATGAGTCATTCTTGAAAAACCCAAATGGTTTTGATCTTTGAAGATATTGATTTGAGTTAACTTGTTTAAAGTGATTATGGATTGTTATTAGACTAAAAAGGAATGAAATTGTTGTTGCATGTTAAGTTTAGGTTTGGATTTTATGCTAATAAGAAGAGGAATTTGATTTTGTGAGTTAATCTTGGTAAACACTAAGTTTATATGGCCTAAAAGTGATTGCATGTTAGTTTTAAAGAAGATCAAGATATGCATGTCATTGATTTGTCCTTGAGTTGTAAATTTGAGTTTTTGCCGAATGGAAATTGAGTTAAAAAGGGATTAATTTGATGAATAAGTGGATGCATGTTGTGATTTAGGTGAAATTCGAATTATTGGATTGTGTTAAGAAATTTAGTTGGTTTAATTGATAAAAATGAAGTGTTTGATATAATGAGTTGAAATTGAATTGCATGCAAGCATGTATGTTTGTTTTGGTTCGAATGGTTGTTGATAAAGAAAAAGGTGTTAGTTTAAAAGTTGGATTATGCTAAGAATACGAATGTATGGTGTAATTTTGAGAAATTTGATTGTATATATATGATTATGGTTCGAATTTTTATGATTAATAGAAAAGAGAATGATTCTTTAATGGTTTTGAATGAGTTATGTGTTTATGTGAATTAAAGTGAGTATTTGGTTGATTTTGTGTGATAAGGCCGAATAGGCCATAGAGATTAAAAGTCAAAAACTTGGTTTTGGTGATCAAAAGGATGATTGAAGGTGTATAAGTGAATATCTATGAATTTGTTTGCTTGATTGTAGTGTGTGGTTCGAATTAAGGAACAAAAGAAAAAGGGAACTAAGTTGATTGATTTTAAAAGATATAAGTGATAGTTATGGACGTAAATGTTTGGTTGTGAATAAATCATGTACTCGTAAGGGTTATAATAGTGTGGTTTGAGAAATATCTAAGAATAAGCAAGTGTGCTTCGATTATTAAGTATATAAGGATATAAAAGTTACGAAAAAGAGATATGCTATGTGCTATGTGCTTATATGTATAAGCTATATTCGTATGCTCGAGTCAAGGATATAATCGAGTTATCGTATTGAGTGATCGTTCCGGGAACGAGAGTTCAGAATCTAATTAAGGTTTTGGTTTTATTGTAGATTCGGAGCGTGAGGGCATTCAAGCTAGGAAAGGAAAGGATTTACTAGGTGGCAGTAGTTCAACCTTCAGGAAAGCAAATTCAGGCACGTAACTCTGATTACTTGTGTAAATGGTTATAAAGAGAATGTTGTTCATACCATATCGAGTATTGAACTGTTTAAGTATGAAACCCTTGTTTTATGAAACCCTGATATTGATTTAAAGTATCTGGTTCTTGATAATCTGTTATTGAAAAGCTTATTGATTTCACCCTTTGATATTCTGTCCTTTCTGCTCAAGTTATCTCTTAAGCCATGAATCACATTGAACCTTTTGATTTTCCTTGTTAACCCTGTTTAATAATACCATGTTTCTCTTGATCACCCTATTGATCCCTAAACCAATGTTGATCCTTTTAATTTAGTGCTTTGTTATCCCTGATACAGAATTCTTATAAATTGTTCCTTGCGTATCTTTGAATCACTCCCTGAACTTTGTTTCCTTAAAATCTGAATTAAGAATGAGTTTCGACTTGAAAGAGTCTGAATGATTTCAAATGCTTGGTAATGATAAAATGGATTTTTGAAAACCTACTTGTTTTTCCAACTCAAGGTTTTCCAAATGAATTCCTGATGGATTGGATTGGGACGTAAGAGGCTAGTGGGACTGGTCCAGTCATGGTAAGAGGCTAGCGGGGCTAGTTGTAATAACCCCAATTTTTGGAATTTTTTTGAAACCCTTATGAATAGTGTTTTGCTGATTATGCTGAATAAGAAAACTTTTCATGCCACACTATGTAGGGGTTCTTTTATTGTTATTCTGAGATCTTATTAGTACTCTGTATGGTATATAAGTGTATGTAAAGATCGTCAGAATCCAAATTCGAACACTTTGATTTTTCCCAAAAATCCACCAGATACCGAAAGAATTGAGTATAAGGTAACTGGATAAAAAGGATTTAAATTCAAGGATTATAAGAGAGGATCATAAAAGAAATATAATGTATTGAGAAAGGTTAAGGGAACCCAAGTAATAAGATCCCAGGTATGATCCCTCAAACGAGAAACGAGAACAAAAGTTAAGTGAACCGTATAACAGATCAGCGGTCATTAGGCAAGCAATTAGGAGTTAATCAAGGAGGTTAGGGATGATGATGTCATCAAACCAACAAGAAGAGGACAAGTGTGGGAAGATGACATAAAAATGATGACCTAAGCATAACAAAAGGGAAGGAAGTGTGGTTGTTTTCAAGCCACACAAAAATCACCATGGTTGAAAGGTAATTAATTAAAACAAAAGGCAAAAACAACCAACAAACAAATCACAACTTCAAAAAGCACAAAACACTCCATATTTCAAGAAAAGCTCTCGGCTTTCAAGGAAAAAGAAAGGAAGAAAAACTCAAATCCTAGTTCCAAGCTTTGTTAATTAGTGAGGTAATTATCTAAGGTTCCTTGTACATAGATATGGATATCCTATAAGTTTAAGCTTCAAATTCCTTCACAATCTCTTCCTATAATTCATGGAAGAAGAGGGTGAATAGTGTTTTTCAAGAACTTGAAATTTTGTTCTTGAGTTTTTGTTTAGATTAAGCTTTGGTAAGGACTTTCAAGGGTGATTCCAAGCTCCTTAGTTACTTTTACTCACCAAGGAAGGTATAATCTCATACCCTAGCCCTACTTTTGTATATTTAGAGTTTTTGTGTTTGGTATGGTTCATGAGAAGCTTGATTATTGTGTATTTAGAGATGGGTTGGTTTTGTGATGTGTTTGGAGTTGTAAATCTTGATGATTAGTTAAAGAACTTAAGTAAGCTTTTAGTTCATGATTGGGAAGTAGTATAAATTGGAAATATTGAGTTGTTGGGGCTGTTGTAGTATTGTATGGATGGAGTTTGGTTGTATGGTTGAATTGTGGTTGATTTGGAGTAGGACAAAATTTGGTAATCGCGTAAACATAGCCGTTGTAATGCCCTATTTACTTTAGACTATTTTTGTTCTTAACATTAGGACCCGAGAACTCACTGTTAGGTTTTGACCATTGCCATGATTAGATAGTTCATGTTACGAGCTTCGTTTGATATGTGGTTCGTTTGAATCCGATGAATGGTTTAGGAGAAACGACTGTTTCAAGTAACGGCGAACGAACCATTACCCCTCGCCTTACTTTGAAACATTGGTTAAGGACCTTAAATGACTAATTGGAGTATGAAACATTTATGTAAAGTGTATTAGGCAGTTGGTAAGGTACTCGCAAAAGAATCGCCTTAAAACTCTTAATGGTAAATTTATTAAAAATGGTGGAGCCGAGGGTACTCGAGCGACTTAAGAGAAACATTAAGCGCAAAGCGAGCGTTAGAGTCTAATTGGTTAAAGTATAGATTCTTAAGTGACTTTGGTTTAATTCCAACATATATGTGGTTTATAGGTTACCAGACTCATCCCAGGATTTTTACCACCCCCAGTCGCTCAGGCAAGTTTTCTACCCGTTATACTGTTGTTGTGATGTATATATGTATATGCATTATCTTGTGATAGATGCATGTTGGTTAATTAGAAAATTTTGCGATATATTGAAGCATGCTGATATGGTATATATATGCATGTCTGTTTCGTAATATGGTTATCTATCTGTTGATTTCAATGCTTATAGTTGCATAATACCTATGCTAGAGATAAGCAGTAGTTGCGTATACCTTTAGTATAGGGGACCCAAAGGTGAACATTTTTCTAAACCGGGAGTCGATGTTCCCGAGTATAATATATATATATTTTCATATATATATGGATATAGTTTTCAAAACTATTAAGCGAATAAAGTTTATTCGATAACATTATTTCTATTTAATGAATATTACTTTGAATATTCATTCGAGGACTTATGACTCTGTTTATTCTATTTAATGAATATTACTTTGAATATTCATTCGAGGACTTATGACTCTGTTTATTCTATTTAATGAATATTACTTTGAATATCCATTCGAGGACTTATGACTCTGTTTATTCTATGTAATGAGTATTATTTTGAATATTCATTCGAGGACTTATGACTCCGATTATTTACTAAATAATATTCTTTATTTTATTAAAGAATAATGTTTCGATAATCAAACTTATTTTCGATTATTCAAATAAAGATAGTACTTTCGTATAAGTATATCTTTGGTTATTTAATATTCATTTCAAGTATGAGTTTAAAACTTCTACTTCAAGTTATTTATATAGAGATTATCCTTATGGGAATATTATTTAAATAATAATATTCATATATTTTCTAATATATCGGGACTGATTTATTTCATTAAATCAGCATTGCTCCAAATATTCTTAAAAATGTTTTCGAGTCTTCAAAATGATTTTAAAAGTTAGAGCGGATCCCAAAACTCATTTTTATATTTAAGATCTTCCTTTCAAAGGGGATTTAAATACTCGCTCAAAACCTGAGGGATCCGGCTCTGTGGTGTATTTTATATTCGCAACGAGGTTGCTGTTTTGATAAATGAATTGATTACTTACTCAACGTTCGGGAAGTAAGTCCATCTATTGAGTCGGCATAAGCAACATGGGCTCAGTGGGCGCCCATGAAAGTGTAAGTGGCTCAGTGGGAGTCCATCAAATGCGTAAGTGGCTGAGTGGCAATCCAGCATAAGGTCCTATTGCGTCCAGGGTGATGACAAGTGGGGAATTCGTCCGTCTACTAGTAGAAAAGGTTACTTATTGGTATCTTTTCCTGATCAGCAAGATATCAGGTTTATGCCAAGGTTTTCTCCTTTCCAAATTCATTGGATATTGCAACTCTGTTTATAATTTTCATAACAGAGGTTTTCAAGGAGTGTATGAAATATATATATATATATAGGTGTATATATATATCGGGACTTATTGAAGTATCTCGTAACTTCATTATTTATAATGATATTTCAAAGATTGAATCTATCCAAGTCTTTTCTTGTAGTCTCATCTATGTGATGAACTTTTGAAACTGATTATACCTTGAACGGTGGTAGTTCAAGTAGTATTGGGAAAATATATAAGTATATTGGAGTATCTTGTAACTTCATCTTTTAAACTTATATCTAGTAAATGATTATCTTATGCATGTCAAAGATTTTCAAAAAAACGTTGAGACAAGGTTAGATATATGAGATCACCTTGCAACGATATTTTTATACAGTTATAAACTGGAACTCTATGTATATTATACATGTCAGAGGATTTCAAAGATTGTGAAAAGTATATATGTATATATATACTGAATATTTTGTGACTTGGTCGCGTTAAGATAACAAACTTGGTTCATTTCTTTTTGACCAAGACTCTCATGAGTACTATGAGGATGCTCACATATTATAAATCATTATACATATTATTTTGGTGGGCTTGTTGCTCACCCTTGCTTTCTTCTTTCATCACACAACATCAGATAGACAAGATGAACAAGACCAAACTCCCAATTCATGAGCGGATAGGAAATGATCCGCAGTTTCCTATATGCGTTGATGTCGCTGTAGCTGAGGTAGGAACTACCAATAGGCTAGGCTTTCAACTTTTGATGTACCAGACTTATGTATCTTTATGAATTGTAATAATGGCAAAGAATATGTAAATTTATTCAGAAACCCTTTTAAGGTGTAATGGTTTATAATTGTGGAATAAAATGACTTGTGTTATTTTTGGTATTCATCTCTGAGACTATAACTTGTGGTGTGTGTGTATATTGTGGGTCACAGTACGCATTAGTTGGTTGTTTATAAAGATTGAGTGTTATTAAGGGAAATAGAACTCGTGACAACCCGGATCCCCGACCCCGAATTTGGGGGTGTTACAGAAATGGTATCAGAGCTAAGCGTTATAAACCTCAGAGATGATGTGACGTTAAGATAATAACTTCACTAAGATAATAAGAACTCTTGCCAAGTTCATAGTCGGGCTACCTAACGTAGTACTGACAGTTAAAACCCTTACGGGAACCCTTATAAATATTATGATAGTAACATAGTTCGTTCTCGTATAGGGCAGCGGGGCACCGAACCCTGAGGTTCAGGAGCATCAGCATGAGGATGTTTTATTACATGTTGGAGATCAAATTGTGAATCCGATAGAGTACCCTAGTGAGGGACCAGATGAGATTCATGTTGGGAATGTTGCAGTTGAGGATGTTATCCCAGAAGGGATGGTTGCTGAGGAGGATCTCGTGGAGGGTCCTGACGGGAATCAAGAGAGGACTGCTGAGGAATTGATGACCGTAGTCAGGGCGACTACCAGAGCTAGAATGGCCGCGAGGGTGGCACTAGAGGATGAAGAGTTACCAAGGGCACAAAGGATAATGAGGGTAGAAGGAGTGGGGCCTTCCACGGCACCAATTATACCAGTATCAGACCCTCTTCCAGAGGTTCCTATAGACATCCATGAGGTTCCACCAATTCCTGTTCCCTCCCCTATACAGAGCCTAGCACCTACTGAGGAAATGCCACATTTGTCTCCTGTACCATTGTCACCCGATACCGTGCTTGGTTATCCATTTGGATCTCCTGGGTCTGCACCACCTGCACCCCATGGACTGCTAGATGCTACCACTCAGGCTTCTCTTATCGCCAATTATCATATGACTTTGGGTGGCCTGTCTGAGGCCCGTAATGTTAGAAGTGATCTGTTGGACCGACTTACTGCACCAAGAATTGAGGGCGGGATACTTCCGGCAGGATTAGCTTATAGCATGGACAGGATTGAGGCTACCACCCGAATTACAGCTAGAGGCCATCTTGAGGGTTAGGTTGATCCAGCTCTACTTCCGACTATCTTAGACCTCATCACCTCTGTGATGGAGCAGGTTAGGGATGTCGTGCATGCCCGCATTTCTTGATCCATGGTAGTGTGCAGAGCCAGAGCGATCATACAAGGGTTTCATGTAGCACCGCTTTTGGAGGATTAGCCTAAGTTATGAATGATTATTTTTAATGACTAGATGATTATCTATGGTAGTACTTTTGGGATAGAAGCGATCAGATCAAATGATGTAATTCTCTTTAATGTGTTCAGTTGTTGTACCCTCGAACAAATGATTATGTATATATTCGTTAATTTCAGTTCAGATCAGTTTGTTTGTGATAAGTTCATATTGTTAATTGCATTATTAACACTTAAGAGAGTGTCACGAAGTTTATAGAACTTGAGAATTCATAATTTGCAATCATGCAAGGATTGAACGAGGGAAAGACTTAAGCAAAGTAAGTAAGACAAATATCCAGAGATTCTCAAAAACAAATTCTAAGCATTATGCCCCCATGAGGAATAAGATTAGGGGCAAACCTTGAATGTGATAATCAGGGAGGTCGCAATTAAAATATAAGGAACCCAGAATATAATGAATTGGAAAATGTTGATTTTAAATTAAAAGATGACCCCAATTATGGGGAGTAGGAAGAAATATTTAGACTGAGGAAATAGAAGTCGAGTAGGAAAGGAGACCCGAGACGGTACTCTTATACGACAATTTATGGACCTTTCTAGACAGAACTTAGACTATTATCCCTAACCACCACCCTGAGGAAATAATGCGGTGAGAAATTCTTTCAGGACCTTTAAGTCGCTAAGCTTTCAGAGTTCCAAGGAATAAGCTGACCCAGTCGAGGCAAGAGCCTGGCTAAAGGAAATATAGGAATCATTTGAGATTCTAAATGATTGACGAATCACAAAAGGCTGTTTTTGTCACTTACCCTCCTAAGAGAGAGACCACCCGCTGGTGAAAGACCGAGAAAGGCACGGAGCCAGAGGTTATAATAAAACGATTAAAGTTTAGTCAATTGTTTTCGGGAAAGTACTTCCCAAGGTTATGGAGATAGTGTAAAAGCTTTAGAGCCAGAACAAAGGCAGACGAGTATGATGAATTATGAATCTAAGTTGTAAAAGTTGTCAAGATTCGTTCTGAGGACACGAATCCAGAATGATGGGATGTTTGAAATCAATGCTTATGTTGTGTTGGTTCATGAAATAATGATAAGAGAAAGGAAAATAAAAGAAACTGAAGTGGAAAGGAATATAAAGGCAACAGAGTTTGAGGAATGATAAGGGAGTTGGGTAAGAGGAAACCCTAAAGACTCTTAGTAATAGAAATAGAAAAGTATGTAATCGTCAGGATGAGGGTGATTCACCATGAGTTAAAATTGATGGTTGAAGGCATAAGAGATACATATATTTTATCCCCTGTAAGTTGGGAGGATTCGGGAAAACCTTAAGATAGTTTGAAGGATAAATAATGAGACACGGATAGACTGAGGAGACAAGAAAGTAAGAAATTAGGAAAATTGGATGAAGGAAGTGACCTTCAAGAATGTGAAGTGTAAGACCGGTGGCATGATACCCAGAAAGGGAGACGCCAGGTATGAAAGATATCCCGACATTGAGATGACTGTGGAGATAAACAACAAAAGAAAATGAGGATTTATTAAGAAGATGTTCACGTTGAACACGACCAATATCTTCTAGAACATCCATGTTATCATTACCAAATCAGGAAAGAAAAGCGGATAACCATTGTTATCTTTTGGAGGCCATATGGATTGACCTCAATTTGAAAAAGGATGCTATTATGAAATTAGGTATAGACTATCGAGGTGGGAATGATGAATAAGATAATCTATCAAGGATATATGACTTGATTTATCCATGGAAGGATGCAAGTACCTTTTTAAGGGTGGAATTAAGGATAAAACCCCGATAACTTGAAATGAATCCTAGGGGAATGCATAAAGGTTGGCATTTCACCCTTAATAGGGACAACATGAGTTTTGACAGTATGAATTGGAAAGGATTAAGGTAACAACAACCTTTAAGGATCAGTGGAGAAATTTTTCAGAAGTATATAGACAATGATTCTGGTATTAGTAAATGGTATCTTGATATGCCCTATGCCTAGGGTGTACCTGATGAAGGATTTAAGGATAAACTTAGAGGTTTTACAAGGAGAAAGGTAATATTCAAAGTTCTCAAGAATAGAAATTTTGATGAAGGAAATATGACGTAATTATAATAATGCCAGGTGGGCCACGTGTTGAACCATAAGAAAGTATAGATCGATCTAATGAGGGTCGAGATTGGTGAAAACAAGAAGGACCCAAAATAAGAGACGTCCTAAGTATGATCGAGAGTCAGTCGCGGCAATGTTCACATCTAAAGACTAAGGCAATGACTTATGGAAAAATGGTGATTTTTTTCTCACCAGGACTTAAGAGAAGCATTTTCACATAAGCAGTGATTGAATTGAGGTAGAAAATTTAGTTGGAGGTGGTTAAAATGACATTGATTGTAAGGAAATTTTACTATCAGGAAAGGCCAAAGAGGTGGCCAACACTTTAAGTGTAAGAGAACAATTATCGGCACTCGTGCCAGAGGAATACATTGATAATGGTTAATTCCGTGAAGGTTGTATTATGGTGTGAAAGATTGACATTCCTTCTGATGACTGTGCGGTACTCAACCATAATAGTAGTTGGTAAAGATTTAATTCATGTAATCGCCGTGAGCGGGCTTTCTATCTTAGAAGGTCCTATCTTGAGATAAGCCAGGACCATGTTACGAAATGACTAAATGAACCTTTGAGATGCATGTCTCCCAATAAAGACATATGGTTAATAATGGTATTAACCTGCTATCGTTGCTTTGATTGAAACTCTTCTGCAATTTTATCTGATTCATGTCATGAAAGTACGTCAGGCTCTGGAGTGTTCTTCATGAATTATGAATGGTGATTATGTTAACTCCTTAGAAGAATTGGATACGATAGCTATGGACCTTGTATGGTTAGATATTAAGATTTCATGGAAAACGAATGACTACAGTAGGTCAACGGTGGGCCATAGTAATGCAGGAATGATTCTGCGAGTAATGAGCCAATTACTTACAACCGTGAGAGTTGTATTTGAATGGATGTTGAGAGTGAGTACCACTAATCGGGTCGTGGTGGTGTATAAGTTATCATTGATAGACTAATTAAGTGGATTATCTACCTATTGAATACTTATTGCTTCTAATCAATAGAGAGTCGTATTACTATACGAGGAAGGTTGTGGTGCAAGCATAGGATTCTAGTAACGATGATGTCTAGAATGAGACCCCGGATTCAATTTTCGATGATGAGGGAGTTTCAAAGGTGATTGAGTATAAGCTCGAGGAAGAGCATGGGTCCATAGAATGATGGACAAAATAGCAAAAATAATCAGGCATGTGAAATACGATGCTATAATGCTTGATGTTGATTTATATACATATATGTTTTGTTCTCCTATGATAAACCTCTATAGTTCAGAGGTAGATTTCAAGCCAGATATTTTGTGGTAGTATATATTTTTATATATATACAATTCTCTTCAATTCGTTCTTTTCTCTCCTTTTCATTTCATGTAAGCTGAGAATAACAACCCTTCCAGAAGGGGAGGTATTGCCGAATGACTATCTATCTGTGTGATAGAAGCCTAGTAGGATACCATCTATTATTTAATTGCTTGTCAAGTACTAAAGGCTGGCCACCTTCTGTACTAACTATGCAATGTAATAAGTGTTCATGATCATAGTGATCTCTCAATAAATTCTTTTACTTCTATACGATGGATCAAGCTTTCAAAGATAGAAGCAGCTAGAAAGGAGTAGTATCAGTGCGGTGGTATTCCGAATCTAACGCGTTCGTGATACGAAGGTTGACGCAATTATTAAAAGGTTATAGAACGCTAACGAGCAAAAGTGTAATCAGTATAAAATTTGGTATGGAAGATAGTAACGATTACGAATTGGAAAAGAGTGGGTATTGAGAAGCAAAAGATGTAGATCTAGATGAGATAATGAGAGTCTGTATAATAGACTTGAAAGAAATTTGGAATGATCACTTAACGTAGATTGAGTTTTCTTACGATAATCGATCGTATGTCAGTATCGAGGTATCGCCTTATAAGATCCTTGATGGAAGACAATGTCGATCTCCCTTATGTTAGGATGAAGTTGTAGAGCGCAAGATTCTCGGACCCGCAGTAGTCCAAAGGACCAAGGATATAATAGATCTAATCAGAGGACGGCTGGTAGTAGCCCAAGATGGACATAATAAGTATGTTGATTTGACACGAAAGGACAAAGAATAGGAAGTGGGGGACCTAGTGTTATTATAGGTATTCCCTTGGAAAGGATGGATGTGGTTCGGAAAGAAAGGAAAGCTAAGCCCACGAACTGTTGGACCCTTGGGTATATTAAGTCGTATTGGGAAGTTAACATATGAGCTAGCCTTACCCCGAACCTTAGCAAGTTCATAACGTGTTCCATGCATCAATGTTAAGGAAGTGTAATCCGGATGCCAGACAAATAGGGGCATATGAGCGCATAGGCATGCAACCAGACGTAACCTATATGGAGCAACCAGGAAGGGTTATAGATCAAAAATGGACAAGTGCTTAGAGGAAGGGTTATCATGCTAGTCAGGGTTTGTGGCAGAACCACAATTTGGGAAAATTGACTTGAGAGTTAGAAAGTGCAATGCTAAGAAAGTATCCCTATTCATTTTCTATCTGATTCCGAGACGGAATCCTTTTAAGGAGGGAAGACTGTAATAACCCCAATTTTTGGAATTTTTTTGAAACCCTTATGAATAGTATTTTGCTGATTATGCTGAATAAGAAAACTTTTCATGCCACACTATGTAGGGGTTCTTTTATTGTTATTCTGAGATCTTATTAGTACTCTGTATGGTATATAAGTGTATGTAAAGATCGTCAGAATCCAAATTCGAACACTTTGATTTTTCCCGAAAATCCACCAGATACCGAAAGAATTGAGTATAAGGTAACAGGATAAAAAGGATTTAAATTCAAGGATTATAAGAGAGGATCATAAAAGGAATATAATGTATTGAGAAAGGTTAAGGGAACCCAAGTAATAAGATCCCGGGTATGATCCCTCAAACGAGAAACGAGAACGAAAGTTAAGCGAACCGTATAACAGATCAGCGGTCATTAGGCAAGCAATTAGGAGTTAATCAAGGAGGTTAGGGATGATGATGTCATCAAACCAACAAGAAGAGGACAAGTGTGGGAAGATGACATAAGGATGATGACCTAAGCATAACAAAAGGGAAGGAAGTGTGGTTGATTTCAAGCCACACAAAAATCACCATGGTTGAAAGGTAATTAATTAAAACAAAAGGCAAAAACAACCAAAAAATAAATCACAACTTCAAAAAGCACAAAACACTCCATATTTCAAGAAAAGCTCTCGGCTTTCAAGGAAAAAGAAAGGAAGAAAAACTCAAATCCTAGTTCCAAGCTTTGTTAATTAGTGAGGTAATTATCTAAGGTTCCTTGTACATAGATATGGATATCCTATAAGTTTAAGCTTCAAATTCCTTCACAATCTCTTCCTATAATTCATGGAAGAAGAGGGTGAATAGTGTTTTTCAAGAACTTGAAATTTTGTTCTTGATTTTTTGTTTAGATTAAGCTTTGGTAAGGACTTTCAAGGGTGATTCCAAGCTCCTTAGTTACTTTTACTCACCAAGGAAGGTATAATCTCATACCCTAGTCCTACTTTTGTATATTTAGAGTTTTTATGTTTGGTATGGTTCATAAAAAGCTTGATTATTGTGTATTTAGAGATGGGTTGGTTTTGTGATGTGTTTGGAGTTGTAAATCTTGATGATTAGTTAAAGTACTTAAGTAAGCTTTTAGTTCATGATTGGGAAGTAATATAAATTGGAAATATTGAGTTGTTGGGGCTGTTTTAGTATTGTATGGATGGAGTTTAGTTGTATGGTTGAATTGTGGTTGATTTGTGGTTGATTTGGAGTAGGATAAAATTTGGTAATCGCGTAAACATAGTCGTCGTAATGCCCGATTTACTTTAGACTGTTTTTGTTCTTAACATCAGGACCCGAGAACTCACTGTTAGGTTTTGAAGATTGCCATGATTAGATAGTTCATGTTACGAGCTTCATTTTGATATATGGTTCGTTTGAATCCGATGAACGGTTTAGGAGAAACGACCGTTTTAAGTAACGGTATTTCGCGAACGAACCATTACCCCTCGCCTTACTTTGAAACATTGGTTACGGATCTTAAATGACTAATTGAAGTATGAAACATTTATGTAAAGTGGATTAGGCAGTTGGTAAAGTACTCGCGAAAGAATCGCCTTAAAACTCTTAATGGTTAATTTATTAAAAATGGTGGAGCCGAGGGTACTCGAGCGACTTAAGAGAACCATTAAGCGCAAAGCGAGCGTTAGAGTCTATTTGGTTAAAGTATAGATTCTTAAGCGACTTTGGTTTAATTCCAACTTATATGTGGTTTATAGGTTAACAGACTCATCCCAGGACTTTTACCACCCCCAGTCGCTCAGGCAAGTTTTCTACCCGTTATACTGTTGTTGTGATGTATATATGTATATGCATTATCTTGTGATAGATGCATGTTGGTTAATTAGCAAATTTTGTGATATATTGAAGCATGCTGATATGGTATATATATGCATGTCTGTTTCGTAATCTGGTTATCTATCTGTTGATTTCAATGCTTATAGTTGCATAATACCTATGCTAGAGATAAGCAGTAGTTGCGTATACCCTTAGTATAGGGGACCCAAAGGTGAACATTTTTCTAAACCGGGAGTCGATGTTCCCGAGTATAATATATATATATATATATTCATATATATATATATATATAGTTTTCAAAACTATTAATCGAATAAAGTTTATTCGATAACTTTATTTCTATTTAATGAATATTACTTTGAATATTCATTCGAGGACTTATGACTCTGTTTATTCTATTTAATGAATATTACTTTGAATATTCATTCGAGGACTTATGACTCTGTTTATTCTATTTAATGAATATTACTTTGAATATTCATTCGAGGACTTATGACTCTGTTTATTCTATTTAATGAATATTACTTTGAATATTCATTCGAGGACTTATGACTCTGTTAATTCTATGTAATGAGTATTATTTTGAATATTCATTCGAGGACTTATGACTCTGATTATTTACTAAATAATATTCTTTATTTTATTAAAGAATAATGTTTCGATAATCAAACTTAATTTCGATTATTCAAATAAAGATAGTACTTTCGTATAAGTATATCTTTGGTTATTTAATATTCATTTCAAGTATGAGTTTAAAACTTCTACTTTAAGTTATTTATATAGAGATTATCCTTATGGGAATATTATTTAAATAATAATATTCAGATATTTTCTAATATAGCGGGACTGATTTATTTCATTAAATCAGCATTACTCCAAACATTCTTAAAAATGTTTTCGAGTCTTCAAAATGATTTTAAAAGTTAGAGCCGATCCCAAAACTCATTTTTATATTTAAGATCTTCCTTTCAAAGGGGATTTAAATACTCGCTCAAAACCTGAGGGATTCGGCTCTGTGGTGTATTTTATATTCACAACGAGGTTGCCGTTTTGATAAATAAATTGATTACTTACCCAACGTTCGGGAAGTAAGTCCATCTATTGAGTCGGCATAAGCAATATGGGCTCAGTGGGCGTCCATGAAAGTGTAAGTGGCTCAGTGGGAGTCCATCAAATGCGTAAGTGGCTGAGTGGCAGTCCAGCATAAGGTCCTATTGCGGCCAGGGTGATGACCAGTGGGGAATTCGTCCATCTACTAGTAGAAAAGGTTACTTATTGGTATCTTTGCCTGATCAGCAAGATATCAGGTTTATGCCAAGGTTTTCTCCTTTCCAAATTCATTGGATATTGCAACTCTGTTTATAATTTTCATAACAGAGGTTTTCAAGGAGTGTATGAAATGTATATATATATATATATAGGTGTATATATATATCGGGACTTATTGAAGTATCTCGTAACTTCATTATTTATAATGATATTTCAAAGATTGAATCTATCCAAGTCTTTTCTTGTAGTCTCATCTATGTGATGAACTTTTGAAACTGATTATACCTTGAACGGTGGTAGTTCAAGTAGTATTGGGAAAATATATAAGTATATTGGAGTATCTTGTAACTTCATCTTTTAAACTTATATCTAGTAAATGATTATCTTATGCATGTCAAAGATTTTCAAAAAAACGTTGAGACAAGGTTAGATATATGAGATCACCTTGCAACGATATTTTTATACAGTTATAAACTAGAACTCTATGTATATTATACATGTCAGAGGATTTCAAAGATTGTGAAAAGTATATATGTATATATATAATGAATATTTTGTGACTTGGTCGCGTTAAGATAACAAACTTGGTTCATTTCTTTTTGACCAAGACTCTCATGAGTACTATGAGGATGCTCACATATTATAAATCATTATACATATTATTTTGGTGGGCTTGTTGCTCACCCTTGCTTTCTTCTTTCATCACACAACATCAGATAGACAAGATGAACAAGACCAAACTCCCAATTCGCGAGCGGATAGGAAACGATCCGCAGTTTCCTATAGGCGTTGATGTCGCTGTAGCTGAGGTAGGAACTACCAATAGGCTAGGCTTTCAACTTTTGATGTACCAGACTTATGTATCTTTATGAATTGTAATAATGGCAAAGAATATGTAAATTTATTCAGAAACCCTTTTAAGGTGTAATGGTTTATAATTGTGGAATAAAATGACTTGTGTTATTTTTGGTATTCATCTCTGAGACTATAACTTGTGGTGTGTGTGTATATTGTGGGGTCACAGTACGCAGTAGTTGGTTGTTTATAAAGATTGAGTGTTATTAAGGGAAATGGAACTCGTGACAACCTGGATCCCCGACCCCGGATTTGGGGGTGTTACACTAGTCCAACTTAAGGCTGAAATTATACCGATTGGTACCTTAATGACCGGATGGAGGTCGGTACGGGCTGATCACCCGTACATAATGAAATGGAAAGAAAAGTAATCCAATCAAGGGTTCTAATTGATTATTTCAAAGGGAACTGAAACTTTTGTTCGGTAAATTGATTTTTGAAAATGAAAATGGTTTATATTGCTTTGGAAAGAGTTGATTATGTTATTATGGAGCTTAAAGCTCGAGAACCCTGATTCTTGAAATTGTTGATCATATGATTGATTCTATATCTTGAAATACTGTTGCTTTCCTCTATTGAAAGATCTATTCTGATCCTTTAATGATTTGTGATGAATGTCGGGTTTCGTTTTTCTTTGAGCCTTGTTCCTTGAAAGCCCCACACTATTCTTCAGAAACCTTTCCTTAACCCAAAAGATGTAAATCTGCCACCTAGATCAAATAAAGTAGAATGCCCTGAGTTTGGTAAAGCATATTGTGATTTGATATTGTAGAACTGCTATATAGTTACTTGCTGAGTTTTATACTCATTTGTTTTGTTTTAATCTAACCATGGCATTTAAGCAAGAAGATGGCCAGGCTTAGGCGCACTGCTCGTAAGAGCGTACCTGGTGGTCCCTACCGTGTTGAGGGCTTCCGGTTGCCAGAGCAGGTAGTGGTAATTATGAATGAGCTCGCGCCTAGAAAGAAGTGTATAAATATACAATGGGTTATCTGTCGGTTCCCAGCCGGAATCGATATTGGTTATTTAATAATATTTTGGGCCTGTAAGTTATATTTTGTGATTGGTAGTTATAATCTTGTCTCATACTTTATCTTGTTGATCCTGTTAGTAGTTAATCGGGGATTATGCATATTTAATTATTAGATTAGTCCTCATTTCCTAACCCCGAGATTGAGGGCGTCACAAGTTGGTATCAGAGCTACAGAATCTAGTCCCTGAGACAAGTTAGGAATAAAAAGGGGTATTTTGGGAATATATCTATATCGCGAGAGAGTTCGGCTCATATAGAGTTGAGTTAGACTATTAGGTATAGTCTAAGGAAAGTGTTGATTGGTAAAGCGGAAACTAGAGTTAGGGTGTGAGTTAGCTGGATGCTTTATTTAACCCTAACATTGTTTATTGGTTGCTGTTTTATGTTTTCTCTCAGGATCCTAGTAGTGGTAGTGACTCAGACTCAGAGATTAGTTTGACTGGTACCCCTATAAACCCCATTCCACCCTCTCCAGAGGAGCCTGTGTATGTTAGTTCAGACCCAGAGGAGGACCCTTCTGAGAGTAGTGAGATCCTCATGCAAATTTCACCCTTCAGGCCAGATTCAGAGACCCCTGCCCCTGAGCCAGAGTCGGAGATGCCTATGACTGTTCCTGTCAGTGTTGGTGGTAAGTTAGCCCAGGATCGAGACTTTGTGTACTCCCGCATTCCTGAGTTGGGAGCTTTGGTGGATAGACTAGCCAGAGAGTCTAGGCAGAGTGTTTCTGTTATGGATGATAAGTGGAGAGTTCGGGTGAAGATGGTGGAGCAGGTTGCCAGGAGGAGATTGAATGAGGGGCCATCCACTAGTGATGCTGATGCTGAGGCCCGGAGGCTGCATAAGATCGTTCGCTGGATGTTGGTCGTGTTGAGAGAGATTCTAGTTGATTAGACAGGACTGTTGGTTGAGCCCTTAGATTGTTGTTTTTCAGCGCCGGTAGGCATTGGGATACTTGGTCAGATGCCGGGATCCCTTTTTCATTCATCTTGCTGTAATTTTAGATCAGTATTGTAGTAGTAGTAGTTGGAAGTTAGGGGTAGATAGGGGGATGTTTTCCAGTTTTTCCTCTGTTTAACCCTGCTATTTATTATACCTTATCTCAGAACTTATGATATCCAGAATTATCTCTATGTACCCTTGTTTAAATAAATCCATTGTCTTGCTTTCCATTATGCACCTTGATTATCTTATAAACTGTTCTCAATACCATATTTTCGTATAACCATGTTTAAAGATCATAAAACCCTGTTTTGTGCCATGATAAAACAACACTGATATGAGAATTATGTAGTAATAAGGATTGTATGTGCAAAATTGGGTAAAAACTTAAAACCCACAAAAGAGATTTCATAGAAACTGTTGTTATATATATGCCATACCATCGTATTGCTAAATAATTGCTCAATCAGGTTTGTAAGAAATGGCCAACTCACCAGATCACCAAGAAGAAGAAATCCCCACCCAAGACCCAGAAATAAACCCAGAAACCACTATGATGAGCAGACTTGCTCAGCTTTTGTAACAACCTGTGGCCCCTAAATTTGGAAATTTCAAGCACTTTCAATCTGTTCATCCCCCAGAGTTCTTAGGTTTGCCAGACCCAATTAAAGCGTAGTCGTGGTTGAGAGAAATGGAAAAAAGCCTTTGAGTTAGCAGAAGTTAAGGATGACAAGAAAGCTCAGTACGCAAGTTATTATCTGAAAGATGAAGCAAGTTTTTGGTGGGAGTCTTCTAAGGCATTGTTGGAAGGCAAAGACTTATCATGGGAGAAGTTCACCGAGATGTTTCTGGAAAAGTATTTGCCAAGCTATATGCAAGATCAGTTGGAAATGAAGTTTCTTGATCTTAGACAGGAGGAAATGTCAGTAGCAGAATATGAGGTGAAGTTTTCGGAATTGTCAAGGTTCGTACCTGAGTACGTGAATACGGAAGCGAAGAAGGCTAAGAGGTTCCAACAGGGACTTAAGCCGTGGATTAGGAGTCAAATAGCAATGTTGGAGATTAAGAATTATGTTGCTTTGGTTCAGAAAGCGATGATAGTGGAAGGTGAGCGGGAAGCCGCCAGAAGAGAAAATGAAGGAAGAAAGAGGAAGTTTGAAAACTCTGAGCAAGAGCAAGGAAGCTCAAAGTTCAGAGGGAAGTTTGGGAAGAATGGTGGAGGTGAAAACCAAAAGTTCCAGAAGTTTAGACCCGGTAATGGAGCTCAGAAGAACCATTTCCAGAAAGCTGGACAACTGGGGAAGGATAGCAGACCCCAGATGCAAGAATGCAGGAACTGTGGAAAGAGACACCCGGGGAGGTGTAATAAGCTGGATATAACGTGTTTTAAGTGCAACCAGAAGGGGCATTATTCTTCAAAATGTCCAAGTGGAGTAAGGAAGCCTGATTCGGTATGTTTCAAGTGTGGCAAAGTGGGCCATATGGCCAGGATTTGCAAGGAGCCTGTTCAGAAGGCTAATGTTCTCAGAATTGCTGGACCTCCGTCTCTCCCAGCACCATCAGCTCAACCCAGAGCTAGAACCTTTAACATGACAATAAAAGATGTGGTGCAAGAGGTGGATGTGGTAGCATGTATGCTTGTTATAAACTCAGTAGAAGTAAAAGTTTTAATGGATTCTGGAGCAACTAGATCTTTTATCTCTGAAAGTATTCTTGATAAGTTAAATTGTGTTGCGTACCCTCTAGAGCCTAATATGATTATAGAGGTAGCAAATCAAGAGAAAGTTGTTGTTAATAAGATTTGTCCTGATTGTGATGTGTCTATAGAAGGTCGGCACTTTTCTGTTGACTTAATTCCCTTTAAGGTAGGAAAATTTGAGGTTATACTAGGAATGGATTGGTTGTTAAACCATGATGCGCAAATAGAATGTAAAAGTAAGAAGGTGAAGTTAAGAACCAAGCATGGTGAGGAAGTGATATTTAAAGGAAAGAGGCAAGAGAAGAAATTTCTAACGGCTATTGAGGCAAGAAGATTAATACGTCAAGGATGTGAAGTTTATTTGGCTCATGTCATGGACGTGGAGAAAGAATCTGTGAAGATCGAGGATATTCCGGTAGTAAGAGATTTTCTGGATGTGTTTCCTGATGAATTGCCTGGACTACCTCCAGACAGAGAGATCGAGTTTACGATTGACTTGGCTCCTGGTACGGAACCAGTGTCGAAAGCTCCCTATCGCATGGCGCCGGTCGAGATGAAGGAATTGGAAGCTCAATTGCAAGAATTGTTGGACAAAGGAGAAATCCGATCGAGTGTATCCCCGTGGGGCGCACCGGTGTTATTTGTAAAGAAAAAGGATGAAAGTATGAGGTTGTGCATAGATTACCGCGAACTGAATAAGTTGACGATCAAGAATAAGTACCCTCTACCGCGGATCGATGACTTGTTTGACCAGTTAAAAGGAGCTTCGTGTTTTTCAAAGATTGATTTAAGATCTGGGTATCATCAGTTAAAGATTAAAGCGGAAGATATACCCAAGACAGTGTTCCGAACGAGATATGGACACTATGAGTTTTTGGTAATGGCATTTGGCTTGACGAATGTGCCAGCCGCATTTATGGATCTTATGAACAGAGTATTCAAGCGGTATTTGGATAAGTTCGTTATTGTGTTTATCGACGATATACTGATTTACTCCAAGACGGAAGAAGATCATAAGGAGCATTTGAGAATTTCCTTGGAAATTTTGTAAAAAGAGAAACTGTATGCTAAGTTTTCAAAGTGTGAATTTTGGCTAAAGGAAGTGCAATTTCTTGGTCATGTAGTCAATAAAGAAGGAATTAAAGTGGACCTAGCCAAGATAGAAGCTATAATGAATTGGGAAAGACCCAAGACTCTGACGGAAGTCAGAAGTTTTCTGGGATTAGCCGGATATTATAGAAGATTTGTGCAAGATTTCTCTAAGATTGCCACTCTGTTGACAAAATTGACAAGAAAGAACGAGAAGTTTGTTTGGACAGAAAGGTGCGAGGAAAGTTTTCAAGAGTTAAAGAAGAGATTGGTAACCTCCCCAGCGTTGGTATTACCAGATGACAAGGGGAATTTGTGATATTCAGTGATGCTTCATATAAAGGACTTGGATGCGTATTAATGCAACACAGGAAGGTAATAGCATATGTGTCAAGGCAACTCAAGCCGCACGAGCAGAAGTATCCAACGCACGATTTGGAATTGGCAGCAATTGTGTTTGCCCTTAAGATTTGGAGGCATTATTTGTAAGGGGAAAAGTGCAAGATTTATACGGATCATAAAAGTTTAAAGTATATCTTTACTCAGAAAGAACTAAATATGCGACAAAGAAGGTGGCTGGAATTGATCAAAGATTATGATTGCGTGATAAACTACCATCCTGGAAAGGCAAATGTGGTAGCTGATGCTTTAAGTCGAAAAGAAAGATTGAATATGTTAACGTCATCAGAAGAATTAATCAAAGACTTTGAAAAGATGAAAATAGAGGTGCAGACTCCAGAATGTGGAGGTGAAGCTATACATGCAATGCTGTTTCAACCCGAGATTTTGGAAAAGATTCGATGCTGTCAAGAGCAAGTGATGAATCGCAAAAAGGATAAGTTGACGGGAGAAGAAATTAAAGCTCAAAAGGATGGAAAAGGGATATACCGTGTTAACTCATGTATTTGGATACCTAATATCGTGGAACTAAAGCACGAGATTTTGCAAGAAGCGCATAACTCGAGATTTTCAATTCACCTTGGAAGTACGAAGATGTACCAGGATTTAAAAGGAAATTATTGGTGGCCAAACATGAAAAAGGAAATTACGGAATGGATAAGTAAATGCTACACGTGCCAAAGAGTCAAAGCGGAACATCAAAGGCCAAGCAGATTGCTTCAGCCACTGGACATACCCGAATGGAAATGGGAGCATATAGCGATGGATTTCGTGATAGGATTACCTAAAACCAAGTCAAATTACGATGCGATTTGGGTGGTAATCGATCGGTTGACAAAGTCAGCACATTTCTTGCCGATAAACGAAAGGTTTTCTGGATGAGATCGTGATGCGTCATGGAGTTCATGTATCTATCGTGTCTGATAGAGATCCAAGGTTTAATTCGAGATTTTGGCGATAATTCCATGATCATTTCGGAACGAAATTGAAAATGAGTACGGCATATCATCCGCAGACAGACGGACAAAGTGAAAGGACAATTCAGACGATTGAAGATATGTTGCGAACCTGTGCAATAGATTTTAAAGGAAATTAGGATGATCATTTGCCCTTAATTGAGTTTTCCTACAACAACAGTTATCACGCGAGTATTGGCATGCCGCCTTATGAAGCGTTGTATGGAAGAAAGTGTAGATCCCTTACTTATTGGGATGAAGTTGGTGAGCGCAAGTTAATTGGCCCAGAGCTAGTTCAACAAATGAAGGAAAAAGTCGAAATGATATGAAAGAGATTAATTACAGCTCAAGATCGACAGGAAAAGTACGCAAATGAAGAACGGAAAGATGTGCAATTCGAAACTGGAGACAAAGTCTTGTTAAAGATATCTCCTTGGAAAGGTTTAACTCGGTTCGGAAAGAAAGGAAAGCTGAGTCCAAGGTACATTGGACCATTTGAAGTATTGCGACAAGTTAGGAAAGTGGCATATGAATTGGCGCTACCTCCGCAAATGCAACATCTGCACAATGTGTTTCATGTCTCTCTTCTAAAGAAGTATAATGCTGATGCGAGCCATGTGATCGAGTTAGAACCAGTGGAAATCCAACCAGATTTGTCCTATGTGGAACAGCCAGTGCGAATTTTGGATCAAAAAGAAAGGACGCTTAGAAATAAAGTTGTACCTCTAGTTAGAGTGTTGTGGAGAAATCCAATAGTCGAAGAATCGACTTGGGAATTAGAAAGCGAAATGAAAGAAAAGTATCCCCATCTATTTGCTTAGATTAGATTCTGGGGACAGAATCCTTTTAAGGAGGGTAGATTGTGACGACTGAGAATTTTGTGACGTAATTAAGTCAATAAAGTATGCGTTATGTGATGTGATTATAATTATGTGATTCAGTGCTGATTAATTGTCTTTTATGTATATTAGAGTTTAGGAGCGTGGATATAAACGTTCCAAATTAAAGAGTCAGCTTAGAAGTATAGTTGTGGTGTCGGGTCGTCAGGTAGAACGGAACCCGTCCTAGTAAGGAATTAAAGAATATAAAATGTGAATTATGTGTGATTGAATGAAATGAATGAGTAATAAAGTATTTTTTCTAAGTGACGTGTTGATTGATAATGAGAATAAGAAGCGTAATCGAAACGCTGAGCGTCGGGCCGTCAGGCTAAACGTGACCCGGTACGCGTAAAAGAGGATAAAGATTAAAGAGGGATAGATTCTATGATCAGACCTGAGTCGTTATGTGATTATATATGTGAGATTGTTGTCTGTGTACATGGCTATGTGATCTGTGACAGTTTTTGTGAATTTTAAAGGAATTACGTGATTTAAATAAAGGTTTAATTAACCTTCGTGCATCTTTATAAAATCATTCGAGTAAGATAAAAACATGGGATTTGTTCTGTGATCTTCATAGTGGTTCTAGAGACATTTTAAAAATGATAAGTGAATTTGATTGTTGATCTATGCATTTTTAAATTGATTTTATGTGGAAAATGATATTATTAAGGCGTGATTGTGAAATTCATATAAAATCAACCGTTCGCTCAAAATCTTATTATGAGTAATGGTTAAAAAGCTAATTTCGAGGCCTACGTATTAAAAATGTCATTTTCAATAATTCTCGACTTCCCGAGAGAGATATATTTTATATTTAATCCTTATTTTATTTTAGTAAAAAGATGGGACAAGTAAGAGTGAAAAAGGAATTAGAAGATTACCAAATTGCCCTTGTTTTTGAGTGATATATAAACTCACTCCCTTTATTTTTTTTCTTCTTGCTCCCGTGCTTTCACTTTCTCTCTTCTCTCTTTTCTCTCCTTCTCTCACTCGAACACTCTCTCTCTCTCTCTCGGCTTTCTTCAATCTCTCTCGGTATACCTCTCTTTTCCTTTGATCAAACTCACCAATCATCCCTAAATCTTCTTGATAAACACTTATGTGTAGGTAGAAGTGTGTGCATGTGTGTATACCCACTTGCATGTCGATGTGTTTGTGTTGTGTATGCTCGGTGTGTGTGTTCACCCGAGAACCACATGGTTCTTGTTATTGTCATTGATGTCATCTTGTTTAAGCTTGATTCTTTGTAAACAAATGATAGAGAAGATGTGCATGTTAGTTATTTTGCGTAATTGATGGAAATTGGGGGTTTCGTGGTTGGACACCCTCGAATGAGGGCACCACCGAGATGCCACCGCCACCGGTGATGAACTCCGGTGAACTGGTGGTGAGCCATGATGTTAAAAACTGAGCTCTACTATACCAAACACTTATTTCGATTATTGCATGAGTCATTCTTGAAAAACCCAAATGGTTTTGATCTTTGAAGATATTGATTTGAGTTAACTTGTTTAAAGTGATTATGGATTGTTATTAGACTAAAAAGGAATGAAATTGTTGTTGCATGCTAAGTTTAGGTTCGGATTTTGTGCTAATAAGAAGAGGAATTTGATTTTGTGAGTTAATCTTGGTAAACACTAAGTTTATATGGCCTAAAAGTGATTGCATGTTAGTTTTAAAGAAGATCAAGATATGCATGTCATTGATTTGTCCTTGAGTTGTAAATTTGAGTTTTTGCCGAATGTAAATTGAGTTAAAAAGGGATTAATTTGATGAATAAGTGGATGCATGTTGTGATTTAGGTGAAATTCGAATTCCTGGATTGTGTTAAGAAATTTAGTTGGTTTAATTGATAAAAATGAAGTGTTTGATATAATTGATAAAAATTTAGTTGTATGTATGTTTTGGTTCGAATGGTTGTTGATAAAGGAAAGGGTTTTAGTTTAAAAGTTGGATTATGCTAAGAATAAGGATGCATGGTGTAATTTTGAGAAATTTGATTGTATATATATGATTATGGTTCGAATTTTTATGATTAAAAGAAAGGAGAATGATTCTTTAATGGTTTTGAATGAGTTATGTGTTTATGTGAATTAAAGTGAGTATTTGGTTGATTTTGTGTGATAAGGCCGAATAGGCCATAGGGATTAAAAGTCAAAAACTTGGTTTTGGTGATCAAAAGGATGATTGAAGGTGTATAAGTGAATATCTATGAATTTGTTTGCTTGATTGTAGTGTGTGGTTCAAATTAAGGAACAAAAGAAAAAGGGAACTAAGTTGATTGATTTTAAAAGATATAAGTGATAGTTATGGACGTAAATGTTTGGTTGTGAATAAATCCTGTACTCGTAAGGGTTATAATAGTGTGGTTTGAGAAATAGCTAAAAATAAGCAAGTGTGCATCAATTATTAAGTATATAAGGATATAAAAGTTACGAAAAAGAGATATGCTATGTGCTATGTGCTTATATGTATAAGCTATATTCGTATGCTCGAGTCAAGGATATAATCGAGTTATCGTATAAAGTGATCGTTCCGGGAACGAGAGTTGAGAATCTAATTAAGGTTTTGGTTTTATTGTAGATTCGGAGCGTGAGGGCATTCAGGCTAGAAAAGGAAAGGATTTACTAGGTGACAGTAGTTCAACCTTCAGGAAAGCAAATTCAGGCAAGTAACTCTGATTACTTATGTAAATGGTTATAAAGAGAATGTTGTTCATACCCTGTAGAGTATTGTACTGTTTAAGTATAAAACCCTGATATTGATTTGAAGTACCTGGTTCTTGATAATCTGTTATTGAAAAGCTTATTGATTTCACCCTTTGATATTATGTCCTTTCTGCTCAAGTTATCTCTTAAGCAATGAATCATATTGAACCTTTTGATTATCCTTGTTAACCCTGTTTAATGATACCCTGTTTCTCTTGATCACCCTATTGATCCCTAAACCAATGTTGATCCTTCTAATTTAGTGCTTTGTTATCCCTGATACAGAATTCTTATGAATTGTTCCTTGCGTATCTTTGAATCACTCCCTGAACTTTGTTTCCTTAAAATTTGAATTAAGAATGAGTTTCGACTTGAAAGAGTCCGAATGATTTCAAATGCTTGGTAATGATAAAATGGATTTTTGAAAGCCTACTTGTTTTTCCAACTCAAGGTTTTCCAAATGAATTCTTGACGGATTGGATTGGGACGTAAGAGGCTAGTGGGACTAGTCCAGTCATGGTAAGAGGCTAGCGGGGCTAGTCCAACTTAAGGCTGAAATTATGCCGATTGGAACCTTAATGACCGGATGGAGGTCGGTACGGGCTGATCACCCGTACATAATGAAATGGAAAGAAAAGTAATCCAATCAAGGGTTCTAATTGATTATTTAAAAGGGATCTGAAACTTTTGTTCAGTAAATTGATTTTTGAAAATGAAAATGGTTTATATTGCTTTGGAAAGAGTTGATTATGTTATTGTGGAGCTTAAAGCTCGAGAACCCTGAATCTTGAAATTGTTGATCATATGATTGATTCTATATCTTAAAATACTGTTGCTTTCCTCTATTGAAAGATCTATTCTGATCCTTTAATGATTTATGATGAATGTCGGCTTTCGTTCTGCTTTGAGCCTTGTTCCTTGAAAGCCCCACATTATTCTTCAGAAACCTTTCCTTAACCCAAAAGATGGAAATCTGCCACCTAGATTAAATAAAGTAGAATGCCCTGAGTTTGGTAAAGCATATTGTGATTTGATATTGTAGAACTGCTATATAGTTACTTGCTGAGTTTTATACTCATTTGTTTTGTTTTAATTTAACCATGGAAGTTAAGCAAGAAGATGGCCAGGCTTAGGCGCACTGCTCGTAAGAGTGTACCTGGTGGTCCCTACTGTGTTGAGGGCTTCCGGTTGCCAGAGCAGGTAGTGGTAATTATGAGTGAGCTCGCGCCTAGAAAGAAGTGTATAAAGATACAACAACAGTTGATCCTGTTTGTAGTTAATCTTGATCATGTTGATCCTGTTAGTAGTTAATCGGGGTTTATGCATATTTAATTATTAGATTAGAGGTGTGTGAGTCCTCATTTCCTAACCCCGAAATTGAGGGCGTCACATCTACAGTACATCTTGTGAAGTGATTTTCCAAAAGGAACTTTGATAAAGTGTCATACCAGGCTCTAGGTGCTTGCTTCAGTCCATAAAGTGCTTTCAGAAGATAATAGACATATTCTGGAAAATTTGTATCTTCAAAGCCAGGAGGTTGACTGACATATACTTCTTCCTCCAAATCTCCATTCAGAAAGGCACTTTTGACATCCATTTGATAGACCCTGAAATTGGCATGGGCTGCATAGGCTAAGAAGATTCTAATGGCTTCAAGTCTTGCAACAGGAGCAAATGTTTCATCAAAATCTATTCCTTCTTATTGGCAATAGCCTTTAGCAACCAATCTAGCTTTGTTCCTGACTACTATGCCATTTTCATCCATCTTGTTTCTGAATACCCACTTGGTGTCTATTGGATTCTTTCCTTTAGGCTTGGGTACCAGCTTCCATACTTTATTCCTTTCAAATTGGTTTAGCTCCTCCTGCATAGCTAAAATCCAATCAGGATCTAACAAAGCTTCTTCTACCTTCTTTGGTTCTTCCTTTGACAGAAAGCTGCTGTATAGACATTCTTCCTGAGTTGCTCTCCTTGTCTGAACTCTAGAAGAAACATCACCAATAATAAGTTCAAAGGGGTGATCTTTTGTCCATTTCCTTTGTTGAGGTAGATTAGCTCTAGATGAAGAGACCTCAAGATTGTCTTGATGTGTGACTGAGTTTTGATTGCTAGAAACTCCCCCTGAGTTTGTGGATCTTTGATTTGAGAAAGGGGTACTTTCTATAGGTGATCTACCTTGACTTCTTGCTCCTTTTGATAACCCGACAGATGGTGAATTTTGAGTACCGACGGATGAGGCAGGTTGTCTTCTGACGGATAACACAGATTGCCTCCCGACGGATGAAATATTATGCAACTCGACGGATGTAGAGTTTTGTGTTTCATTGGTAGTGGATTTATCTGCATTATCCTTAGACACTGTTTCTTGATCACTTTTATCATCACTTTCATCACTAGCCATCTCCACATTGTCCAATTTGAGGCTCTCATGGTAATCTCCATCTTTTAGTCCTTCAATCTTTTTATCATCAAACACAACATGTATTGATTCCACAACAATGTTGGTTCTTAGATTGTAGACTCTATATGCTTTACCAACAGCATATCCAACAAAAATTCCTTCATCTGCTTTAGCATCAAACTTCCTATTTTGATCAGTTTGATTTCTCAGAATATTGCATTTACAGCCAAAGACATGAAGAAAGTTTAGAGTTGGCTTCTTTTTCTTGAACAATTGATAAGGAGTCATGCATCTTGCTTGATTAATCAGAGAAATGTTCTGAGTGTAGCATGCAGTATTTACATCTTCAGCCCAGAAATATGTTGGTAATTTTGATTCTTCAAGCATCGTCCTTGCAGCTTCAATAAGTGATCTGTTCTTCCTTTCCACTACTCCATTATGTTGTGGAGTCCTTGCTGCTGAAAACTCATGCAAGATCCCATTTTCTTCATAAAATGCTCTCATGACATAGTTCTTGAACTCAGTTCCATTATCACTCCTGATTCTTCTAACTTTGAAATCAGGATGATTGTTAACTTGCCTTATGTGATTGATGATGATTTCACTAGCCTCATCTTTAGACTTTAGGAAATATTTCCAAGAGAAATTTGAGAAATCATCTACAATTACTAGGCAAAATCTTTTCCTTGAAATTGACAATACATTGACTGGTCCAAACAAATCCATGTGAAGCAGTTGCAAAGGCTCTTCAATTGCTGAATCAAGTTTCTTCCTGAATGATGCTTTAATCTGCTTCCCTTTTTGGCAGGCATCACACAGTCCTTCCTTTGTAAACTCCACTAGAGGAATGCTTCTTACTAGTTCTTTCTTTACCAGCTCATTCATGGTCTTGAAGTTTAAGTGGGATAGCTTCTTGTGCCATAGCCAACTTTCATCTTGACTTGCTTTACTGAGAAGACAAGTTACAGATTCAGCTTTAGTTGAGTTGAAATCAGCTAGGTACACATTTCCTCTTCTCACACCAGTGAGAACCATTTTTTTGCTTTGATTATTAGTCATAACACAGGCTTCTTTGTTGAAGGTTACTGAATTGCCTTTGTCACAAAGCTGGCTGATACTCAACAGATTGTGTTTGAGACCATCCACTAAGGCAACCTCCTCTATGATGACATTGTCCTTTGAAATCAAGCCATATCCCACAATATAACCCTTGCTATCATCTCTAAAAGTAATAATTGGGCCAGCTCTTTCCTTAAACTCTGTGAGCAGGGTAGAATCACCAGTCATGTATCTTGAACAACCACTATCCAAGTACCAAAGATTCCTTCTGTTTCCCTGCACACATCAAAATCAAATCAAGTTGATTTTGGTACCCAAGTTTCCTTGGGTCCTGCCTTGTTAGCTCTCTTCTTCTATTTCTTAGGTCTTAACTCATTTAACTTAGGAATTTCAGATTCTTCCTTAGTCATTTGGGTTGGGCCTTTGAAACCATTTAATGCAACAGAATTATCATGCATATTGTGACTACCAGGAAATGGCATGCTTGGTGTAAACATGTTATTCCAGTAGGGCATGCTAAATGGCATTTGAGGCATACTGTATGCAGCATAATATGGATTAGGTGCAAATGGCATATTAGCAAACTGTGCATTCATGTTCTGTGTAGGCATATCATTAACAGGCATGGGAGGCATTGCATTCATGTGAGGAAATTGAGACTGAACAGACATGGGAGTAGGCATGGCAGATTTGCAATTAACAGACAAATGATTTACACTACCACACTTGACACAGATTTTTTTAGGAGCATATTTATCATGTGTGTAGTTATTGTGTTTGTTAATCCCTACTTTACCATTCCTATTGTTTTTCCTTTTAGTCTCTGTTTTTACCTCAATTTTCTCAAGACTGTCACTCAACTGTTTGACAGTCATGTGACCAACATTAGCCTTTCTCCCTTTCTTAACTTGGCTTGACTCTCCTGAAACAAAGTTCTTGGAAACAGACCCATACTTCTCATTTAGCTTAGATAGTTTGGCTTTGCTAATGGGCTTGCTTACAGCCGACAAATGAGGATTTTCATTATTCGACGGATAACACTTTTTGTTATCCGACGGATAGTCCTCATCATCCGTCGAGTCTACATCCTATTAGCAGACCATCTACCAAATTGGGTTCTAGTTTCTCTTTGTTCTTTTTCCAGGCTTCATCACAAAATGACTCAATTCCTTGAACTTTGGTGATTTGAGCATGGACATCCCTGGATGTTTTCCATGCTTTAATCACCTCTTGTTCACGCTCGAGCTGCTTCTTTAAAATCTCTTCCTTTTTCAAGGACTCAGTTAATTCCTCCTTGGCAATCTTACACTCAATTCTTAATTCTCAAAATCAATAAACTGAGACTCAAACACATTATTCCTCTCACTTAAAAACAAGTTGTTTTCTTTGATTTTAGCATTTTCTTTAGTAAGAGACTTAAGTGTAACACGCAAATGATACAATTCTGTAGACATGTCATTTATAGCATCATTACACTCAGCTTTAGATAAATGTGCAAGGTTTGTAGTGATTACCTGATTGCTTGAGGAACTTATCTCTGTTTTATCAGACTTGGCCATTAGGGCTAGATTGACATAGCTGACATCTTCATCCAAACCATCTGCTGCCCAGTCATTCTCTTATGTAATAAAAGCCCTTTCCTTTTGTTTGAGTAGATCAAAGTATTTTTGCTTATAATCCACAGACTCAAACCTTTTCTTACTTGAATCTGACTTTCTACACTCATTTACAAAATGCCCTGCTAAGCCACATTTGAAACATTTGAATTTTGATTTATCCACCATATTTCTATTTGGCTTGGCTGCTCCAAAGTTCTTTTTGAACTTGAGCTTGGCAAATCTCCTGGAAAGAAATGCTAGGTGCTCATCAATGTCCTCCATGTCATCTTGGCACAATGAATCTTCACTTTCTGCTGCAACCCCTTGCCCTTACTCTCATAGACCTTTGAAGTTGATTCTACAGCTTCCATCTTCACTTCCTTCTCCTTTTCCAAATCAGCAACTAGTACAATGGATCCTCCTTTCTTCTTTCCTCTCTCCATCCTTTTATCCTGATCTATCTCAAGCTCATAGGTCTTCAGGATGCCATACAGTCTCTCCAAAGTAAACTCTTTATAATCTTGAGAGTTTCTTAATGAGACTGTCATTGGTTTCCATTCCTTTGGAAGAGATCTAAGGAATTTCAGATTAGAGTCTTTAGTCTGATAGACTCTTTCATGCAACTTAAGAGCATTTAGTAGTTTTTGGAATCTACTAAAAATGTCAGTGAGTGACTCACTTTCCTCATTGTGAAAATGCGCATATTGCTGAATCAAGAGCTGCATCTTATTTTCTCTAACTTGCTTAGTGCCATCACAAATTATCTGTATTGTATCCCAAACTTCCTTGGCAGTTTTGCAGTTGATAATATTATCAAACATGTTTGCATCAACTCCATTGAACATAATGTTCATGGCCTTTTTATCCTTCCTGACTTGTTCAATGTCAGCTTTGGAATAGATGGCTCGTTTCCTGTTGCAGCTCTCATTGGAACGTGAGGGCCTCTTTCTATGCAGTCCACATAGGCCTCATCTTGAGAAAGCATATGAAGATGCATCTTTACCTTCCAATGATGGTAATTATCTTTATCTAGAAAAGGAATCTTGACTCCAACATCTTTCTTGTTCATCTTGCTGAATTGTTTTGATCTTTAAACTCTCTATAGATTAAGAGCTTGCTCTGATACCAATTGTTAGTCCCTTAACAATATAGCAAGAATTACAGAAGGGGGGTTGAATGGAATTCTTGAACCTTTTTCTCGAAATAAAAATGTTCAACTCGAATATAGATATAATGTTTTGATTAGCACAATGCGGAATAGAAGCTTAATAGAATCAAAACATAAGTAATTAAAAACAAGAGTTTTTAAAAACTTTCTGGTGGATTTAAACAATTCCACCAGAGATATATATATATTATATATCGAGAGGACTCTGTGTGCAAGAATGCTCACATCTGCTTACAAATTGAATTGCTGAGAATACATGGAAATGCTAATAATTCTGCTTACAAAGATTTCTCTACGTTTGTTTCTCAACAGTTACTTCCTATTTGCTACATTCTTGGTTTATATATCACCAAGATTACAAAGTCAAAAAGACTGAACAATTATAAAAACTATCAGTCTAAAGCTTTGCTGCTTTTCATCCTCTATTACCCGGTTAATGGGCTTCCACGGTAGATTTGTATACATCTCGACTGCTGTGCTTAACTTTCACTGTTCAAGTGCTGTTTCAATTCTTTATTAGTTGAGTACATGATCATCCGTCGGGTTGTTGATCATCCGTCGGGTTGTTGATCATCCGTCGGTTGCTTTGTAGACTATCCGTCGGGTAGCAATCAAGCATATGACTTCATTTCACTTATACAGAATTACAAGACATCATTTATGTACAATTAATCAACCTATTCTACATATCTAGTTAAAGTCAACATGACTTATATACTACTATAAATTCTATACAAAGGTGTATACATAACTGTGCTATAGACTTATTATAACATAAGCTACTCACTCGATGGATAATAAGTTAACATCCGTCGGGACTATAATGAGTTATCCGTCAGGACTATAATTCTTGTCGTCGAGTTCTACATTATTTCACTAAGTAAAATCTACTTAGATGTTTTGTTTATGAAATCATCAAGTACACAACATATGCACAACAATATCCGATGGATAATGTTCAGAGTTCCAACGGCTAAGATTGAGGCAATTCAACGGATGAGAATAAAATAATTATCCGTCGGGTATAAAATAATCCAGAAAGGTAATTGATTTTTATTAAGATATTCTATTCCGACGGATGATCAAACTGGATGGATAATAAGCATCCGTCGGGATGTGAATTTTGACTTAGCCAAAATTTCATCTAAAACAAAAAAAATCAATTATATTTCTGGCTGTATTATAACTTGTAAAAATATCTGAAACGATTTAAGAATAATTAAGCATACCTAACTCGCTTACCAACCTAGAAAAGGTGGATTCATCAAGTGGCTTGGTAAAGATATCTGCAAGCTGCTTCTCACTTGGAACAAAATGAAGTTCCAAAGTACCATTCATCACATGTTCCCTAATGAAGTGGTACTTGATATCTATGTGCTTTGTTCTTGAGTGCTATACTGGATTTTCAGTGATGGCAATTTCACTTGTGTTATCACAGAAAATAGGAATTTTGTCCACTTGTAGACCATAGTCCAACAATTGGATTTTCATCCACAAAATCTGTGCATAGCAACTACCAGCAGCAATATATTCAGCTTCAGCTGTGGAAGTGGAAACTGAATTTTGCTTTTTACTGAACCAGGACACAAGCTTGTTCCCTAGAAATTGACAGGTTCTTGTTGTACTTTTTCTATCAATTTTACAACCTGCATAATCTGCATCTGAATAACCAGTTAGATCAAAACCAGAATCTCTAGGGTACAAAACACCAAGTTTTGGTTTTCCCTTGAGATATCTGAAAATTCTCTTAATAGCTGCTAAGTGAGATTCTCTAGGATCAGCCTGAAATCTAGCACGGAGATAAGTAGCTAACATTTTATCTGGACTACTAGATGTTAAGTACATAAGTGAACCAACCATGCCCCTATAGCTTAAAATATCCACAGACTTTTCAGTAGTGTTTAATTCAAGTTTAGTTGCAGTGGCCATGGGAGTTTTTGCAGATGTAAAATCCATTAGATCAAACTTCTTTAAGAGATCATAAATATATTTGGTTTGACTAATGAATATTCCATCGCTAAATTGCTTGTAAACCAAGAAAGTAAGTTAGTTCTCCCATCATGCTCATTTCAAACTTATTTTGCATTAATTTGGCAAACTTTTTGCAAACTTTTTCATCTTTAGAGCCAAATATAATACTATCTACATAAATTTGAACAAGTATACTAGAGCCATTAACATTTCTAAAGAATAAAGTTTTATCAAAAGTATCTCTTATGAAGTGATTTTCTAAAAGAAATTTAATACCAGGCTCTAAGTGCTTGCTTCAATCCATAAAGTGCTTTCAAAAGATAGTAGGCATATTCTGGAATATTTGGATCTTCAAAACCAGGAGGCTGACTGACATAGACTTCCTCCTCCAAATCTCCATTCAGAAAGGCACTTTTGACATCCATTTGATAGACCTTGAAATTGGCATGGGCTGCATAGGCTAAGAAAATTCTGATGGCTTCAATTCTTGCAACAGGAGCAAAAGTTTCATCAAAATCCATTCCTTCTTGTTGACAGTAGCCCTTAGCAATCAATCTAGCTTTATTCCTGACCACTATGCCATTTTCATCCATCTTGTTTCTGAATACCCACTTGGTGTCAATTGGATTCTTTCCTTTAGGTTTGGGTACCAATCAGGATCCAACAAAGCTTCTTCTACCTTCTTTGGTTCTTCCTTGGAAAGAAAGCTGCTATATAGACATTCTTCTTGAGTTTTTTTCCTTGTTTGAACTCTAGAAGATGCATCACCAATGATGAGCTCAAAAGGGTGATCTCTAGTCCATTTTCTTTGTTAAGGTAGATTAGCTCTAGATGAAGAGGCCTCATTGTTGTCTTGATGTGTGATTGAGTTTCGATTATGAGAAACTCCCCCTGAGTTTGTGAATCTTTGATTTGAGAAAGGGGTACTATCTGTAGGTGATCTATTCTGACTCTCAGCTTCTCTCATTGTTCTGACGGATGATACACTTCGTATCTCGACGGATGAAGCTGATTGTCTCCCGACGGATGAGGCAGATTGTCTACTGACGGATGAAGCATTTTGTAACTCGACAGATGTTGAATTATGTGCTTCATTAGTTATTGATTTTTCTGTATTATCCTTAGTCACTGTTTCTTGATCACTTTCATCATCACTGTCATCAATAACCATCTCCAAATTATCAAACTTGAGGCTTTCATGGAAATCTCCATCTTGCAGTCCTTCAATATTTTTATCATCAAACACAACATATACTGATTCCATAACAATGTTGGTTCTTTGATTGTAGACTTTATATGCTTTTTCTATAGCATATCCAACAAAGATTCCTTCATCTGCTTTGGCATCAAACTTTCCATGTTGATCAGTTTTTTTTTTCAAGATATAACATTTGCAGCCAAAGACATGAAGAAAATTTAGAGTTGGCTTCCTATTCTTGAACAATTGGTAGGGTGTCATGCATTTTGCTTGATTAACCAAAGAAATATTCTGAGTGTAGCAAGCAGTATTCACAGCTTCAGCCCAAAAATATGTTTGCAACTTTGATTCTTCAAGCATTGTCCTTGCAGCTTCGATAAGAGATCTATTCTTACTTTCCACTACTACATTTTGTTGTGGAGTTCTTGCTGCAGAAAACTCATGCATAATCCCACATTCTTCACAAAATGATCTCATCACAGAATTCTTAAACTCAGTTCCATTGTCACTTCTGATTCTTCTTACTTTGAAGTCAGGATGGTTATTGACTTTCCTTATGTGATCGTTAATGATTTCACTAGCTTCATCTTTGGACTTTAGAAAATATATCCAAGAGAACTTTGAGAAATCATCTACAATTACTAGGCAATATCTTTTTCTTGAGATGGACAACACATTGACTGGTCCAAATAAATCCATGTGCAACAGTTGTAAAGGTTCTTCAATTGTTGAATCAAGCTTCTTTCTGAATGATGCTTTGATCTACTTTCCTTTCTGGCAGGAATCACACAATCCATCCTTTGTAAACTCCACTTGAGGAATACCTATAACGACTCGCGTATTTTACTTTATTTTATTTCTAATATTTGGAAGTGTAATAAAGGTTTACGTAAATAAATAAAATGTGTGTATTAGTTTTGGGAGCAGTTATGGATTTTTATTTAATTATTTATGATTTGTTGATATGTGGGATGGGAATTATGTGATTTATTGGTGAGTCATATGATTTTATCTCGCTTATAAAAGTGATTTTATTGTAGTTTTAATTCCATAAATAGTTGGGTTGTCTTTAAAATTGGTTTTCTAATTTTATAATTTCAATAATTATTTTTAGGACTTTATAAAATTGAGAAATCAATATTTCGTTAATTACTCATTTTTAAATGATTTTCTGAGTGTGTTAAATGCTAAAATCCATATTTAATTATGGGAATCTTTAAAAATTATGAAACTTATATTTTATTAAGTTCGTATTATTCTGAGAATTTTAAAATTATTTTGGAAATTTTCGGAAATCATTTTACCCGCGCGTTGTTTCGTTATTCGTTAAAAAGCGGGTATAAAGCGTACCTTAAAAATTGTTTAAAAATTTATAAATTTACGTTTTTATTCTCTTCGGGATATTTATAATATATTAATATGATTTTCATAATTTTCTGAAATCGTTTTAAGTGCACCTCGATCTGTTAATTTTGAGATTCAGAGCAATCGGGCCTTAAAGGTCCGTAATTATCTTTACAGACACGTGTCAATTTTATAAGCAGGGGGACACATGTTGTAGTTTCCTCAACAGCATCTGTCAAGCAAAATAATTAAAAATATATACTCCCCAAACCCACCCCCTGTTCCTCGCCTCCTGCTTCGATCTCTCTCTTTCTTCTCTCACGAATCCCTCTTGGATTTTTCTCTCTCGATTCTAATCTTTCTCCTCTCTTTCTCTTCTCGGTCTCTCTTCCTTCTTTCTTTCTCGGCTCCGTCGCCGCTCTGTTTTCCGGTAATTATTTTCCGGCCGCCTTTCTTATTCCGGTTGTCTGATTTCGATTTGTTCATGCGGTATATACATATATATCTCCATATATATCTGTGTGCTGTGTATGTTAGTGACTGTGGGTGTGTTTTTGTGTGTGTGTTGTGTCGACGGGTGTGTGTGTTTGTGCTTGAGGCGGTGGTTCGCCTGTGTTGCTGCTGTTCTTCTTTATTTGCGCGTGTGGCGCGTGGCTGTTGGGTTAATTTGACATTATTTAATTAAGTTTCTGCAGGATTTTACTTGAGTAATTTCGTGATATAAATTATCGTATGTGCGGGAAATTTTTAATTAATCGGCGAGGTTTCGCGTTGGAAACCCGAGAATTTATCGGGTACCCGTGAAATTTTGCCGCCGTCCGCTATGACTTTTACGAGCGGACGGTGGACGGTGATGACGATGTTCAGAGTCCTAAATTTTATAAATAAATAAAATGATTATGTAAAATATTTTTTTGACTTAAATAATTAATTTTGATTGGTATTGGGATGTACGTTGTATAAATGGTGGCGTAATATTGTGGATTGTTTTAATTATGGATGTCGATTGTAATCGACGGGTAGTCTTATAAATAAATAAGATGCTGCCAAAATTTCCTAAAAATATGTTCAAAAATATATGTATTTATACGTGTTACCCCTCTGACTACGTGACTATGTGATTACGGGTTTATGTGTATAATAATAATACGAGTCGGGTTATCGGATTGAGTTGTTAGAATTTGAGGATATCAAGCATGTCGGTGTAACTGATTAGGGTATTCTGTATTTGTAGATTCCGCTCGAGTTTTCCCAAGATTAAAGTCAGCGTGAAAGCTACTTAGGATTTTGTAAAGCGTTGCAAGGCAAGTACCCTGACCATTCTTTTATGGTTCAGTGAATATGAATAGCTAAATGTTTTACTTACGTAATGGAACATAAACGTTTTAAGTTACGTATCCCCTGTGTTTGAAAATGTTGTTTAAAATCATGTTTTTGGGGAAAAGTAACTTCTGAAAACACCTATCTCTAAACGTGATTTAAAATGAAAAGAGGATCTGAATGGTGTGCTGTGACATAATTGATTTTGAAAAAGAGATAGGTAAAAGTGATGATTTTGAAAAACTGGATTAAAACGATCAGATATGGGATATATTGGGGCCAGAGTAGGCCTATTGAGTTGGCATAAGAGGCTAATTCGGTTGCGCGCACTATATAACCGATTAGTCCAGCAGGCCAGAGGCCTAGCTAGTCTCTGAGTTCCGGAACAGGTAAATGAGATGGCAGTCGGAGCCATAAATTAGATGGCAGTTGGAGCCGTCTGGTGTTGATAGTCTGATCAACTGTCTTCACATATCCATTACGTATTTGATTTTTGGATTTTGTGATTCCCGTAAAGGTACGAATAATTGATACAGTAATTTTACAAGTGTGACTAGCATGCTAAAATTGGACTCTGGTGTTTTTATTGCACACTGCTGTGTTGTTTTGATGAAGCATGCTAGTTAGTGATATCCATTTTTACTCTGATTTTGTTACATAATGTTGCTATCTTGATTAAAGTTCTGTTCCTATTATTGTTGCATTAATGTTTTATTCTGTTATTCATATTTTGGTACTGCTGAGCGATTATGCTCACCCTTGCAAACTGTTATGTATATTTCGCAGATGCCGAGAAGATCAGTCAGACCGTCCTATGTTCCCGCCCCTACTGGACTCGGCTCCTCTGAGGTAGTTTGTATCAGGCCATGAGGTCTGAGGAGTTGCTGAATAAAGTTAGTATGTCTTAGATGTTGAATAAAGTTTGTAATAATGAGAACCTGAATTATACTTGAACCTGGATCGGATCTTGGTTTGGGGTCAAGTTAGTATATTTTAATAATAATTCTGTTGTTTATATTTTGATAATTGTGTTTAGTGACGTCAACTCCTGACCCCGGGGTTAAAGCCGTCACAGTTGGTATCAGAGCTACAGGTTCAAGTCCCTGATTCAGGTTAGGGATTGTGTCAAGTAGGTGATAACGTGAGTCTTTAAGTGTGAGTTAGCAACTCATATAGAGGAGCAAACCTTTAGAGTCAGTCGAGGGTTCCGACGGCGTTACCCTGGCATCTATTAAATGTTTTGATAGAATTGCTTTGACCTGGTTGTGTCTTACCTGTATATTTATTATGTTGGCAGTGGCCTATTACAATTTCGAGTTCTCCATCTCGGGAAAATCCTTCTGATTCGGATAGCTCAGATTCTGAGAGACCCCCTGATGTGGTTACTGAGGAGACTCCTATGCCTCCTCCCCTAGTCCCTTCTTTTGTGCCTCGAGACATTCCTGGATCTGGTCCTCGTCCCCGTTGGGTACGTAGGTCTGTGTCTGCTGTTAGGGATTTCCCTCCCGGCTGCGGTCCCAGTTCTTCCATGATGAGACCTCCGGTACCTCCTGTGGCCCCTAGTGGTACTTCTTCACCGATATCTTACCATGTTCATAGGGCAGTGAATACTTCCTTTATCAGAGATCAGAGTCCAGAGTTTGCTGCTCAGTTGGACCGGATACCTATTGCACCATTTCAGGGTATTTCTGTCCCTTCCCCTGAGGTGCGAGCCCGTGTGCGAGCATTGACCCAGATGGCTGTAGAAAGGGCTAGACCTGTTGACCGTTTCATTAGCTCAGAGTTCAGAGCGGTGCAGTATCAGGACCTAGTGAACTGGCTAGTGTTTGAGCTAGGTTCCATTGGTGGCAGTGGTAGTGGCTAGACAGAGTTGCAGCACAGAGATGCAGAGCTCAGAGTGACTTCTAGGAGTTCTGTAGTTGTTTACTTTGTATATGTACATTATGTTGTGATAGTTTGTAGTAGGCGAGGCTGTTATGATAACCAATTTTGGTGTGTATTCGGATGGTTCTTTTTAGTTGGATTTTCAGTTGTACTAGTTGGATTCTGTTGGTTATTGTATTTCAGCTGCTTTATCTTGTTCAGTTTTTATATTGTGTGTTGCTATTATTGTTGTTATTATTATTGTTGTCTCTGTTGCTGGCATTTTTAGATTATAATCATTCACTCAAGACGGATCCAATTATAATGGGGATGAGAATATTGTCTTAGTGGCAACGCTCTCCTGATGCATAAATATAAACTGCCGGAGCAATCCATTTTCTTATATATGACTGTGATGTTTCAAGAGATGCCACCAAAGAGAAACTCTCAGCCCAATAACGGATTTGCTGGGGATCCTTCCGTGAGTGACATGATGAACATGTTGCGTCAGCAGTCTGTACAGCTGGCCCAACAGCAACAATAATTCCAGCAGCAACAGCAACAATTACAACAACAACAACAACAACAACAGCAACAGCAGCTCATACAACAACAAGAACAACAACAGCAAATCCAACAGCAGCAACTACAAATCTAGCAGCAGCATGAGATAAGAGGGGCAAATCAGGATGTTAGTTTTAAGTCTTTTCAAGCAGTGAAGCCCCCATAGTTTAAAGGAGAGGTAGATCCTGTTGCTGCCAGGATATGGTTAAAGGAGATGGAAAAGGCGTTTGCGCTCACCAAGGTGAGTGAAAACTTAAAGACTGATTATGCTAGTTATTTTCGGAGGAATGATTCGAACTATTGGTGGGAATCTACGCGAGCCCAAGAAGGAGAAGGTCCAGTTTCCTGGGCCAGATTTACATAGTTGTTTTTGGAGAAATACTTTCCAGACTGTCTCCATAGTCAAATGGAAGTGGAATTTTTGGAACTGAAACAAGGGGATAAAAGTGTCACGGAATATGAAGCAAAGTTTACGAAGTTGGCCCGTATAGCACCAGAATATGTGAGTTGAGAAGCTCAACGAGCGAAGCGGTTTCAGCAAGGGTTGAAGCCAGAAATAAGGAGTGGAGTTGTAGCCTTACAACTCAAGACATATACTTTGGTAGTTCAGGATGCCCTAGTGATAGAAAGTGATCAGAAATTACCTGCAAAAGAGTAGGGTGAGAAGAAAAGAAAATTTGAAAGTGGACCCCCTAGATCAGAATCAGGAATAGCGAGTCGGAAGTTTCAGCGTTGGTTTGGAAGGAATAAGAATAAGAGGTTCAAGAGGCAGGATGTTCCTCAGGCGAAACCCGGTACTACTTCAGTTAACTCTGCCCCGATGAGCATGAGTAAGCCAGTGGCTGATTGTAAGACGTGTGGGAAAAAGCATAGTGGACACTGCCGAGAGAATGTTAATTGTTTTAAGTGTGGACAGAAAGGTCATTATTCCACGGAATGTAAGTCTGAGATTCAAGGAGTTACTTGTTTTAGTTGCGGGAAAGTGGGACACATAGCTAGGAATTGCAAGTCAGTGACCCAAGGTAATGTGGAAAGGAGTGTGTCTCAAGGACCAGCAACCAGTACTGCGAGAGCTAGGACTTTTAAGATGTCCCAGAAGTCTCCAGTTCATGACTCTGATGTGGTTGCAGGTATGCTTACTCTTAATTCCGTACCTGTTAACGTTTTGTTTGATTCAGGAGCGTCCAAATCTTTTATATCTATGAATTATGTGAATAAAATGCAATTGATGTTAGAAGACTTAGACGAACTTCTAATTATAGAAGTGGCTAATAAAGATAAAGTACCTGTAAAACAATTTTTTCCTAGTTGTTCTCTAGAGATTTCGGGGTATATGTTCCCTGTTGACTTAATACCCTTCGAGTTGGGAGACTTTGATGTTATTTTAGGTATGGATTGGTTGTCTCGATATAGGGAAAATATTGATTGTAAGAAAACGAGAGTTGTTATGTACACCTCAGATAATAGAAGGATCAGTTACCAAGGGCAGAGGCAAGACAGGAAGTTCCTCTCAGTGATGCAAGCAAGAAGATTTTTAAGTCAAGGATGTGAAGCGTATTTGGCTCATGTGGTGGATACAAAGAAAGAGACCCCTATCTTGGATGAGATCCCTATAGTAAGAGAATTTCCTGACATTTTCCCAGAAGAGTTACCAGGATTGCCACCTGATCGAGAGATAGAATTTTCCATTGATTTGATACCTGGAGTTGAACCCGTTTCTAAGGCTCCATACAGAATGGCCCCAACGGAAATGAAAGAATTGGCTAAGCAACTTCAGGAATTATTGGATAAGGGAGTTATTCGACCCAGTGTTTCCCAGTGGGATGCTCTAGTGCTATTTGTGAAGAAAAAGGATGGAAGTATGAGATTGTGTATTGATTACAGAGAGCTGAACAAGTTGACGATAAAGAATAAGTATCCTTTACCGCGAATCGATGATTTGTTTGATCAGCTTAAGGGAGCATGTTACTTTTCAAAGATTGACTTAAGATCTAGCTACCACCAATTGAAGATAAAGCCCGAGGATATCCCCAAAACTGCATTCAGAACAAGGTATGGCCATTACGAGTTTCTAGTGATGTCGTTTGGATTGACAAATGCACCAGCGGCTTTTATGGATTTGATGAATAGGGTTTACAAGGAGTATCTGGATAAGTTTGTTATTGTATTTATTGATGACATCCTTATATATTCGAAGAATCCAGAAGATCACGCAATACATCTGCAGATTGCCCTTCAAAAGTTAAGAGAAAAGCAATTGTATCCTAAGTTTTCTAAGTGTGAGTTTTGGTTGACAGAAGTGCAGTTTCTTGGACATGTGGTGAGTAAGGAAGGTATTAAGGTAGACCCGGTAAAGATTGAAACCGTATCAAAGTGGGAGCAACCGAAAACACCAATGGAAATAAGAAGTTTTCTTGGATTAGCAGGATATTATTGAAGGTTTGTGAAAGATTTCTCGAAAATTGCATCCCCACTAACTAAGATGACCAGGAAGAATGAGAAGTTCGTTTGGACGGAAAAGTGTGAAGAAAGTTTCCAGGAATTAAAACGAAGATTAGTGACGGCTCCAGTATTAGCATTACCAGACAAGACGGGAAACTTTGTAATCTATAGTGATGCTTCTTTAAAAGGATTGGGTTGTGTGTTAATGCAGCATGACAAAGTGATTGCTTATGCCTCCAGACAGCTAAAGCATCATGAGTAAAAATATCCAGTTCATGACCTTGAATTGGCGGCTATAGTATTTGCTTTAAAATTATGGCGTCACTACTTATATGGAGAGAAATGCGATATTTACACAGATCATAAGAGCCTGAAGTATATATTCACGCAGAAAGATCTGAACATGAGACAGAGAAGGTGGTTGGAGTTGATTAAGGATTCCGATTGTTCGATTAATTATCACCCAGGTAAAGCCAATGTAGTGGCTGATGCCTTGAGTAGGAAGGAAAGGCTGAATATGGTTAAGATTGCGGAAGAGTTGGCACGAGACTTGGAAAGAATGAAAATTGAAGTTCGAGTACTTAATGAAAGTCAGGAGCAGCTGTATGAAATTACTTTCCAGCCGGCATTGATGGAAAAGATCAAAAGGTGTCAAGAAGGAGTTATGGAACAAGAGTTGGATACTTTGACAGGAGAAGAGTTATGTACTCAAAAAGATAATCAAGGTCTGTATAGATTTTCGTCCAGAGTTTGGATTCCTAATATAACGGAATTGAAGAACGAAGTATTGCAGGAAGCTCATAACTCTAGGTTTTCTATCCACCCTGGTAGTACCAAGATGTACCAGGATTTGAAGAGAAATTTTTGGTGGCCAGGAATGAAGAAGGATATTGTCAAGTGGGTAAGTAAGTGTCACCTGTTTCAGACGGTGAAAGCAGAGCATCAACGGCCGAGTGGATTGTTACAACCTTTGGAGATTCCTCAGTGGAAATGGGAAGAGATTGCTATGGATTTTGTAGTGGGATTGCCAAAGACGAGAGCAAATCACGATGCTATTTGGGTAATCATTGATAGGTTGACTAAGTCGGTGCATTTCCTTCCGATTAATGAAAGGTATTCATTGAAAAGGCTAGTTAAGTTATACTTGGATGAGATAGTTACCAAACATGGAGTTTCTGTTTCTATAGTGTCGGATCGAGACCCGGGATTTAATTCCAGGTTCTGGACTAAATTCCGAGAGTGCCTAGGAATGAAATTGAATATGAGCACCGCTTATCATCCTCAGTCGGATGGCCAAAGTGAGAGAACAATTCAGACCATAGACGATATGTTGAGAGTCTGTGTTCTAGATTTTAAGGGTAATTGGGATGAACACCTACCTTTGATTGAGTTCTCGTACAATAACAACTACCATGCCAGTATAGGGATACCACCTTACGAAGCCCTGTATGGACGAAAGTGTAGGTCCCCGTTGTACTAGGATAAGGTAGGAGAAAAGAAAGTGTTAGGTCCTGAGTTGGTTCAGCAAACCAAAGATGCCATAGTGTTGATTCGGAAAAGGTTGGAAGCAACTCAAGATAGACAAAGAGAATATGCAGATTTGCATAGGAAAGATATGGACTTTGAGATAGGAGCTCTGGTGTTACTAAAAGTATCACCATGGAAAGGTTTCGTACGATTTGGTCAGAAGGGTAAACTTAGCCCTAGATTCATAGGACCTTTTGAGGTTTTGAAGAAAGTGGGAAAGGTCGCTTATGAGATAGCGTTACCACCACAGTGGCAGCACATTCATAATATGTTCCACGTGTCTATGTTGAAGCCCTATGTCCCTAATTCGAATCAAGTCATAGAATCCGAACCGATTGAGCTTCAACCAGATTAGTCCTACGTGGAACAACCGGTCCAAATCCTAGACCGTAAGGAACGAGTCCTTAGGAATAAATCAATTTCTATAGTAAAAGTTTTGTGGAGAAATCCTCGAGTAGAAGAGTCTACTTGGGAATTAGAGTCAGACATGCTTGATAAATATCCTCATCTGTTCAATTAAGTCAGATTCTGGGGACAGAATCTTTTTAAGGGGGAAAGGATATAACGACTCGTGTATTTTATTTTATTTTATTTCTAATATTTGGAAGTGTAATAAAGGTTTACGTAAATAAATAAAATGTGTGTATTGGTTTTGGCAGCAGTTATGGATTTTTTTTTATTATTTATGATTTGTTGATATGTGGGATTGGAATTATGTGATTTATTGGTGAGTCATATGATTTTATCTCGCTTGTAAAAGTGATTTTACTGTAGTTTTAATTCCATAAATAGTTGGGTTGTCTTTAAAATTGGTTTTCTAATTTTATAATTTCAATAATTATTTTTAGGACTTTATAAAATTGAGAAATCAATATTTTCTTAATTACTCATTTTTAAATGACTTTCTGAGTGTGTTAAATGCTAAAATCCATATTTAATTATGGGAATCTTTAAAAATTATGAAACTTATATTTTACTAATTTCGTATTATTCTAAGAATTTTAAAATTATTTTGGAAATTTTCGGAAATCATTTTACCCGCGCGTTGTTTCGTTATTCGTTAAAAAGCGGGTATAAAGCGTACCTTAAAAATTGTTTAAAAATTTCGAAATTTACGTTTTATTCTCTTAGGGATATTTATAATATATTAATATGTTTTTCATAATTTTCTAAAATCGTTTTAAGTACACCTCGATCTGTTAATTTTGAGATTCAGAGCAATCGGGCCTTAAAGGTTCGTAATTATCTTTACAGACACGTGTCAATTTTATAAGCAGGGGGACACGTGTTGTAGTTTCCTCAGCAGCATCTGTCAAGCAAAATAATTAAAAATATATACTCCCCAAACCCTCCCCCTGTTCCTCGCCTCCTGCTTCGATCTCTCTGTTTCTTCTCTCACGAATCCCTCTTGGATTTTTCTCTCTCGATTCTAATCTTTCTCCTCTCTTTCTCTTCCCGATCTCACTTCCTTCTTTCTTTCTCGGCTCCGTTGCCGCTCTATTTTCCGGTAATTATTTTCCGGCCGCCTTTCTTATTCCGGTTGTCTGATTTCGATTTGTTCATGCGGTATATACATATATATCTCCATATATATTTGTGTGCTGTGTATGTTAGTGACTGTGGGTGTGTTTTTGTGTGTGTGTTGTGTCGACGGGTGTGTGTGTTTGTGCTTGAGGCGGTGGTTCACCTATGTTGCTGCTTTGTTCTTCTCTGTTTGCGCGTGTGGCGCGTGGCTGTTGGGTTAAATTGACATTATTTAATTAATTTTCTGCAGGATTTTACTTGAGTAATTTCGTGATATAAATTATCGTATGTGCGGGAAATTTTTAATTAATCGGCGAGGTTTCGCGTTAAAAACCCGAGAATTTATCGGGTACCCGTCAAATTTTGCCGCCGTCCGCGATGACTTTTACGAGCGGACGGTGGACGGTGATGACGATGATCTGAGTCCTAAATTTTATAAATAAATAAAATGATTATGTAAATATTTTTCGGACTTAAATAATTAATTTTGATTGGTATTGGGATGTACATTGTATAAATGGTGGCGTAATATTGTGGATTGTTTTGATTATGGATGTCGATCGTAATCGACGGGTAGTCTTATAAATAAATAAGATGCTGCTAAAATTTCCTAAAAATATGTTCGAAAATATATGTATTTATACGTGTTCCCTCTCTGACTACGTGACTATGTGATTACGGGTTTATGTGTATAATAATAATACGAGTTGGGTTATCGGATTGAGTTGTTAGAATTTGAGGATATCAAGCATGTCAGTGTAACTGATTAGGGTATTCTGTATTTGTAGATTCCGATCGAGTTTTCCCAAGATTAAATTCAGCGTGAAAGCTACTTAGGGTTTTGTAAAGCGTTGCAAGGCAAGTACCCTGACCATTCTTTTATGGTTCAGTGCATATGAATAGCTAAATTTTTTACTTACGTAATGGAACAGAAACGTTTTAAGTTACGTATCCCCTGTGTTTGAAAATGTTATTTAAAATCATGTTTTTGGGGAAAAGTAACTTCTGAAAACACCTATCTCTAAACGTGATTTAAAATGAAAAGAGGATCTGAATGGTGTGCTGTGACAGAATTGATTTTGAAAAAGAGATAGGTAAAAGTGATGATTTTGAAAAACTGGATTAAAACGATCAGATATGGAATATATTGGGGCCAGAGTAGGCCTATTGAGTTGGCGTAAGAGGCTAATTCGGTTGCGCGCACTATATAACCGATTAGTCCAGCAGGTCAGAGACCTAGCTAGTCTCTGAGTTCCGGAACAGGTAAATGAGATGGCAGTTGGAGCCATAAATGAGATGGCAGTTGGAGCCATAAATGAGATGGCAGTTGGAGCCGTCTGGTGTTGATAGCCTGATCAGCTGTCTTCACGTATCCATTATGTATCTGATTTTTGGATTTTGTGATTCCTGTAAGGGTACAAATAATTGATATAGTAATTTTACAAGTGTGACTAGCATGCTAAAATTGGACTCTGGTGTTTTTATTGCACACTACTGTGTTGTTTTGATGAAGCATGCTAGTTAGTGATATCCAGTTTTACTCTGATTTTGTTACATAATGGTGCTATCATGATTACAGTTCTGTTCCTATTATTGTTGCATTAATGTTTTATTCTGTTATTCATATTTTGGTACTGCTGAGCGATTATGCTCACCCTTGCAAACTGTTATGTATATTTCGCAGATGCCGAGAAGATCAGTCAGACCGACCTATGTTCCCGCCCCTACTGGACCCGGCTCCTCTGAGGTAGTTTGTATCAGGCCATGCGGTCTGAGGAGTTGCTGAATAAAGTTAGTGTGTCATAGATGTTGAATAAAGTTTGTAATAACGAGAACCTAAATTATACTTGAACCTGGATCGGATCTTGGTTCGGGGTCAAGTTAGTATATTTTAATAATAATTCTGCTGTTTATATTTTGATAATTGTGTTTAGTGACGTCAACTCCTGACCCCGGGGTTGAGGCCGTCACAATACCTTTAACCATTTTTTTCTTGACAAACTCATTCATGGTCTTGAAGGTTAGATGGGACAGCTTCTTGTGCCATAGCCAACTTTCATCTTGACTTGCTTTACTGAGAAGAGAAGTGACTAATTCTGCATTTGATGAGTTGAAATCAGCTAGTTACACATTTCCTTTTCTCACTTTTGTGAGAACCACTTTGTTGCTCTTTTTGTTTGTCATAACACAGGCTTCTGAATTAAAGGTAATTGATTTGCCCTTATCACACAACTGACTGATACTCAACAAATTATGCTTGAGACCATACACTAGGGCAACCTCTTCAATGATGACATTATCTTTTGAAATCAAGCCATATCCCACAGTATAACCTTTGCTGCCATCTTCAAAAGTAATACTTGGGCCAGCTCTTTCCTTGAACTCAGTGAGCAGGGTAGAATCTCCAGTCATGTGCCTTGAGCAATCACTATCCAGATACCAAAGATTTTTTCTGTTTCCCTGCACACATCAAAATCAAATCAAGTTGATTTTGGTACCCAAGTTCCCTTGGGTCCTGCCTTGTTAGCTTTCTTCTTTGGTTTCTTAGGTTTGATCTCATTTGACTTGGGAATTTCAGATTCTTCCTTAGTCATTTGAGTTGAACCTTTGAGACCAGTCATTAAAACAGAATTCTCATGCATATTTTGGTTTACATGAAAATGCATGCTATTTGCAAACATGTTATTCCAGTAAGGCATGCTAAATGGCATTTGAGGCATACTAAATGCAACATAATAAGGATTAGGTGCAAATGGCATATTAGCAAATTGTGTATTCATATTCTGAGTAGTCATAGCATTCATAGACATGGTAGGCATGTTGGGAAAAGAAGAGGGTGCATACATGGGAGTTGGCATAGCGAATTTGCAATTAACAGACAAATGATTAACACTACCACACTTAACACAGATTTTTCTTGGTGCATATTTATCAGGTGTGTAGTTGTTATGTTTGTTAATTTCTACTTTCCCATTTATATTGTTTTTCCTTTTAGTTCTGTTTTAACCTCAATCTTTTTTAATCTGTCATTCAATTGCTTGATAGACAGATGACCAACATTAACTTTTTTTTCATTTCTGGCTTGACTTGATTCTCCTGGAATAAAGTTCTTAGAAACTGATCCATATTTCTCATTCAACTTATCTAGCTTAGATTTGCTAACTGGTTTACTCACAGCCGACATATGTGGCTCCTTGTCACTCGACGGATAATCCTTTTGATAATCTGACGGATGATTTTCATCATCCGTCGCACATTTGACAACAATCCTTCAACCAAATTGGACTCAAGCTTCTCTTTACTCTTCTTCCAGGATGCATCACAAAAAGACTCAATATCTTGAACTTTAGTGATTTGAGCATGAACATCTTCAGATGATTTCCATGCTTTCATCACTTCTTGTTCTCGTTCAAGCTGCTTCTTTAAGATCTCTTCTTTCTTCAAGGACTCAGTTAATTCATCCTTACCAATCTTACACTCAATTCTCAAATTCTCAAATTCAATAAACCGAGAGTCTAGCACATTATTCCTCTCACTTAAAAACAAATTGTTCTCTTTAATTTTAGCATTTTCCTTAGTGAGGGACTTAAGTGTAACACGCAGGTGAGATAATTCTGTGGACATGTCATTTATTGCATCATTACAATTAGATTTAGATAAATGTGCTAGGTTAGTGGTGATTACCTGATTGCTTGAAGAACTTGTTTCTGTTTCATCAGATTTGGCCACTAGGGCTAGATTAACATAGCTTGTTTATTCATCTTCATCCAATCCATCTACAGCCCAGTCATTCTCCTGTGTAATGAAAGCCCTTTCCTTTTATTTGAGCAACTCAAAGTATTTCTATTAATAATCAACAGGCTCAAACTTCTTTTTGCTGAAATCAGACTTTCTGCATTCACTAGCAAAATGACCTACCAAGCCACATTTGAAACACTTGAATTTTGACTTATTAACCATGTTTCTGTTTGGCTTGGCTGCACCAAAATTCTTCTTGAATTTGAGCTTGGAAAACCTCCTGGACAAGAATGCTAGATGTTCATCAACATCATCCATGTCATCTTGGCTCAACTGATCTTCATTTTCAGCTACCAGCCCTTTACCCTTGCTTTCACAGACCTTTGAAGTAGACTCAACAGCTTCTACCTTAATCTCTTTTTCTTTCTCTAACTCAGCAACCAGTGCTATGGACTGTAATAACTCGAATTTTTGAGACTTTGTAAAAACATTTAATGAATAGTAACCCTGACAGGAGGGGAAAACTTTTTAGCCCACACTATGTTGTGCATGAGAAAATGAGTTTTAGAGTTGATAACATGATTATATGTACCAAATGAGTGTATGTAAACGCTATTAGTTTTAGAAGAAAACGAATTTTGAAAAATGACCGTATTTATGATCCATCGAGGATTACGGGAATCACAATATATTTACAAATTTAAAACCCTACGGATTTATATCCAAGGACAATACTTCAAAACATAAAGAATAAATACGAAAGGATTTACACCGTGAACCGTTTACGGGAAATTATTACGATAATGATTAAGCGAACAAACGAACGCGTAAATGAATAAATAAACGTATCACGCTAACCAACCATGGTATAAAAGTAACCATGATTACTTTATCAAATATTAAGCTAAGCTATTAGGAATGATCCCCTAAGGCTAAAGAATAGTAAGCTAAAGTCTAAAACCAACTAGCTTAGCTTGTAGCCTAAGAAAGCTAGTAAGATTTATCCAAGATATGCCAACATAACTCTAGTTTAGGTTATATACTAAAAGATATACAAACATATAACACAAGTCTTATTCAAGAAGCAAGCAAGAAGCTCACAAAATCTCCTTCTCTCTCTCTCTCTCTCCCAAAAGCCTTCCATTCGGCCCCAAGCAAAAAGAACAAGAAATCATTTTCAAAACTCCAAGCTCTAGTCATGGAAAAAATCCCTCATTAATTATCAAGCTTCATACATCCTAAACTAAGGTAAGATAAATTTTTAAGCTTATTTTATCAAGATTTGATGGGTGAAATAAATTTAAGAAAGATGATAGTGAATAGTATGAATAATAACTTTTCTTTGGTTTCTTGATTTTAATGGTTACTTTAGGTTCCGAAAACCCTACCAAGCACTCCCAAGGCTTCACCATCACCAAGAACACATCTCAAGATTTTAATAAAGGTATAAATCTTTGACCCATCTTTATTTAAGGTTTAAGTTCAAGAATCTTTTGGAACATAGTTGTAAACCTAGTTTTAGTGAATGATTTGTTACAATCTTGATGTCTAGTTAAGTAGATTTAAGGTTGATGATTGTTACCTCAAGAACATGATATTCTTGAGAGGAGTTAGTGTGTTAATAATTATTTGATGATTGTTGGTGGTAGTATAGAGATTTAAGGCGTAAACGAAACTCGCATCGTAATCTCGCTAAAACGAACAAAACATAACATTAAGTTTCTGCAGAAATTCCGAAGATATAAAATGTATTTTATTGAAAAATAATGATAGAAAATGTTATAAGTATCGTTTATGCGCTTGAATCGCTTGATTCTGATTTACGGATCAAAAGTTATGACCGTTTTACTAAAAGTGATTTACGCGACAAAAACTGTTACGAATTACGAACTTTGAAAATAGAAATGATCGACTTAAAAATGTTCATAAATCATGAAATATTTACAGAGAGTAGTAAATATAGTTTCTTAACTGTAATAAAAATTTTAAGTGAAAATAATGATTTTTCAATTTTATAAAAATATTGGAGCCAAGACTGCGTGATTAGAAAGCCATTAGAGCTCATAAGCGGAGCCGATAATGAATATGTAAACGGACATAAGGTACTTCGAAAAAGGAAGAGACCGTGACATGAATAAGTACTTAAAGAAATAATAAGGGTAAATTAAGTGAGAAAATGAATAATAAGTAGCGTATGAGTAAAAGTCGCCGTGAATTAGAACGGGACCTAACGAAACGGTTTGTGTTTATAGTTATAGATTTTCGAGTAGACCCTAGAGCATCCTCCACCTCAAGAAACCCAGGAAAGTTTACGAACCCAACTCCATATACTGTTGTGTTGTGAAATGATTGTTTTATTATCATTGCATAAATACCATGCTTGCCATGATACTTAGTAATTGAGTTTTCGCATAATGTAACGATGTTGTACGATACGTATATGTCATAAAATGTTTAACGTCGTCACGAGCGTGACGTATAATTATAAGACCGAGAGTCGGTTGGGATTTTAAAATAAAAACCTGAGAATCATTCCGGTGATATTTTAGGACGATTAAAGTCTGTAGTAGTTTTATTCCAAGGGACTCGGCGTCCACTTGCGAAACATTAAACACCTCGAACTTTTATTAAAATGATTTCCAAAAATCGTATTCCCTCAACTATATTTAATTACCCGGATGATGGATATTAATTCTTTTATTCATATTAAATAGGAGAATTATTCTCCAATGAATATTTAGTTCAAACTCCATTAATTAATAAAGATTACTTTAACTATTTAAAACATAAATTAGTCGAGAAACATTATTTCAAATATTCTTTTAAAAGTATAATTATTTAAGGTTTAATTATTTAATGATTAATAATTAATTAATTAATTAGTTATTAAATGATTTATTATGATTTAAACATCATAAAACATGATTTAAAAATACTTTTAGAATTTCAGAAAATCATTCGAATAATTTCAGATCGTCGGAGAATAATATCTCGTCTTACTTTTAAATATTTTGAATATAGTTTCAAAAGAAACTCCCCATTATTTAATTATCTGTTGACAACGGTCAACTCCTTAATACTTCCTCCAAAAATTTCAGAAGTACATGTATATATATACACTAATAAGATAAGTTGTTTCTATCAACAAGCAAAACGCTTGGGGAACTTCGATATGGTTCGAGTTCTCGAGATATGATAGGATTCTTTTAAAAGGAAAAGGGAGGGGTATACTCTAGTACTATGTGTACTAGGGAGACTACCAAAGGTATCGCAGGCGAAAGTACTCTGTGTACTCAGGAACTTGTGAAGTATGTGTATACCCACAATGGGACACGTAGCCCAAATACGGCAAAGGTGATAATCGGGATACGAAGGTTTCATCCTTCTACTAGTAGAAAAGGTTACTATTTCTGTAGTATGACTGATCATCGTATGAGGTGGCTCCAGTGAATGTCCTATTCTTCCAATTGGAATTGTGATGCAATACCGTAACCCAAGCCTTGGTGCTGGGTTTACCATTAAGGTATTCATAGGATAATAAATCCACTAAAGAATTGTTTTCAAAAGAAGGTGTGTATTATCAAGGAAAACTATTTTGAATAAAACATATTTACCATATATGACATTATACTTGAGTTTATCATACAATCACTTTATACTGTACATTATTATGCTGGGCATTATAGCTCACACTTGTTTTCTTAAATTGACACAACACAACAGTGAATGAAGATGCCTATCATGAAACTCACAGCCAGGAAACGGGTAGGAAATAGCCAGTTGTTCCATAGGATGTTTGTTGTTGTATCTTAGGTAGACTGAATAAGCTGGATTGGTTTTCAGTTATTTTTAGTCCGACTTATTTACAAGTATGACTCATGTAAGATAATGAATAAGAAACAAATTTTTGGCAGGCGGACTAACCTTACTTAAATGTTATTTCCCCGATAAGACTTAACTACTTTTGGGTTGTAATAACTATCACTTTATGGATTGATTTACTCTAGTAATGAATGGTTCATTTCCAAGACAATAACCTATAAGTGTGTGTGTATGTTAAATGCGGGGTTGTAAAAGTGTGAGTATTTATATATTGTGATACGAGATAAGTGTTATATAGTATTCAAGATGGCATGGCCTCCTAGATCCTTGACCCCGGATTTTGGCGCGCCACAGAAATGGTATCAGAACCTTAGGTTATCAAATCTTTGAAACGATAGGATATAAATATGTAGACATAGGAATAATAAATAATCAATTAGAGCTCAAGTCAAGTTCTTCGTCAGGCTACATGGGTAGTCTTGACATTTTTACCCTCAAGGGAATTCCGACTCTAAGTTAGTAACACCTTGCCTATTGTGTCAGGTACTAGTGGAGCCTATGGGGGAGGTTGACCCGGTTGATGATATTTTGGCCCATGAGCGTGACCCTACTCTCGAGCCGGAGGACCCACCCACTGATGACTCAGATGATGACCCTACTGAGGATCCCCCGGAGGAGGAGACTGACCTTCCTGTCCCCATAGCTGATGATGTTGAGGTGCCCCAGGGAGATGGCATAGACTGGAGGCATATAGAGATGTACCCTCTCCCGACTGTTCGCTCTCCTACACCACACCTAGGGATGCAGAACCCTTTTCCCTACACTGATGAGGATAAGGAGGATGGGATGGACGCACAGAGCTACGAGGCTCATGACATATCCTCTAGCGACCCAGACTCACCTCTACCACCCCCAGTGACCATACATGTAGCTGTGCACGACTGGATAGTGGCTCAGCTTAACGCTGAGCTCACCTCGGCATATGCCCGCATTGTGGAGCTACGACAAGCGCTGACAGCTGAGAGAGCCATTAGGCTAGGATATCTAGGGGACTTCAGAGCTTCTTTCCCAGCCATAGCCCGTAGGGAGATCAATGGGATCGAGCTCTGTACCCGGGTTCAGATGAGGATGACGGGGGATACATATCGGTAGTTGACGCAGAGCTGATGTTGGCAGGAGCGATGAGGAGGGTGCGAGACCTCACGTGCAGCGACAGTGACTGAGGGACGAGTGACTATTTATGGACCTTGTAAAGGGCTGGATGACTTGTCACCAATTTTGTTAGGATAGCTAGTAGTAAATAGCATTCCTAGCCCTTCAGGGTACTCGGTATATGTATTTGCATTTCAGTATTCTAGGACAAGTGGTGATGTATTATAATCAGGTCACGTATGAACTTGGATAGTTGTTTTGTCCCCAATATATAATTGGGAGACCTTATGGTATATATCTAGCAGTTATTAAGAAATTGATTTCCATATTATTGCACTTGATAAAAACATGCTAGATAATAAATGACATGTTTACCTATGAATAAATTAATCCAATTGTAAAATTTTTGAAACTATATTGACAAATTTTCATTATCATTACGATGCCACCCCGTAGAAGAGGAACCAGGGCACAACCTGCAGAATCTGTTAACCAACAACGGAATGGACCTGACCACATAGTGAATGAGAAAAGTAAAGAAGACCTAGACTAAAATGAGTATAATGAGGAAGAATATGTAGAAGAAGAGGCTGATGATACCCATCAGGGAGGGAATCCCATGAATGAGTTTGTGGAACTTTTAAGGGAAAATATGAACCAACAGCCCATTCCACCATAGCCGCATATTGCCCAACAGACTGCGGCCACTGCCTTCAGGGCATTCAAATCCCTCAAACCCCCAGAGTTTCTAGGATCTGCCGACCCCGTTGAGGTACGGGCCTGGCTCAAGGAAATAGAAAAGTCCTTTTAGATACTAGGTGTGGAAGAACGACACAAGACCATTTTCACTTCTTACATGCTGAAAGGGGAAGCTAACTACTGGTGGGAGTCTAAACGAAACCTCGAGACTGAAGCTATGATTTCGATTGTTCTTAGACAAGTATTTCCCTAGGTTTATGGAAACTCAGATGGAGATTAAGTTTCTAGAGTTGAAACAAGATAAGATGATTGTGGCAGAGTATGAGGCCAAGTTTACTGAGTTGTCACAATTTGTGCGTGAGTTTGTGAATGCCAAAGAGAAGAAAGCGTGAAGGTTTCAGCTTAGTCTGAAATAGTAGTTCCAAAACCGAGTGGCAGTACTAGAGCTGACAGATTACGTCACCTTAGTGCAGAAAGCCTTGATTGTTGAAGCTGGCAGTGGGCAAAGTTTGAAGGAAAAGGAAAGTAGGAAAAGGAAGATAGGGAGTGAAGGAGGAGGAGGAATCGGGAACAGGAGCCTTCCAAGCAGGTTTGTCAGGGGAGTGGTGTCCCAACCTGCGAGAGGCCCCGGATTTAGAAAAGCCCCAAGTGAGAGTATTGTCCAGGGCGACGGACAATCTAGGGCAACATTTCATAGCCAACCACGCGCCCCAATACCGGACTGTCAAACATGTAGAGGAAGACACCTTGGACTGTGCAGCCAGGCGAGAGCCCCTCTGAAATGCTATAAGTGTGACCAAACCGGACACCTTGCCAACAACTGCAACCGACCCAATGTGAAATGTTTCCAATGTGGGAAGGTAGGGCACATGAGGAAGGATTGCCCGACATTGAAGCCCCCAGCCTCAGGGATGAGCAGAGCTGCATCCAACCGGCCCCCAGCTGCTAGGACTTTCAACATGACCGTTCAAGACGCTATCTGGAACACTGACGTGATAGCAGGTACCCTTTTGTTAAATTGCGAACATGCAAATATCATATTTGATTCTGGAGCGACTAAGTCTTTTATATCTCAAGATTTTGCTAAAAAGTTAAAACTTAATGCAATACCCTTATGTGAGGTATTACAAGTGGAAATAGCAAACAAAGAAATAATTCCTATAAATCAAGTACACCCCAAATGCAAGTTGAAATTAGAAGGGAAAGTCTTCGAGTTTGACTTAATCTCATTTGCGTTAGGAAAATTTGATATAATCTTAGGAATAAATTGGTTATCCAGTAATGGAGCACAAATAGATTGTGAGCGAAAGAGGGTGAAGATAAGAGTACAAAATGGAAGGAAGTAGTGTTTAAAGGTCAACGACAGACCCAAAAATTTTTGACCATGCTACATGCAAAGAGATTATTAAAGAAAGGTAACGAGCCCTATTTGGCTTATGTGATGGATACTAAGAAGGAAGTTCCCAATATACAGGACATACCCATAGTGAATGGATTCAAGGATGTGTTTCCAGAGAACTTACCAGGATTTCCACCCGACAGAGAAATAGAATTTGCTATAGAATTAGCACCAGGGATGACACCAATGTTCAAGGCCCCTTATAGGCTAGCCCCAGTTGAGATGAGGGAAATAGCTTCTCAACTGCAAGAGTTATTAGATAACGGAATGATAAGACCCAGTGTGTCGCCATGGGGAGCGCCAGTACTGTTCGTAAAGAAAAAAGATGGCAGTATGAGATTATGCATAGACTATCGGGAGTTGAATAAGCTGACTATCAAGAATAGGTACCCTCTCCCTAGGATTGACGACCTATTCGACCAACTCAAGGGTGCTGTATATTTTTCCAAAATAGATTTGCGGACAGGATATCACCAGTTGAAAATTAAACCTGAGGATATACCAAAGACTGCTTTTCGCACTAGGTATGGGCACCATGAGTTCTTAGCCATGTCATTTGGACTAACCAATGCACCCGCAACCTTTATAGATTTGATGAACAAAGTGTTCAAAAAAGTACCTAGATATATATGTGATAGTGTTTATAGACGATATTCTAATCTACTCAAAGATAGAGTAATATGATGTAGATCATTTGAGGATAGTCTTAGAAATCTTGAGGAATGAGAAATTATATGCCAAGTTTTCGAAATGCGAGTTTTGGTTAAGGGAAGTTCAGTTCTTAGGGCATCTGGTGAGTAGCAAAGGAGTTTTAGTTGACCCCGCCAAGATAGAGGCGGTATCCAATTGGGAAAGACCGACCACCCCAACAGAGGTTAGGAGTTTTATGGGTTTAGCAGGATATTACCGGAGATTCATGCAAGACTTTTCCAAGATAGCCGGCCCACTGACTAGACTTACCCGGAAAATGGAGAAGTTCGTATAGACAAAGAAATGTGAGGAAAGCTTTCAGGAACTGAAAAGGAGACTGGTGTCGGCACCAGTGCTCGCTCTTCTCGATGGAAAGGGAGAGTTTGTGATATACAGCGATGCATCGCATAAAGGACTAGGATGTGTGCTTATGCAACACGGGAAGGTTATCGCGTATGCCTCTTGGTAATTGAAGGAATATGAGATCAGGTACCCAACCCACGATCTAGAATTAGCATCCATAGTGTTTGCCCTAAAAATTTGGAGGCACTACCTGTACGGTGAGAAATGCGAGATTTACACAGACCATAAGAGCCTCAAATATATTTTTACTCAGAAAGAACTAAACATGAGACAGAGGAGGTGGTTAGAATTGATTAAGGACTACGACTGTGAAATTTTGTATCACCCGGGTAAAGCCAATATGGTGGATGACGCCCTCAGTAGGAAGGGGAGACTCAAAATGATAATGACATATGAGGAGTTAGTTAGGGAATTTGAAAAGATGGAAATTGATGTGAGAATAACCGATAAGGGAACAGAAGGATTATTTGAGATTAAGCTAGTGCCGGAACTGACTGAAAAGATACGAGTGTGTCAGGAAAAGAAGATGAGTGAAGAAAGAGGAACATTGACCAGTGGGGAAGTCAGATGCGAGAAGGATGAGAAAGGCATCATGAGGTATTCATCCCGAATTTGGATTCCAAATGTGCAAGAATAAAAGGACGAGCTGCTGCACAAAGGGCACAGCTCCAGATATTCGATCCACCTAGGAATTACGAAAATGTACCGTGACCTTAAGGAATATTATTGGTGGCCTAACATGAAAAGAGAAGTAGTAGAGTGGGTCAGCAAGTGCTTGACATGCCAGAGAGTGAAGGCTGAACATCAGCGACCGAGTGGACTATTACGGCCCCTGGAAATTTCGGAATGGAAATGGGATCACAAAGCCACAAATTTTGTGACAGGCCTACAAGGAACGAAAACCAATCACGATGCCATATGGGTTATCATAGATAGACTGACCAAGTCTTTCCATTTACTGCTGATCAACGAAAGGTACACAGTAGACAAGCTAGTTGATATTTACTTGAAGGAAATTGTAGTGAGACACGGCATTCCTTTTGTTGTAGTGTCAGATAGAGACCCAAGGTTTAATTCTCGATTTTGGAGAAGCTTCCAAGAGTGTGTAGGCACCAGACTAAACATGAGTACCGCTTACCACCCCCAAACTGATGGGCAAAGCAAAAGGACTGTTCAGACCCTAGAAGATATGCAGCGAGTATGTGCCATCGACTTTAAAGGAAATTGGAATGACCACTTACCCCTGATCAAATTTGCCTACAACAATAGCTATCACGCTAGCATAGGAATGCCTCCGTATGAAGCTTTTTACGGAAGGAGATGCCGCTCTCCCCTATGTTGGGATGACGTTGGAGATTACAAGATAATAGGACCCGAGTTAGTCCAGCAAACCAGGGAAATGGTGGGACTCATTAGGAAGAGACTGGTAGCAGCTCAAGACAGACAAAAGAAGTACGCCGACCAGACCAGAAAAGATAGAGAATACGAAGTAGGGGATTCAATGTTGTTGAAGGTATCTCCATGGAAGGGAGTACTGAGGTTTGGAAAGAAAGGGAAGCTGAGTCCCAGATTCATAGGACCTTTTGAAATTTTGAGGAGAATAGGACCTCTAGCTTACGAGCTCGCCTTGCCTTCTAATATGCAACAAGTGCACAACGTATTCCACGTGTCAATGTTAAGGAAATACCATTCCGATGCGCGATATGTGATAGAGTATGAGTAGGTAGATTTTCAACCAGACCTGACCTACGTTGAGCAACCGGTAAGAGTAATGGACCAAAAAGAACAAGTGCTGAGGAACAAGACTGTGAAGCTGGTTAGAATCTTGTAGAGAAATCAAAATGTTGAAGAGTCAACTTGGGAACTAGAAGACGCGATGAGGAATATATATCCCCACCTATTTTCTAATTGATTTTGGGACGGAATCCTTGTTAGAGGGGAAGACTGTAATAACTCAAATTTTTGAGATTTTGTAAAAATGTTTAATGAATAGTACCCCTGACAGGCGGGGAAAACTTTTTAGTACACACTATGTTATGCATGAGAAAATGAGTTTCGGAGTTGATAACATGATTATACGTATTAAATGAGTGTATGTAAACGCTATTAGTTTTCGAAGAAAACGAATTTTAAAAAATGACTGTATTTATGAACCATTGAGGATTACGAGAATCACAATATAATTACAAATTTAAAACCCTATGGATTTATATCCAAGGATGATACTTCAAAACATAAAGAATATATACGAAAGGATTTATACCGCGAACTGTTTACGGGAAATTATTACAAAAACAATTAAGCGAGCGAACGAACGCGTAAACGAATAAATAAACGTATCATGCTAACCAACCATGGTAGAAAAGTAACCATGGTTACTTTATCAAATAGTAAGCTAAGCTATATAGGAATGATCATCTAAGGCTAAAGAATAGTAAGCTAAAGTCTAAAACCAAATAGCTTAGCTTATAACCTAGGAAAGCTAGTAAGATTTGTCCAAGATATGCCAACATAACTCTATTTTAGGTTCTATACTAAAAGATATACAAACATATAACACAATTCTTATTCAAGAAGCTCACAATATCTCTCTTTCTCTCTCTCTCTCTCCCAAATGCCTTCCATTCGGCCCCAAGCAAAAAGAACAAGAAATCATTTTCAAAACTTTAAGCTCTATTCATGGCAAAAATCCCACATTAATTCTCAAGGTTCATACATCCTAAACTAAGGTAAGATAAATTTTTAAGCTCATTTTATTAAGATTTGATGGGTGAAATAAATTCAAGAAAGATGATAGTGAATAGTATAAATAGTAACTTTTCTTTGGTTTCTTGATTTTAATGGTTGATTTAGGTTCCAAAAACCCTAACAAGCACTCCCAAGACTTCACCATCACCAAGAACACATCTCAATCTTTCAAGAAAGGTATAAATCTTTGACCCATCCTTATTAAAGGTTTAAGTTCAAGAATCTTTCGGAACATAGTTGCAAACCTAGTTTTGGTGAATGATTTGTTGTAATCTTGATGTTTAGTTAAGTAGATTTAAGTCTGATGATTGTTGCATCAAGAACATGATGTTCTTCAGAGAAGTTAGTGTGGTGATGATGATTTGATGATTGTTGGTGGTAGTATAGAGATTTAAGGCGTAAATGAAACTCGGATCGTAATCGTAATCTCGCTAAAACGAACAAAACATAACATTAAGTTTCTGCAGAAAGTTCCGACGATATAAACTATAGTTTCTTGAAAAATAACACTGGATTATGATATAAAATATTATAAGGATCGTTTAGGCGCTTAAATCGCTTGATTCTGATTTACGAGTCGAAAGTTATGACCGTTTTACTAAAAGTGATTTACACGACAAAAACTGTTACGAATTACGAACTTTGGAAATAGAAATGATCGACTTAAAAATGTTCATAAATCATGAAATTTTTACAGAGATTAGTAAATAGAGTTCTTAACTTTTACTAAAATTTTAACTAAAAATAATGATTTTTCTATTTTATAAAAATATTGGAGCCAAGACCGCGCGATTAGAAAGCCGTTAGAGCTCATAAGCGGAGCTGACGATGAATATGTAAACGGGCATAAGGTACTTCGAAAAAGGAAGCGGCCGTGACATGAATAAGTACTTAAAGAAATAATAAGGGTAAAGTAAGTGAGAAAATGTATAAGAAGTAGTGTATGAGTACGAGTCGCCGTGAATTAGAACGGGACCTAACGAAACAGTTTGTGTTTATGGTTATAGATTTTTGAGTGGACCCTAGAGCATCCTCCACTTCGAGATACCCAGGCAAGTTTACGAACCCAACTCTATATACAGTTGTGTTGTGAAAGGATTATTTTATTATCATTGCATATACCATGCTTGCCATGATACTTAGTAATTGAGTTTTCGCATAATATAGCGATGTTATACGATACATATATGTCGTAAAATATTTAACGCCGCCACGAGCGTGACGTATAATTATAAGACCGAGAGTCAGTCGGGATTTTAAAATAAAAACCCGAAAATCATTCAGGTGATATTTTAGGACGATTAAAGTCTGTAGTAGTTGTATTCCAAGGGACTCGGCGTCCACTTGCGAAACATTAAACACCTCGAACTTTTATTAAAACAATTTCCAAAATTCGTATTCCCTCAACTATATTTAATTACCCGGATAATGGATATTAATTCATTTATTTATTTAAAATAGGACAATTATTCTCCAATAATTATTTAGTTCAAACTCGATTAATTAATAAAGATTATTTTAATTATTTAAAACATAAATTAGTTGAGAAATAATATTTCAAATATTCTTTTAAAAGTATAATTATTTGAGGTTTATTTATTTAATTAATTAGTTATTAAATGATTTAATATGATTTAAACATCATAAAACCTGATTTAAAAATACTTTCTGAATTTCAGAGAATCATTCGAATAATTTCAGATCGTCGGAGAATATTATCTCGATTTACTTTTAAATATTTTGAATATAATTTCAAAAGAAAATCCCCCTTATTTAATTATCTGTTGACAACGGTCAACTCATATCCTTAGTACTTCCTCCGAAAATTTCGGAAGTACATGTATATATACACTAATAAGATAAGTTGTTTCTATCAACAAGCAAAACGCTTAGGGAACTTCGATATGGTTTGAGTTCTCGAACAAGAAAAATGCTTGGGGAACTTCGATATGGTTCGAGTTCTCGAGATATGATAGGATTCTTTTAAAAGGACAAGGGAGGGATAGACTCTAGTACTATGTGTATTAGGGAGACTACCAAAGGTACTGCAGGCGAAGGTACTCTGTGTACTCAGGAATTTGTGAAGTATGTGTATACCCAAAATGGGACATGTAGCCCAAATGAAGCAAGGGTGATAACCGGGATACGAAGGTTTCGTCCTTCTACTAGTAGAAAAGGTTACTATTTCCGTAGTACGACTGATCATCGTATGCGGTGGCTCCAGTGAATGTCCTATTCTTCCAATTAGAATTGTGATGCAATACCGTAACCCAAGCCTAGGTGTTGGGTTTACCATTAAGGTATTCACAGGATAATAAATCCACTAAAGAATTGTTCAAAAAAAGGTGTGTATCACCAAGGAAAACTATTTTAAATAAAACATATTTACCATATATGACATTATACTTGAGTTTATCATACAATCATTTCATACTGTACATTATTATGCTGGGCATTATAGCTCACACTTGTTTTCTTAAATTGACACAACACAACAGTGAATCAAGATGCCTATCATGAAACTCACAGCCAGGAAACGGGTAGGAAATGGCTAGTTGTTCCGTAGGATGTTTGGTGTTGTACCTCAGGTATACCGAATAAGCTGGATTGGTTTTCAGTTGTTTTTAGTCCGGCTTATTTATAAATATGACTTATGTAAGATAATGAATAAGAAATAAATATTTGGCCGGCGGACTAACCTTACTTAAAGGTTATTGTTGTGTATATGTTATGAACTTGATGATTTTATTAACAAAACACCTTAGTAGATTTAACTTAGTGAAAAACGTAGCACTCGACAGATACACGGATATAGTCCCGATGGATGACCCAATATAGTCCCGACGGATGATGATTTGACATCCATCGAGTGAGTAGCTTCTGTAATAATAAGTCATGTAGCATATTTCTGCAAACACCTTTGTATAGATTCTGTAGTAGCATATAAGTTATATTGACTTTAATTAGATATGCAGAATAGGTTAATTAATTATACATAGATGATGTCTTGTAATTCTGCATAAATGAAATGAAGTCAAGTGCCAAATAGCTACCTGGCGGATAATGAACAATGTTACTCGACGGATGATCAACAAGGCAACCCGATGGATGATCATGTACCCGACGGATAATCAATTCAAACATCTATTGATAGTGACAACACAGTCACATGCGTCGAGTGTATGCAAAAGGAATGTGGAAGCCTATTCAACTGGGTTTTTGAGAACAAAGAAGCATTGCCATTTCCATGCTATTATGAAGATATTCAAAGATGCCGGAATAGAGTAATGAAGTAGCATAGTATTAGATTTCATAGGTTTTGTTTTATTATCTTGACTTATTACCGTGTAATCTTGGTGATATATAAACCAAGAGTAGTAATTAGAACAACAAGAAGACTAAGCAAATATTTTCTTAGAGAAACATTTGTAAGCTGTATCTTTAGCATTTCTCTGTAAGTTTAGTTGTTCTTATTTTGTAAGCAGCTGTGAGCTATTCAAGCTTCACAGAGTTCTCTTGATATATATATATATATATGGTGGATACATTCTAATCCACCCAAAAGTTTTAAAGACTTGTGTTTTTATTACTTTGTGTTTTGATTCATATTTAACTTGTTATTCCGCACTTTGCAAATCAAAACACTGTCATATATATCTTAAGTTAGAATATTTTATAATTCAGAAAAAGTTTCAAGAATTTCATTGAACCCCCCCTCCTGTAATTCTTGTTGCATTGTTAGGGACTAACAATTGGTATCAGAGCAAGCTCTTAAAGAACAAAGAGTTTAAAGATCACAACAAACAGCAAGATGAACAAGAAGGATGTTGGAGTCAAGATTCCTTTTCCGGACAAAGACAATTACCATCACTGGAAGGTAAAGATGCATCTTCATTTAATTTCTCAAGATAAGGCCTATGTAGATTGCATAGAGAGAGGCCCTCATATAGCAATGAGAGCTGCAACTGGAAATGAGTCATCAGTTCCCAAGCCAAGGCATTAATGGTCAGATCTTGATATTGAACAAATCAGGAAGGACAAGAAGGCCATGAATATTATGTTTAATGGAGTTGATGGTGACATGTTTGACAACATCATCAATTGCAAAACTACCAAGGAAGTTTGAGATATAATTCAGATTATCTGTGATGGCACTGAACAAGTTAGAGAAAACAAGATGCAGCTACTAATTCAGCAATATGAGCATTTCCACTTTAAAGAAGGTGAAACTCTCACTGATATCTTTAGTAGATTTCAAAAGCTACTAAATGCTCTAAAGCTGCATGGAAGAATCTACCAAACCAAAGATTCTAACCTCAAATTTCTAAGATCCCTACCAAAAGAATGGAAACCAATGACAGTCTCCTTGAGAAACTCACAAGAATACAAGGAGTTTACACTAGAGAGACTGTATGGCATTTTAAAGACTTATGAACTTGAAATAGAGCAAGATGAAAGAATGGAGAAAGGGAGAAAGAAAGGAGGATCCATTGCACTGGTTGCTGAGTTAGAAAAAGAGAAGGAGATGAAGATAAAAGCTGTTGAGTCTACTTCAAAGGTCTGTGAAAATAAGGGCAAGGGGCTGGTAGCAGAAAATGAAGATTCTCTGAGCCAAGATGATATGGATGACATTGATGAACATCTAGCATTTCTTTCCAGAAGATTTGCCAAGCTCAAGTTCAAGAAGAACTTTGGAGCAGCTAAGTCAAATAGAAACATGGTGGATAAATCAAAATTCAAATGTTTCAAATGTGGCTTGACAGGTGTGATATCCCGTATTTTCAGAATTATTGTTATTAATATTTGAATATGTTTATGTGATTTTCTGATTTAGAAGGAATAAAATGGTGGATATTTTATTCCTATTTGACGAGTTTGTGTTATTAAATGGTAATGTGCTAATTGTTGAGTGTTATATCGATCCTTATTAATTTCTGAAAATATTTCCTTAAATGTATTATTTTCAAAAGTTTATTTGAAAACAGATCATTTTATTGATATCGGTAAATTGAGTTCGTTTAGTAATATTAGGGATTGGATGGATATTATGTCTGCTATGTGTTGTATGTAATATTAATTGTGTGGGACTCAGTTGTGATTGAGGATTATTTTTATTATTAATTACCGAGTCGTATCCTTTTGTTTTTGTCTTTAAAAGTGATTTTATTGAAAAATTTAATTTTATAAATATTTAAATTATCTTTAAAATTATTTTTATGACTTTATAATTACAATAATTATTTCTGGGATTTTATAAAATTTAGAAATCAATATTTCATCAATTATTTAGCCTTGTATGATTTTTTGATTGTATTTATTTGTAAAACCCGTATTTAATTCCAAAATTCTTCAAAAATTACGGAACTCATATTTATTTAAGTTTGGAATACTCTGAGAATTTTAAAATTATTTTGGGAATTTTTAGGATTAATTTTACCCGCGCGTTGAATCGTTTAATTGCTAAAAGCGGGTATAAATTGTGTTTCAAAAATTGTTTTAAGATTACGAAATTTATGTTTTTATTAACTTCGGGATATTTGTAACATTTTAAGAATATTTTCGTAATTTTCTGAATTTGTTTCAAGTGCAGCTCGGTTCATTAAATCGTATAATGCGGGTATAGAGCGCAAGTCAAAAATATTTTAAAAATTATGAAAATTTTATTTTACTAGTTTTCTAATTATTCTGAGAATTTTAGAATTTGTTTGGTAATTTTTCTAATTTTATTTACCGGCGCGTTTATTCGATAAGTTGAGAAATACGGGGCAAAACAAATTTTTAGGTATAAATAAGGATATGTTTTTGTGCTCTGTTAAAAAAAAAGAAGAAGAAAACGTGGCAGGAGGCCACCACCCCCACCTGTCACCCCCGTGAACAACAAAACCCCCCCTATTTGAGCTAAACAGATTACTCCCCTCTTCTGTCTTCTCTCTCTCTCGTATTTTTAAATAGTTCCAATCTTCAAAAATTCATATCTTACAAACCGTACATCCAAATTTCAATTGGTATATATATAAACGATCAGCGCTTCGATACCTATGCATATGTATATATATTGCAAGGTTTTGAGAAGAAAATTTGCGGGGCATATTTCCGTTATATTTCCGTTTTAATTTATTTTCGGGGCATAGAAAAAGAGTTTGCAGGCGGTGATTACTCCACATGGCATCTCAACGTGTATATGTCTATGGCTATTAATTTCAGATTTTTCTGGAGATAATTTTCGGACATCAGATATTCTCTTCGGGGTGATCAGAATTTATTTTGTGTAATGATTTCGAAATTCCGCCTTCATACTTGTGAATATTATAGCATGTTAGTGTTTATATATTTATTTCATAATTTTTAGAAGTTTTTGTAGAAGTCATTTTTGACCGTGTTATTAATTTCTGGAGTGTTTATACGCGTAAATATAAATTATTTTGTTAATTGTTGTTGGTTGTGTCGATTGATATCAACTAGCAGTCCGAGAAATAGAGGAGGTGCTGTCCGATTTCCAAGAAAATATTATTTTAAATTATTTTCCAGGCTCGATAATTCTTATAAAATTATTTTCAGGTGTTCGAACACTATTATTTAGTTATAAAATGATTCGGAGACCCGTTTTAATTCCGAAAAATGTTCAAAAATTCATAATAAATAAACCGTTCGTCCGTTTAATACGAAACGAACGCATACAGACTCAGAAAAATATTCCGCTTTCAATAAAAATACTTCTGAAACCCGAATTCTTTTGTTTCGAAAGGTCGCTTGTTTTACGAATCATTTTGAGTCGATTTTGATCGACAAAATCATATTTTTGACCCGATTTCAGTTTTAAACGTACCGAGTCGACCCTTTTGACGAACCGAGTCATATGTGATAGAATTATGTGATATATGAGTTATGTGCTTATGTGCTATGTAAATTATATGCATATGTGGATCAAGAGTCCTGTGATTGTCTGTTATATATATATGTTGGTTATTGTATGGGTAGATGATAGGCTTTTGACGCACAGTTCGTCGAGTGATTATCGTTTAGACGATTAAAGTTCTATATTTTAATTATAGATGCGGATCTCTCGAGTTGATCAGGACAAGGTGTTGGATAAAGAATGAAATGGAATGGTATTGGATATTTGGCTTCTAGCAATCGCAGGAGCAGCATATCGGTGAAGTGTTGAAAAGAAAGATGGTGACGTTTTGAGACAGAATATCAGAATAGATGTGTCGTTGCGTGTGTGACTAACTACTAAAACTCAAAGGCAAGTATCCTTATCATCACTTATTGTTCAAGTGATATTTATTTTGAAGCTTATTATGCAAGTATTGCTTTCCCTATTCTCAATTTAGAATAGATAAATGTTTTACATATCGCTGAATTAAATAATTCTATTTATGCAAGTATTCTTCTGCTGCTATTCTATGTTCAGAATAGTCAAGTGATTTTATTTATCCAATTATCGGATTTATAAATATTTTGGATTTTGAGAAAAGTGATTTGATTGCGAATATTCCTACCCAAGAATTGGGGGAATAAAATTATTTCGGGTTTCGAATATTATTACCCATTTTTCAATAAAATGTTTTAAGATTGGATGGTTACTGGTTGCGTAAGAGGCCGAGGCACCGGTCCAGCGTGAGCTATTATACAGAAGTGTAATACGGAAGTGTAATATCTTACAAGGCTTGTTATGCCTTTTCTGGAGCCCTATAGGTACCATATGGCTGCGGAATACGGGTAGTACCTATATTTACGGTATGGATGCGGGATACCTGTGTTGTTTCGTGACTGATCATCAGGAACAACATAGTGCATAATTGGTTCCAATCTAAATAGATATCTAAAATTCTTTATTGTTCTGATAATCATAGCATAAATGATTTATCAACTGTTTTTGTTTTGGAATAATGGTGAATTGCAGTTTTGATTCAGATTCTAGTTTATGCTGATACTTACGTTGTTGTTAAATATCAAATCTGGTATTAGTATAGATGATTGATGTTGACTTCAGTATGGGATGTTGTGAGCATCAAAGTTCTTATTGATATCTAATTTGATATGACAACAAAATGAGTATTAATATCATGAGTTCGGTTTTGAGTAAAGTTTATGATTCAATCCATAATCATTGTTTCATATTATTGTGGTTTACGATATATCCGTAAATACTATTTTACGAGCTTTACTCTCGTCAAGATTTGAAGTATTGCTGAAGCATTTCGCTCAAAAATATCAAAATGGTTTTGAATATAATTAAGGAATCAATTCTGGGATTCCTCAACTAAAGTTTTATAATTCATCAATTATGATTTTAAATGTTCTGCTCTAATGCAGATGTCGGTTTTATATCAAAAGACCCTATAGATGTCATAATGATCTTGCTGAGCATTTCTTTCGCTCATACTTGCCTGTTTTTAAATTTAACCTCCAGTGAGTATTAGCTTGCGCTGTTTAGCTCCGTAATTCAAGGAAGCAAAGAAGAAGCTCTTAGAAGGTGGTTGGTCCAGGGTTTGCGGACTAGTGTAAGTTTTATTGTATAAAGTTATTTATATTATATTATATTATAGTTGTGTATTTTATTTGGGCCTAGTATACTTCATTTCGAAGTTATACTAGTGGGTTTAGTTTTGAGTTGGAATTTATTGAAAAGAAATGTAAAAGAAAGTAAAAAAATTTATTGGTGGAATTTGGATATCTTGTTTCTAGAACTGTAACCTTAAAAGATCTTGGATTAGTTTGGGTCATTATGCTAAATATCTTCCGCTGGCATTTTATTTATTGATTTAACAGGTTAATTTGGATTGAAGTTTCATAGTGACGACCAAATCCTCTGACCCCGGATTTGGTTGCGTTACAGCAAGGCACTTTGCCAGTGAGTGTAGAAAGTCAGATTCCGGCAAGAAGAAGTTTGAGCCTGTGGATTATAAACAGAAATATTTTGAGTTTCTCAAACAAAAGGAAAAGGCTTTCATTACACAAGAAAATGACTGGGCAGCAGATGGTCTGGATGAGGATGAGGATGTCAGCTATGTCAATCTAGCCCTAATGGCCAAGTCTGATGAAACAGAGACAAGTTCTTCAAGTAATTAGGTAATCACCACTAACCTTTCATATTTATCTAAAGCTGAGTGTAATGATGCAATAAATGACATGTCTACAGAATTATATCATTTGCGTGTTACACTTAAGTCTCTTACTAAGGAAAATGCTAAAATCAAAGAAAATAATTTATTTTTAAGTGAGAGGAATAATGTGCAAGTATCTCAGTTTATTGAATTTGAAAAATTAAGTATTTAGTGTAAAATTTCTAAAGATGAATTAACTGAGTCCTTGAAGAAAGAAGAGATCTTGAAGAAGCAGCTTGAACGAGAACAAGAGGTGATTAAGGCATGGAAAACATCTAGAGATGTTAATGCTCAAATCACCAAAGTTCAAGGTATTGAGTCCTTTTGTGATGCAGCCTGGAAGAAGAATAAGGAGAAGCTGGAATCCAATTTGGTTGAAGGATTGCTAACAGACGTGGACTCGACAGATGATGAGAGTCATCCGTCGGATAACCAAAAGGATTATCTGTCGAGTTACACAAATCCTCATCCGTCGGCTGTAAGCAAACCTGTGAGTAAAACCAGACTTACCAAGTTATATGAAAAATATGGATCAGTTTCCAAAAACATCATTTCAGGACAATCTAGTCAAGTGAGGAAGGAGAAGAAAGTGAATGTTGGACATCTGTCTATCAAGCAATTGAATGACAGACTAGAAAAGATTGAGGTTAAAGCAGAGGCTAAAGAGAAAAACAATGAAAATGGTAAAGTGGGGATTAACAAACATAACAACTACACACCTGATAAGTATGCTCCAAGAAAAATCTGTGTTAAGTGTGGTAGTGTAAATCATCTATCTGTTAATTGCAAAACTGCCATGCCTACTTCCATATTTGTGCCACCTCCTTTTCTCAACATGAATGCCATGCCTTCTATGCCTATGAATGCTATGTCTACACAGAATATGAATGCATAATTTGCTAATATGTCATTTACACCTAATCCTTATTATGTTGCATTTAGCATGCCTCAAATACCATTTAGCATGCCCTACTGGAATAACATGTTTACTAGTAACATGCCATTTCCTGTTAATCAAAATGTGTAAGATAATTTTGTTGTCATGAATAATTTCAAAGGTCCAACTCAAATGACTAAGGATGAATCTAATATCCCCAAGTCAAATTAGATCAAACCTAAGAAACAGAAGAAGAAAGCTAACAAGGCAGGACCCAAGGAAACTTGGGTACCAACATCAACTTGATTTGATTTTAATGTGTGCAGGGAAACAGAAAGAATCTGTGGTACTTGGATAGTGGTTGTTTAAGACACATGACTGGTGATTTTACCCTGTTCACAGAGTTCAAGGAGAGAGATGGCCCAAGTATTACTTTTGGAGATGAAAGCAAGGGTTATACTGTGGGATATGGCTTGATTTCAAAAGACAATGTCATCATTGAGGAGGTTGCCTTTGTGGATGGTCTCAAGCATAATTTGTTGAGTGTCAGCCAGCTGTGTGATAAAGGCAATTCAGTAACCTTCAACTCAGAAGCCTGTGTTGTGACAAACAAGAGGAGCAACAAAGTGGTTCTCACTGGAGTGAGAAAAGGAAATGTTTACCTAGCTGACTTTAACACATCAAATGCAGAATCTGCTACTTGTCTTCTCTGGTAAAGCAAGTCTGGATGAAAGTTGGCTTTGGCACAAGAAGCTATCCCATCTAAACTTCAAGACCATGAATGAACTCGTAAAGAAAGAACTGGTTAGAGGTATTCCTCAAGTGGAGTTTTCTAAGGATGGACTGTGTGATGCTTGCCAAAAGGGAAAGAAAATTAAAGCATCATTCAGAAAGAGGTTTGATTCAACAATTGAAGAACCTTTGCAACTGCTACACATGGATTTGTTTGGACCAGTCAATGTGTTGTCCATCTCAAGGAAAAGATTTTGCCTAGTAATTGTAGATGATTTCTCAAAGTTCTCTTGGACATATTTCCTTAAGTCCAAAGATGAGGCTAGTGAATCATCATCAATCACATAAGGCAAGTCAACAATCATCCTGATTTCAAAGTTAGAAGAATCAGGAGTGACAATGGAACTGAGTTCAAGAATTCTGTCATGAGAGCATTTTGTAAAGAAAATGGGATTTTGCATGAGTTTTCAGCAGCAAGAACTCCACAACAAAATGGAGTAGTAGAAAGAAAGAACATATCACTTATTGAAGCTGCAAGGATAACGCTTGAAGAATCTAAGTTACCAACATATTTCTGGGCTGAAGCTGTAAATACTGCTTGCTACACTCAGAATATTTCTCTGGTTAATCAAGCAAAATGCATGACTCCCTATTAATTGTTCAAGAACAAGAAGCCAACTCTAAATTTTCTTCATGTCTTTGGCTGCAAATGTTATATCTTGAGAAATCAAACTGATCAGAATGGGAAGTTTGATGCTAAAGTAGATGAAGGAATATATGTTAGATATGTTGTTGGTAAAGCATACAGAGTCTATAATCTAATAACCAACATTGTTGTGGAATCAATACATGTTGTGTTTGATGATAAAAAGATTGAAGGACTGCAAGATGGAGATTACCATGAGAGCCTCAAATTTGACAATGTGGAGATGGTTAGTGATGACAGTGATGATGAAAGTGATCAAGAAACTGTGGCGCCCTCCAAACCCGGGTCAGAAGTTTGGGGTCCACACACACACACCTTATTTATAACCTGCTTATAACAATAATAAAGATAATAATAATATGCAGTGACCCTATTTACCAACTACCACAGATCGCAACAGGTTAAAGTATGCACACAAGCCACACATCTACTTATATTACATACCGTTCAAATCCCAATCATTCAAACTCAAACTGAGTATTAAACATTATTACAAACTTAATTTATTCCAAAAGAAGCCTACTAGCTCAGCTTCCTCAACCTTAATCCCTAGCTCTCGTGCTGGACTAGGGATCCTCGCTACCAACTGGTTCCTTTTTAACTGGGAAGAATATAAACAACATCGCACAAATGAGCTAACTAGCTCAGCAAGTCACAATGACAAAACTGAGAATAATGATCATCAAGTGAATATGATTATGATATCAAGTGAACAATGGATTATGATTTAGAATTGGATATTATACTTTTATTATAAAAACCAAGGTTAGGCTGCTGATCAGTCACGCACTAACCCCGAGCAAAGCACACAACATTGCTCTAACTACTGGATCCAAGGCACACATTGGCCTAACTTGACCATTATATGGTCTGACCACGAATCTGGTCCACAATTTTATAAAACAATCCAATTCTAACATAATAACAGAATAAGCAATAATAAACAATAACCAGAATCATTAACAACAATGAGTGTTTAACAATGAAAGGGTTTCAATCCTTGTAAGGATTAATAAAGTAATTTCAAAGCTTGGATGCTGGGTAATGAAAGAATTGGATAACAAAGGAATCAACGTTTCATGGTTTCAAAGATTTGGGCTTTCAAAGCATAAAATACAATGGGTTGAGCATATAAGTAATTCAGTTCAGTGTTTGGTTTTTAGTTTGTATGTATCTGTGGAGTAGTATCGGAGATTTATGGTTCGTGTTTGGGGTATACAATAATCAATGGCTTAGAAAGAATAAGGTTCATGGCTCAAGAACAATAACTGGAATCAGGGTTTGGGTTTCAGTGCTTCAAAGCACTTGCAATATCAACAAGACTATCAAGTACTACAATATCCCGAGAAAGTTCAGAACACTTGCCTGGTATTAGCTTACTATACTGCACTCGCTTCCAATCACAATCGTCTTACTCCTCAACTACCTGTTTCCCTTTCCTACATCTTGCCTCTTATTTGATTCTGCAGTTCTGAAACTTGTATAATCTGATAGTACCCTTCAAAACCTCCGTTTTGGTTACTAGAGCTTCCCGAGCAGATTTCAATAACACCTCCAAATAGTAGTTTGATTCTCAGAAAGATTTATGAATATATGATTTTTCTCTGTAAAGTTATATAATTATCTGTCTGCAAATGATTTTGATACGAAATAAAATACGGTAAAAGGCTATTTATAATTACGGAAAATTAGTATCCCGTTGGATCATTCCGGATATAAAATGGTACATTTATTTATAAAAACTGATCCAAACGGTATCGGTTTTCGGGATAATTATCCAAACCAGTACAATTTGTACTGCGGTCTTGGTCTCAGCGCCTGGTTACACGTATTACGAAGTGATAATTGGGATAGTTTAATAAAAAGCTCCCGTTTATCGAAAATACGGTTTTTATTGATTTACCGAAACGAATATTGTATCAAAATTGTTGCGCGCAGAACAAACTGTACGCCGGATCGAAAAAGTCGAAACATGGAATATGCTCGGAATATTACAATTAGGTTAGGAAGGAGTTCTCGAAAGAGTTTCAGGTTTCAAAAATGTAACAACGGGTGACGTCGGTTGGTTCCCGTTTTTATAAAATAGATTTTAAATATCCGGAAAAGATTTTATAAATTTCATATGATCCTTATAAATCCGTAAATCAACATAAAAATAATTTAGAAGATATGACAATTATCTATATTTTATTTTGGACATATAAAAATTAAAATACTCAATTAATATTATTTTTAAATATCCAATCACAGATAACACTTAACAATTAATTCACAGAATAGATACGGAACACGGATAATAATTATTTAATAGCAAAAATAATTACATGATATATCCCGGATATTACAGAAACAGTATCAAAGGATAATGCAGAAAAATCCAATACCAATTAAGCATAAAATTCAACATCTATCGAGTTGAAAAATGCTTCATCTGTCGGGAGATAATCTGCTTTATCCGTCGGGAGACAACCAGCTTCATCCGTCGGTACTCAAAATTCACCATCCGTCGGGTCATCAAAAGAAGCTGAAAGTTAGAATAGATCACTTATAGAAAGTTCCCCTTTCTCAAATCGAAGATCCATTAACTCAGGGGGAGTTTCTAACAATCAAAACTCAATCACACATCAAGACAACAATGAGGCATCTTCATCTAGAGCTAATCTACCTCAACAAAGGAAATGGACAAAGGATCACCCCTTTGAGCTCATCATTGGTGATGTATCTTCTAGAGTTCAAACAAGGAGAGCAACTCAAGAAGAATGTCTATATAACATCTTTCTCGATAAGGAAGAACCAAAGAAGGTAGAAGAAGCTTTGTTGGATCCTGATTGGATTTTAGCTATGCAGGAGGAGCTAACCCAATTTGAAAGGAACAAAGTATGGAAGTTGGTACCCAAGCCCAAAGGAAAGAATCCAATAGACACCAAGTGGGTATTCAGAAATAAGAAAGATGAAAATGGCATTGTAGTTAGGAACAAAGCTAGATTGGTTGCTAAGGGCTATTGTCAACAAAAAGGAATAGATTTTGATGAAACATTTGCTCCTGTTGCAAGACTTGAAGCCATCAGAATCTTCTTAGCATATGCAACCCATGCCAATTTCAAGGTCTATCAAATGGATGTCAAAAGTGCCTTCCTGAATGGAGATTTGGAGGAGGAAGTATATGTCTATCAACCTCCTGGTTTTGAAGATCCAAATTTTCCAGAATATGTCTACTATCTTTTGAAAGCACTTTATGGACTAAAGCAAGCACCTAGAGCCTGGTATGACACTTTGTCAAAGTTTCTTTTAGAGTTTCACTTCACTAGAGGTACTGTAGACAAAACTTTATTCTTTAGAAATGTTAATGGCTCTAATATACTTGTTCAAATTTATGTAGATGACATTATTTTTGGCTCTACAGATGAAAAAGTTTGCAAAACGTTTGCCAAATTGATGCAAAGTAAGTATGAAATGAGCATGATGGGAGAACTAACTTACTTTCTTGGTTTGCAAGTTAAGCAAGTTAGTGATGGAATATTCATTAGTCAAACTAAATACATTTATGATCTTTTAAAGAAGTTTGATCTGATGGATTGCACATCTGCAAAAACTCCCATGGCCACTACAACTAAGCTTGAATTAAACACTACTGAAAAGTCTGTGGATATTTCAAGTTATAGAGGCATGGTTGGCTCACTTCTGTACTTAATAGCTAGTAGGCCAGATATAATGTGTGCTACATGTCTCTGTGCTAGATTTCAGGCTGATCCTAGAGAATCTCACTTAGTAGCTATTAAGAGAATTTTTAGATATCTCAAGTGAACACCAAAACTTGGCATTTGGTACCCCTAGAGATTCTGGTTTTGATCTAACTGGTTATTCAGATGCAGACTATGCAGGTTGCAGAATTGATTGAAAAAGTTTCTAGGAAATAAGCTTGTATCCTGGTTCAGTAAAAAGCAAAATTTAGTTTCTAATTCTACAGCTGAAGCTGAATATATTGCTGCTGGAAGTTGCTGTGCACAGATTTTATGGATGAAAAACCAATTTCTAGACTATGGTCTGCAAGTGGAAAGGATTCCCATTTTCTGTGATAACACAAGTGCAATTACCATCACTGAAAATCCAGTACAGCATTCAAGAACAAAGCACATAGACATCAAGTACCACTTCATAAGGGAACATGTAATGAATGGTACCGTGGAACTACATTTTGTTCCAAGTGAAAAGCAACTTGCAGATATATTTACCAAACCACTGGATGAATCCACCTTTTCAAGATTGGTAAGTGAGTTAGGTATGCTTAATTACTCTTGAATCTTTTCAGATAATTTGCAAGTAGTAATGCAGCCAGAAATTTAATTGATTTTTCAGTCTTGGATGAAATTTTGGCTAAGTCAAAATTTACATCTCGACGGATGATCATTATCCATCGAGTTTGATCATCCGTCGGTATACAATCTATTAATAAAATCAATTATTTTTCTGGAATATTTTATTTCTCGACGGATAACTGATTTATCCTCATCCGTCGAATTGTCTTATTCTTAGTCGTTGATTCTCTGAACATTATCCATCGAGTATAATTACAGTTAGTAAGCATAACACGACGGATAATTAATGGAATTTTTACAGTTTATTTTTTTTAAACGGCTATTTTGGGCAATTCTTATTGGTTACTTTATTTTACTTTATTATTTTTGACAGTTATTTTTTAGAGAGTATAAAAGCATAATTCATTTTCATTGCTTTTCTTTTATCATTCACAAATCATCTGCTCTAACTTCTCTCTTTCTCAAAAGCACTTATTCTCTCTCTGCAAGTTTTTACTCTCTAACAATGGCACCGGTCGTAAAGATCATGTCTTAAACTGGATTTATCTACGAGAAGAACAACTTCACAACTTTAGTGAACAAGGGGATTCAGCAGTCTAGGGACTACCACAAAATGATGAATTTTGTGAAGAACTGCAAACTCAACTATGCCATGCTGAAATCATCCACCATTTACTGTGAGGTTGTTGAAGAAATATGGACGACTGCAACGTACAACTCAACTGATAAGACTATAACTTTCACTATTAAAGGTAAGGAATTCTGTGTTAATAGTGATATTGTTAAAGCATGTTTCAAAATTCCTGATAACACTATAACTTCTCCACACACAGACACTGATATTGTTAATATGCTTAATTCCATGGGCTATGCACTCTCTACTTCTAAATTTAGTGAAATTAGGAGATTGGGTCTTAGGAAAGAGTGGAGTTATCTGTGTGAGGTAGTTACTAAAGTATTTTCTGGTAAAATTAGCAATTTTGATTCAGTTAATATCTCTATGCTTAATATGCTTTACATGCTAGTAATTGATAAATTCTTCAACTTTAGTGATCTTGTCATATTTGAGTTGGGGTTTAAGTTAGGGTAGCTAAATAAGAGGGGTAAAAATGTTTACTATGCTAGATTTTTAATGATGCTTGCTAACCACCTCTCTGAGGATATTGTTCTTGAGAACCCAAACAACAAATTAGATTGTTGGGTTCAAGAAAGGAGAATCATTGCAGATTTGAACATGGCAAACCATCACAAAGAGGTGTCACTCTTCTACTTTCAAGTTATGGAGGCACCTCAGGTAAGTGAGGTAATTTCAACTGTCCCTACTCTTCCAGCCTCACAAATTTCTTTGCATCCTAGTGTAGCTATGGTAGCTGTATTATTGACCCAACAGTTGCCTACCCAAGCTGCCAAACCCAAAATTTCAAAAACAAAGACAAAGAAAGCCCTCTCTGGTGTCTCTCAAAATATGTCAATTCTAAAATCCACCAAACCAAAAGAGGGGAGTGTGAAGGTGGGTAAGAAAGTTGAGGGACAGGGTGAACATCAAAGAAACCCTAAGGATAAGGTTGGAGAGGTGAGTGTTTCCCTGCCTAGCCACACTGCAGTTTCCCAACAAACTGCAGTGCTTGATAATGATATAAGCTCATTACTAGTTGCATCCTCCCAAAAGGATGTGACTATTGAACAAAGCTCACAGCCAAGAGCACAGGTCAAAAGGGTAAGGGACACAAGCTCACCCCAAACTTACACTAGAAAGAAGAAATCAAAGACCCTTGGGGATGCAGAGGGTTCACACACTGTGCAAACTGGTGCTAAAGACACAGTCACTGCACCTTCTCAAAGTCAGGTTGATGTGGCTCCAATAAATGTGGAGTCACAACCAAAATCTCTAACAATTGAAGCCCCTGAAACACCAAACTCTCCCACACACTCTTTGGATGTTTACATGATAAACACATCACTTCCAAATTCTCCATCTTTAACTCCCTTGGAGAAACCAAAAATCCAAGCAAGTGAGCATCATCTTCTAGATGATTTGTTGGCTCACTTGCCATTTCTTTCTGAGACTGTTGAGACATCTGTGCCAAAATTCTCATCAATTTACACAGAGTCCATAATAGTTTCCACTCCAAACTCATTCATTTCTACTCACTCGATGGATATTATTCATCCATCGAGTAGTGATTGTATCCCGACGGATAATTTTAACATCAGTTATCCGTCGGATAGTCAAACTGCTAACCCGACGGATATCCCTTATCTGTCGAGTGTCTCTGCACAGCTTCAAGTTTCATCAATTATTACAAGTGCAGAAGACTTAGTGGTAGTGTAATCACTTCTAGGATTGAGGGAAGGGAGTGAAACGAGTGAGAGTCTGGGTTGCTCCCAAGAAAAAGGAGAGGAAAAGAGTGAACTAATGCAATCCATTTCTTTAGGATTGGCAAAAGTGAGTGTGAGGAGTCCCACCTTAGATGGTGAAGGTGAGGGTGTGAGGGTGGGGAGCCAAGGTGAGACCTTGATGCAACAAAAGAGAGATCAAAAGAGAAATACAGGTACAGGAGTGATAAGGATGCAAACGATTACAAGTGAGTCAATGAATGTTAATGATACAGAAAGGGAAAGGCTATTTCAGTAAGAATATCAAGCTGTTATAGATTCCATTTCCCTGGATGCTGAGACATTTACTCACCCTGTGACAGCTTACCAAACTCTAGCTGTACAGGGCAATGAGGAGGCTGAAAGATTGCTGAACTTGGTGCATACTACACAATCTTTACAAAGAGCAAAGGATGCAATCACTGCTATGCCTTCCAACATTGGCAGTGATTTTGAACTGGATGAAGCTTCTTTTAGGGATGCTGATGGGGATGATGAGGAAGACAACATGGATATAGGGGGAGATGCAGCTGTTCCTGCCTGGATGCTTACAAAAGAATGTTCCTACTCACATCTCCAATCAACTTTGTTCAAGCTAATTCATGACACCCAAGCAGCCATTCAGACATCTTCCAATGCTAGCACAAAAAAGTTACTCACAGCACATCTTGAAGCAATCCAGCTTCATAAAATTCAAGCCCTCCAACACAGTCAGAGTATGGATGCAATCAAGCAGGAAATTTCTGAAGTCAAGCAAGATGTTATAGAAAGGATTGATACTAGACTCCCTGAAACCACCATGAGTGAAATTGCTCAAAAGCTAAGGAAGGAGGCTGATCTCAATAGGAAAGTTAAGGCCATGGACTTATGACTATCTGCTGTAGAGAAGTCAATGGCCAAGATGCTTAACAATCAAGAAGCTCAGACTTTACTACTCCAACAGTTGGTGGCTGCTCAACTCCCTTCCACACAACTTGATGATAACAAAAAGGGGGAGAAAGGACCAAGTGAAGGGGAGCAACAACTTAATATTCAAGTTAGCAAAGTAATTGTGCCTATAATTGCTTTCACCAAGCCACCAACTAAGGATATTATTGATCTGATTAATGAAGCAGCAGCCACATTGAGAGCAGCTGAAAAGAAACAGTTTAGCCCAATTAATTGGGAGAAAATTGACGAGGATATACAAAAGAGGTTTGGGTTAGTAAAGAAGCCAGAAAAATCAGCCACTCATTACTCTCAAGTCAGGAAAATCTCTGTGAATGAAATGAGCATGAATAATCTGGAAAGAGGACAGCCATCCTGCATCAAATCTCCAAAGGCTAAGCTAATCTTGAAGCCAAAGGTGAACTATCCAAAATCTTCACTAAAGAACCCCTTGAACACAGTGTATGAGACACCAAAGCCTGATGAAAAGAAGCTGTTGGCCAGGTCTATAGCATTCTACAAGGATCCAGCTGATTCAGCATTGAAAAGAAGAATCGTTAAAGTTTTCAGGAATGGTAAGGAAATTTGTGTGATGGCTGGACACCCTCAATTTGCTGAAGCAAAGAGAGAACAAAAGGCAAGATTGAAGCAAGAAAAGAAGCAAGCTGCTCTAGATGCTAAAAAGGTTAAACAAAAGAAAGAGCAAGCTGCTATATTGGCCAAGTTACAAGCTGTGAAACCCACACAATAAATTTCTGCACAACCATATAAAATTGTTGAATCTCAAGATCAAGTAATGCAAAATGAACCTACATAGACAAAGAAGCCAAGGTACAAGCAAAGAATCAAGAGAAAATTGGATTTCATTGATGAGGAGATGGAAGGATACTTTCCCAAAGAGTCTATTTGTTAGTCCTAACAATGCAACAAGAATTACAGAAGGGAGGTTGAATGGAATTCTTGAACCTTTTTCATAAATTATAAAATGTTCTATCTTAATAATATATAAGTGTTTGATTTGTAAGGTGCGGAATAAGAAGTTAGTAAAATCAAAACACAAGTAATTAAAAACACAAGTCTTTAAAAACTTTCTGGTGGATTTGAATGTATCCACCAGAGATATATATTATATCAAGAGAACTGTTAGGTTTCGTATGAGGGCTATGTTAAGCTAGAAGGGGGGTTGAATAGCTTAATTATCAATTTAAAATTTATTATGGCGTTTTAAAATAATTTTATCCCTTTTTAAAACTTTACCGAGTGGTTATGCAGTTTATATGTGCGGAAAATAAAGTGCAAGGAAAGAAAATACCACACGGCGATTTTATCCTGGTTCGCGATGGCGCAACCTCTAATAGATCCGCTCACCCCTACTCCAGTCCCCGAGCTCCTCTCCCGGACTCGAGATTTTCCCTTAATATAAACTCGCTCCTTTAGTAGGCGGAGAAGCCTTTACACCCTTACAAATATTTATCTTGGTGCGTAACACAAGGGTCACCACCTCAAAATAAATGTAATTCCTACACAACTTATCTTAGACAATAACTCCCCGTTATCTCTTCAAAGTTGATGTAGATCCCTTGTGTGGACTTGGCTTCCTTAGCTTTCACCGGTCTTGGATCTTAGTATCCGGTCTTGGGTTGTAACACCCCCAGATCCGGGGTCGGGGATCCGGGTCGTCACGGTCTTTCTTTCCACAATATCACTTCACTTAATTAATAACAACTAACCTTATGCTGTGACCCCACACTAACACACACCACAACCCGTTATAGTCTCAGAGATGAAATTTAAATAAGTACAAGTCTTTGAATCCACAATTTAAAAGTTATTACAACCCAAAATGATTACTTGATGAATTTACAGTTAATTGCCATTATCTGCCACAAGTTATAATTATACATAATTGATTCTCAAAAGTAGATGGTCTGATCTACAATAGATCTACCTCTGCAGCTATAGCAGCTACAACATCAACGGGAAGACGCGGGACGCTTCCCACGCGCTTGCGCTGGGTCTGCTGGAGTCTGGCCATCTTTCCTAACTGTTGTTGTATGATGAAGAAATAAAGCAAGGGTGAGCAGCAAGCCCACCAAAATAATATGTATAAAGATTAACAATATATGAGCCTTCTCATAGCACTCATGAAAGTCTTGGTCAAAAGAAATAAACCAAGTTGATATCTTAATGCGATGAAGTCGCAAAATATTCAGTATATATATATATACTTTTCAAAATATGGGAAGTCCTCTTCCATGCATAATATACACAGAGTTCCAGTGTATAACTGTATAAAAATATCGTTGCAAGGTGATCTCATATATCTAACCTTGTCTCAACGTTTTTCTGAAAATCTTTGTCATGCATAAGATAATCATTTACTAGATATAAGTTTAAAAGATGAAGTTATAAGGTACTCCAATATACTTATATCTTTCCCAAATACTACTTGAACTACCCCCGTTCAAGTTATAATCAGTTTCAAAGGTTCATCACATAGATGAGACTACATGACAAGATTTGAATAGATTCAATCTTTGAATATCATTATAAATAATGAAGTTACGAGATACTTCATTAAGTCCCGATATATAAATATATTCATATATATCTCCCATACATTTCCTGAAAACCTCTGTCATGTAAAGTATGAACAGAGTTGCAATATCCAATGAATTTGGAAGGAAAAGAATTTTGGCATAAACCAGATATCTTGCTGATCAGGCAAAGATACCAATAAGTAACCTTTTCTACTAGTAGATGGATGAATCCCCCACCGGTCATCACCCTGGCCACATAAGGACCTTGTGCTGGACCGCCACCCGGCCTCTTACGCGTTAATGGACTGCCACCCAGCCACTTACACTTTATAGACCGTACCCCGGCCTGTCGCTTATGCCGACTCAATCAGATGGACTTACTTCCCGAACATTGGGCAAGTAATCAAATTGTTTTCTCAAAATAGCAACCATGTTGCGAATATAAAATACACCACAGAGCCGGATCCCCGAGATTTTTGAGCGAATATTCAAGTCTCCTTCGAAAGGAAGATCTTAAATCGGAAAACGAGTTTTGGGATCCGCTCTAACTTTTAAAATCATTTTGAAGACTCGAAAACATTTTTAAGAATATTTGGAGTAAAGCTGATTTAATGAAATAAATCAGTCCCGATATATTAGAAAATATCTGAATATTATTATTTAAATAATATTCCCATAAAGAATAATCTTTATAAAAATAATTGAAGTAGAAGTATTAAAACTTATACTTGAAACGAGTATTAAATAACCAAAGATATACTTATATGAAAGTACTATTTTTATTTGAATAATCGAAAATAAGTTTGTTTATTTACACCTTATTCTTTAATAAAATAAAAAATATATCTCAGCAAATAATCGGAGTCATAGATCCTCAAATGAATATTCAAAAATATTCAATAAATAATATAAACTGAGACATAAGCCCTCGAATGAATATTCAAAACAGTATTCAATTAATAAAATAAAAGGAGTCATAAGTCCTCCGATGAATATTCAAATCATATTGAAATAATAAAATAAACTGAGTCATAACCCTCGAATGAATATTCAAAATAGTATTCAATTAATAAAATAAAAGTTATCGAATAAACCTTATTCGATTAATAGTTTGGAAAACTATAACCATATATATATAAAAATATATATATTATACTCGGGAACATCGACTCCCGGTTTAGAAATATGTTCACCTTTGGGTCCCCTATACTAAGGGTATACGCAACTACTGCTTATCTCTAGCATAGGTATTATGCAACTATAAGCATCAAAATCAACAGATAGATAACCAGATTACGAAACAGACATGCATATATACCATATCAGCATGCTCCAATATATCGCACAATTTGCTAATAACAATCATGCACTTATCACAAGATAATGCATATACATATATTTACATCACAACAACAGTTATACGGGTAGAAAACTTGCCTGAGCGACTGGGGTTACGAATGGCTCGGGACGAGTCTGGTAACCTATAAACAACAAGTAAGTTGGAATTAAACCAAAGTCACTTGTAAATCTATACTTTAACTAACTTAGACTCTAACGCTTGTTTTGCGCTCACTGATTCGCTTAAGTCACTCGGGTACCCTCGGCTCCACCATTTTTCATAATTTAACCTTTACGAGTTTTAAGGCGATTCCTTCGCGAGTGTCTTACTAACTGCCTAGCACACTTACCATAAATGTTTCATACATTAATTAACCCTTTTTGGTCTTTAACCTATGTTTCAAAGTAAGGCAAGGGGAAAAGTTTCGTTCGTGAAACGCCATTACTTGAAACGGTCGTTTCTCCTAAACCGTGCATCGGAATCGAACGAACTACATATCAAAACGAAGCTCGTAACATGAGCTATCTAGACATGGCAATGGTCATAATCTAGCAGGGGGTTCTCGGATCCTAATGTTATGCACAAAAACAGTCTAAAGAAAATCGGACGTTACGACGGCTATGTTTACGCGATTTCCAATATTTTAAACCATTCAAAACCATCCCAAATCAACCTCAAATCCAACATACAACCAACATCCATCCTTATCACATCATAACAACCCCAACCAATTCAATTTAATCATTCATACTTATGCCTAAGCTTAACTTTAATCATACTTAAGTCATTTTAATCAAAACCACAACATTCACCATTCCATTTCACTACCATTTCAAATCCCAAACTCTAAATCATAACAACAAGCTACAATAGCACCCTACTAATCAAAATCATCTTATAATATATAGGAATCTAGGGTTTGGAGATGGTATACCTTCCTTTAAGTGGTGGGAGGAGCTAGGAAGCCTTAAGAAGCTTTGAAAAGTCTTAGGAATGCTTGGATCTTCAAGGAAAACAAGAAAAACTTCAAGTTAAAAACTTGAAAACACTATTCATAGTCTTCTTCTTTGATTAAATGAAGAAGATGGAGAAGGAATTGATGGCTTAAACTCATGATATAGCCCTAACTAAGCATGAAGATGATTAGGGAATTAACTCACCAATTTAGGAAGCTTGGATCTTTGATTTTGAATTTCTTGCTCTTTTGAATAGTAAAAAGCCGAGAGCAAAGATGAACCATGCCTTGGTTGCTTTTTGATTTTAATGAAAAATGATTTTGCTTGGCTTGGTTGGCTTGTTTTTGTGTTTGATTTAGTTAATTACCTTGTTGCCCTTGAATTTGTGTGGTTACAAAGCCACCACACCTCCTTCCTTTTTTGTCATGCCTATGTCACCTTGCACATGTCATAATGCTCCCACTTGTCCACACCTTGTGGTTTGATGATGTCACAATCCCTGGCTTCTTGTACAAGCTTGTCTCTTGGTCACTTATTTGTTTTACGGTTCGCTTATCTTTCGTTCTCGTTTATCGTTTGAGGGATCATACCCGGGATCTTATTACTTAGGTTCCCTTAACCTTTCTCAATATATTATATTCCTTTTATGATCCTCTCCTATAATCCTTTAATTTAAATCCTTTTTATCATGTTACCTTTTTCTCAATTCTTTCCGTATCTAGTGGATTTCCGGGAAAAATCAAAGTGTTCGGAATTGGATTCTGACGATCTTTACATACACTTATATACCATATAGAGTACTAATAATATCCCAGAAGATCAATAACAGAACCCCTACATAGTGTGGCATGAAAAGTTTTCTCATTCAGCAAAAACACTATTCATAAGGGTTTCAAAATCTCCAAAAATTGGGGTTATTACATGGGTCTTTCCTCTTCTTCACGGTGTAAATACGACTAACTCCCCGCTAGTGTGTATGAGACTTGGTTCTTAGAACGAAGATCACCTAACGTCACCTCACTTCACTGCGAAACTAATAGACAATCCACAAAATACAAAGTATAGAGAAAATATGTGTTGAACTAGTATGTTACGGTACTAGCCCAAAAGATAGTATAATATTCAAATAAGAATATTAATACTCTATATGTATACTTGACTTGAGATATAAAATGTTATATCAAGTATACTTTTGATTACTCCGTCTCTAAGGATTATATGTTAATCGGAGTAATATAAGAAGTCCTTTATATGTATAATCAATATGGATTATGACTTCTTTGATCTTCAAGCTTAATACGTATACTTAACTCGGAATATATATTTATATGTCAAGTATACTTATGATTACTCCATCTTTGAAAAATATATGTTTATCGGAGCAATAAGAAGTCTTGTATATATGTATAACCACTATGGCTTATGGCTTCATTTGTATTCTTCTTCTTTCAATTATGTATTTATGGATCGAAAAATACTTTGGTTACAATCTCGGAATTGTACCTATCCTTTTAAGCTCTTAGGCTTATGGATTTGGTATACTTATGATTTGACGATTATGTGGTCAAAGTATACTTTTAACTTCAAGCAACTTTATAGGTTCTATGATTCTTAGCCAAGGTCCAAATAATAGAAGTACAAGTAATTGGCTTTGAATTTGTGCTTTTGAAGTTTAGGTGGATGATTACGAAGTTTACTGTTGATCGAATTATAATCCCCCGGAACACTGAAGATGCTAGAAGGGGTTATAAGTGATACCTTTCGTAATGATACTATATACACGAACTATGCGTTGACCAAGATCGAGATAAATGAAATGCAAAGTAATTGGTCAACTCGTGTGATTAAATCCACCTTTGAAGCTTAGACGGATGATTACGAAGTTTATATATATCGAATAAAAACCCCACAGAATACTAAGGTGCTAGAAGGGGATTATACGATATCTTTCGTAATTGGACTATATACACGAACTATGTGTTGGCCAAAGATCCAAATACTAGAAGTGCGAGTAATTGGCCAACTCATGTGATTTAATCCGTCTCTTATATTTGACAAAATTACGAAGATCACTATTGATCGATTTATAATCTCTCGGAACACTAGAGATGTTAGCGAGATTATAAAACGATACATTTCTTAATTATACTATATTCACGAAATATGTTGGTCAAGGTCGAGATAAATAAAGTGCAAGTAATTGACCAACTCGTGATGTCAAATATGAAATCTCACTCATAAGGAGTTATTTAGAGATTTATGAAATCTCACTCGTGAGGAGTTATTTAGAGATTTAAGTACTTGTATATTATAGATCTTCTTCGTTTAGAGATTCAGTTTGAAGATCAAGTACTTATTTGAATTCCGAGTTCGAATCTTTGTTCTCTTTTCTTAGAGAACCTTCTTTATAGGAGATCTTGTATAAGAGCTTGAGATGAAGTAGAGAAATTAAGTACAAAGCTCAAAATAAAGAAAACCAAAGAAGAAGCTAAAAACTCACCACTTTTGGAAAACGGTCGGAAAAGTTCGCAGGAAAAATTCACCGGAGGTTCGGCCGGATTTTGGCACTATAGACGAACTTGGGCAGCCCTTCGGGAGGCTGGAAAGTGGTGGTGGATGAGCTCACTTGGTGGGAACAAGCTTGGTTGGGTGAAGCTAAGCTTGGATATCAAAAACCTTAAGTATATGTGTATATATTTAAGAGAGAGAAGGTTTTTGAGAAGAAGTGTGTGTATAGAATTTGAAAGAGATGAAGAGAGGCACTTCTTGAAAAATTCCCAGCAAGTATTTGGCTCTTTAGCTTAGTTAAAATGGGTTGGGGTGGGGGTTTATTTATAGAGGAAGTTGGGTAAAAGAATGGTTGAGATTTGAGAAGGAATGGATGGTGGATGGAATGTATCACATGGATTGATGACATGATAAGTAGGTTGTGTTTCTTTGAAAGTGGGAAGGAAGCACAAGCTAGTATCCATTAAAATCTCAGCTGATATATATTATATATATATTTTCCTTTTCTTTTAATCATTCTTTAATTACTTTAATTAAGGATTAATCATCATTAATTATGACCACCCAAAAAACTCTTAAATAAATATCATAAAAAATATGATAATTACCTAAATATTATAAAATGATGTCCTGCAAAGTTTGGTAAATAATGGTCAATGGTAGCTAGGTCAAACATGGTCAACTGTGGGACCAACTACCTCGAAATTCGTGCCCGGACAAAAATTCTCGAAACGCTACAAAATTTTTACCATGCATATAAAATACCATTTAAGTGATCCATACAAAATTTCAAGTCATTCTAGTATGTGGAAGTATTTATATAGATTTAAAGCGATTCTGTCAGCCTTTACTTCCGACTAAAAATACTATTGGTCTTGGAATGAAAAAGATGAATATTTTGACCAAAATTTTGACTTGTATAGATACTTAAAATATATTTCCTAATATATTAAATATATTTGAGTGATGGGAAATATTTTTGAGTATTTTTGAATAATTTTCTCCGAAAAATACTGATTTTATGAAACTGGAGAAAATTACTTTACGACCACACAGATGGGTGTAAAAATGGATAATAATACTTCAATCATGAATATTAATAAAATTTGAATAAAAACTCTTTTAAAGGGTGTAAAATATATTTAGGAGCTAAGAGTAAAACATTTTTGATTTAGCACGAGATCTCTAAAGAATATTTCTGATATATTCCTTATTCGAGCTTGTTGACTTATTGATGTTGCAACTGTGATCTAAAAAATATCATAACTTGATATTTCTTATTTGATCAAATTGCCTTAGAGATATATTCCATAAAATATAATTTTGATGTTTTTAGAATAATGAAATATCTCTTTTATAAATAGTCTTGAAAATAATTTAGCTGGTTTGACTATTTGGCTTTGATCTGGATCAATTAAAATCATGTCCTAATGGAGAGGATCTAAATGTACTTAGATTTTATGTTTAATCATACAAATACCAAAACAAATAATATATCGAAGATATCCTTTCAATCTTCCCCTTTTTGGTATTTTCCAAACAAACATAAAATTTAAATTTTTCAAGTGTGTGCTTCCCCTTGGTGTATGCATGAGTTTTAAAATATTTTTGCACATACAGTTTATGGGAATCAGCTTGATTCCTTTCTTAGGATAAATCCTGCAAAACCTTGTTAGATATTTCAAAAATATTGAAGCATAGTTATTATCTAGCAAAATTAGGCATTTGAAAAATTGAGGGGTCTAAATTCATTTAAGTACTCTATTTTCCCTTTTTATTTCCCTTTAATTTACAATAAAACACTTTAAATTCTCTTCCCCTTTTGTTTGGAAGATAACAAAAAGTAGGTGAATCCCAATTTAGAAACTATATGATCATGTTAAGACATGGAATATGTGAAGAAGTGCAAGTAGTTTCTTATTTGTTTTCAGTTTTATTCATGCAGTCTAATTTCTGATTAAGCATAGGAAATTTTTGGTTAAGTATACATAGCTTGAAGTAAACAATGATAGTTTTATAGTCCTTATAATAAGAAAACATGTTAAGTGTAATTCATTTATGCACGTTTTATTTGGCCTTGTTGCATGCACAATTTCGGATCTTAAGACTCTGCTAAAACATGTTAATTGTAGTCTAAAGATATAACTTCTTTTTATAAGAAAACATTTACTTACTTATACCTTTTAAATTAGTCTTGTGATTCGAGTTTTTCCATGTATAACTTTTCAATTTAAAGAATTATCAAGTATATATATTGTTAGCTCACACACACTGTAGAGGGGGTAAATACAGTGTATAATACAATCAAATTGAACTTTAATATCCTAAGTAACAGAAAACAAACTTTATTGAAACAATAAACTCTGTTACAGTATTGAACTGTTACCTCTCAGTGATGAACAAATATCACGAGAGCTGCTAGGGTTATAATGAATAATCTTCTCGAATATGATAACACTTATAGTGTAAACCCTATGTCTGTGTTTATATACTACACAATTATAAGATAATTGCTAATTGATATGGAATATAATTCTGCTTCCTAAAATATATCAATCAGATATCTTTTCTTCCAAGTATTCCATTCTTCACGGAACTCCTTTTTCATGCATATCTCTTCTTATGTTTATCTCGATCTTCTTTCCTTTAATCAGCTACTTTCCTTGTCTAATCGTCCTTCTGCACTTAAGTTCTGATATCCAACTTCTGATGATTATCTCCTGATAATATAAGTACTGATATCCTTAAGTCCTGACTTCCAGTATAAATACTGATTCCTAGTTAAGTACTGATTTGTCCTGTTAAGTAAGATCTGAAAACTAAACATAAATCATATTAGCCATGACATTATCAAATATATCTAATAATCTCCTCCACCTTGTAAATTAGCATAATATACAAGTTTAACAGATATTTGATGATGTCAAAAACATTAAGTACAAATGCATGAGAATTAGACTAGATAACTACAACTTACAGTCCTTAAAGCTTTACCAATATTTAACTTTTGATAACAACTTCAGTCTGTACAAATATCAGAATTTAAGCAGTTGTAGATCTTTGACTTGGCTTCATCTTCTGATCTCTCTGATGTCAGGAGTTGTTCTGAGATAGTTCTTCAACAAACATCTCTCAGCATATCTAAGTTCACCAATCATTCTCCTTTTGGCATCTTTAAGCTCTGCAGTATCTTCACCAATTTGAAAGATTGCAGCCCTGAGATCATTAATCTTTGCTTTTCTTATATCCTGATCCAGTCTGATCAAATAAGCTTTATCAGACTCAAGATTGAATTCCACAGCCCTGTACCCTAGAAAGGTAGTTATAATTTGAGCAGAATTGGGCTTCATTTCAACTATATCACCCTTGTGATTTCTGTACTTTGGAACATATGTGCTGTCAGACTTAACAGAATAAAGCCTTTTCTGTCTCTGAATCTGATCCTTCAAATAGATTGCAGCAGTTCCTGTCAATCTGTCATCCACTTGAAGTAAGAATAGTACATGCTCCAATTCTTCAAAATACTTGAATGGAATGGCATTTTGCCTTATATGATAAACCCTACCATCTGTCATGAAATACAACAAGATGTATTCTTTCAAGTAGGTATGATAAACCATTTGTACAGATTCCAGTTGATTCAATCTCTCAGGAGTTGCTCCAATACCTGGTTCACTCAAGGAAGTTGGATCATTGGTAGTGTTATGTATTCTTCTTTCATCAGCACTTCCCAATCCAGTTTTATCTCTTGCTTCCTTTCCAGTAACTACTCTAGCTTCAAAACCACTTGCAGTAGTCTTCAAAGGTTGAATCTGTTTTGCTTTAGTGAATCCTGGTAGGAGTGTCTTTGGTCTATCTTCTGATATCAAGTTAACTTGAGCTATGTCAGAGGTTACTTGCTTCTTCTGAATATCAGAACTTACAGTTTCTTGACTCTGAACAACTTGAGCCATGTCAGAGGTTGTTTTAAGAACTTTTCTTGATGTCAGAGCAAGATCATCCTTTTCATCAGTAATTTCTTCATCCTCAGGAGGCACATAAACCTTGATAGGTTCACCAACCTTTTATTTACCCTTGGATCTTGGATCTATCTGCGGTTGTGATTTAGCCAATGTTGCTTCAGTATATGTCCTTTCTTTGATCACAATGCCTTTGAGTTTTGGAAGTGGCTTTTTACCAGAAGCTTCAGATTTAGATGTGATTTTCTCTGATTTAAGTCTGGCTTCTTCTTCCATTAAACTCTCCAAGTCCATTCCTGGATTTTCCTGAAGAAATAACTGTCTTGACTTTTCCTCATCAAGATCTAAAAGTTCATCAGAACTTATCCTTTTACCAGTAGCAGAACTTATTCTTTTCCCAGTATCAGAACTTGTCCTGTGACTTGTGATTTCAGCTTTTCTTGATGTGAAACCTATACCTTGACTATGACCTCTACCCATTCCAGAGTTTCCTTGATCATCCTTTTCATCATCCTTCCCTTTCAGTAACAGGTGTTGTTGAAGGATTAGTTGCTGTTAGAGCTTCTAAGAGAATTACTTCAGGCACAACCAAGTTTTGAACATCAATATCAGCACTTGTGCCTGGATCAACAGGAGATACAGATGGTGTGTTAACCTTTTCATAAACAGCTTCCTTAGATGGAGTTGATGGAGAAGAAATAACTTTAGCAAATTCCTTTTCTTGTGAGATCAGAGATTCCTGATCCCCTTCCTTAGCTGCTTCCTCTTCATCATCTGAAACTGGCCTATTTGCCCTCTGTTTCTTGTATCTCTTTGTAGATTTGGATTCCTTGGGAGTTTCAGGAACTGTCATTCTTCTAAGCCTCTTGAGAAGCCTAGATCCCCCAATTCCAGAATCCTTTTGAGAAGTCTCTTTCTCAGCTTCATAAACAACAGGTTCTGAAGAAGGAACCTGTTCCTCAGTATCAGATTCATCTCTCAAAGAAATCTTCCTTTTCTTCTGAAGTGTTTGAGGAACAGTCTTTGTCCTCTTAGGTATGGAAGATGAAGGCTTCACAGTAGGTGCTGAGGATGAGGGTTTAACTGTCTGTGAAGTGGAGAGATAGGATTTGATATATTGCCTGAGGATAGGTTGAGTAGAATGAGTGGTAGGTGTTGATGGTTGTTGTGATGTTTGGGAGGTTGTTGTTGGTTGGACATCAGAATAAACAGATCTATAAGTATCATGATCAGCATTTACTAAGATCTGTTTTACAGACTGAGGAATCTGTAAAGGTCTAACCACTGATTTCTTAGTGTCAGCATTTATCAGGTCATTAAAGTAGCGTTTTGTAACCTTAAAAGGTGGAGTTGAGGAACTGACTAATTGAGGTTCATCAGTATAAAAAGTATATATAAGTTGACAGAATCTAGCAAAGTAAACAACATTCCTATCCTCTGTCATCCTATCCCCAATAAAACCAATTATAACAGTTGCAAAATCAAAATGAGTTTGGCTTATAACAGCATACCCGATGTGCTGACTCATAATTGGGATAACATCAAAATTCGAACACTTGTTCCCAAAAGCTTTAGTGATGCAGTCGAAGAAGAAGCTCCATTCTCTTCTGATATGAGCCCGTTTCAACTGCCCAAGTTTTTCCAAACTCTGTTCATACCCCAAATTGGCCATTACCTCCTGAAGAGCTGATTCCTCTGGAATTGAAAAGGTACATCCTTCTGGGAGATGTAGAGCCCTGTGTATGGTACCAGGAGTGACTGCATATGAAGAATCACCCACTTCGAAAACAATACTAGGAGTGCCATGTGTACCACCATTATCAAAGTGCCCAGTCCGCCAAAATGTCAGAACTTGTTGGCTCGAAAAGACTGAAGGTTGGGTCAATGCATACCCAATCTCACTGTGTGCAAGAAGATCTTGCACAAAATGCAATTCAGATGGAGCTTCAGCATGATCAAGAATTGCAGCATAGTTGTTTGGAACAAATTTAGCTCCATCAATGATTAAATCCTTAGGTGCCATGTGAAAAGTTGAGATTTAAGAGTGCCTGGTAGGTGTTTGGTAAAATGTCTGTATGAAAAACCAACGTGAGAAGAAGAAAGAGAGTAAAAGCAAGTAGAGAAAAAGTATGAAGGGAAATTAAAGATTAAAAAAATTCTCTCTCTTTCTTACTTATACTCCGAAAAAGAAAAAAAAATGTTACCGTTGGACACCTGTCAGACATGCGGTAATAACGGATAGTTACTGGGCTCGAGAAAACAGTAATCATTACTTACCCACTTGCCGTTTTTCAAGGAAAAACCGTTCCACTTACCCAGATATTCCATTAATCAAGGTGAAACAGTTTTAATTCAAAATTGAAACCGTTCCCACTTATTTAACTAGTTTTCACTGCAATATTAATATTCTGAAAATAAATCAAGTGAAAATGACCAAGATAAATCAGATGAGTAAGTACTGATAAAGTAAAATCAGAACTTAAATTAAAACAGAATTTATATGGTCATCAGAATATGAATATTTATCTAGATTTATCAATGCATTACAAAATATCTCAGAGACAAAATCTTGAAATAAAAACAAATTTCATTAATATATCAAGAGAATACATTCATGAAATTGAAATTACATCAGAATTTATACAAGATTTCCCTAAGTTGCTAAACCTAACATCAACAGCCTTAGTCCTAGCTCAAGAAGCAGGGCAAGGCTAATGATGAAGAAAAACAGGAAGAAGAAAATAAATCATTTCTTCTTCCTACTCTCGATAAACAGAATGGCGAGTCGAATGATTCGCTCTTGCTGGCGGAGAGCTTCCAGCCTTTCCTCCTCCAATCGCTCCAAATGGCGATGGTAGTCCATATAGAAGAACAGGAGGTGGGTGAGCACCTCCTGTGGGATATAATCCCATATCTCATCAGGAATGGCAGTGACGTGCCATTCCTGCTGCCAATCGGCACAGCTTAGCTCCATATTGAAGGTTTCGTAGTTCAAAAACATGTTGTATCTGACCATGGTGTTTGAAAGAAAAAGTATGAAGGTAAGGTGAGTTTGGGAGAAAAGATTTGATGGGAAGGCTGATGTGAAGTGGTTGCTTATATAGGCAAGAGAATGCCAGGAGACGCAAAGGAATTTAATGCTGACAGGTAGAATTAATTCTACCTCGTCTCCCCAGACTTGGAAAAAGAAAAATATTCATTGGAAAGAGAAAACATGGTTTAATGCGCACAAGAAGCAAGTAAAAGTTGACTGTTCAAGTACGAATACCATTAACCCTAACCATAGTGACTATTAATCTTCCACTTCAACATATTCTAGTTTGAACCGAGACTGTTATCAAATTTTATCCACAGACAAGTCAAGTAAAGAATTAGACTGTAATATCAGAACTTAGACTTATATCAGAACTTAACAGTCATCAGAACAGAATTTCTTAACTCGAAAAAGGAATGCCTATCTTAGTAAGTCCTCATACAAGTTCTGAGTTATATTCTTCAGAACTTAATCATCAGAACATGCAATCAGAACTTGTCCTCAGAATTTGTGCAATGTGACACAATGACTGTTTATCTAAAACAACATAGACCACCACAGTAATTTTCATCATTCATATGGAGTGATTAGTGTGTGCATTAAGCTAAATGTCAGACAAAGAGTAAAGTCTAATTCACTTCAGTACATCTTAGAAATAAGGCATAACTAAAACTTTGCTAAAGAGCTATCATTATTCTGAAACCTACTGTTGAATAAGTTCATGCTTGAGTCCACCTCAACTATTTTGTGCTAATTTTATGCATCTTTTTAAATTCCATTGCACAGTGGCTTCTCAGTGTAAGTGAGTCATGGCTGCTTATCAGAATTTATGCTATTATCAGAGTATTTCTCCAGTAATCATAGAGTGTGAAAAGTCACCAAGATAATATTTTGCTTTTCTAATGCATATTTACTTAATACCAGCAATGCACTTGGGTCGTCCCTTCCACATTTTTACTCTAGATCTCAAAGGAGTACCTGATTTTATTCTTTGATCCTTTTGCTTTTTCTTTTGATAAGTGAGGTTTATCAGCACTTAGTGCATTCAGCAGATTTACTAGTATCAGAACTTAACAGATGAGTAGCATTATTCTAATTTGTGACTTAGTAATAAGATAAACAAAGTAAACTCAACTAAGCTCAATTATCAGAATTTTGCTTGTGTCAATAGATTTCCACGGAAATAATTACTTCTTACATGGGATCATTTATTTATTGAAGACTACTAGGTCAGCATCTAGCACAGTTATCCTCATAGGATTGAATAGTTACTTAAACAGACATATCACTTATCAGAGTTTAGAAACATATATCAGACAACAGTCAGTACTTAAACACATTTGTCAATTAAGCACAGAATACACAAAGAGATTAATTTCTGTAAATACTGATCATAAAGTCTGATATAAAAGAACAAGACTAAGCAGATTTAGAGAAAGAACCTGAAACCATTCCAAGTTCATTTACCAATCTTGTAAAAGTGGCTTCACACAATGGTTTTGTGAAGATATCTGCTAGTTGTTGATCTGTTGGAACAAAGTGCAATTCCACTGTACCTTCATCCACATGTTCCCTTATGAAGTGGTACCTGATGCTGATATGCTTTGTCATAGAGTGTTGAATTGGATTACCTGTCATAGCATTAGCACTTTGATTATCACAGTAAATAGGGATTTTGAAATATGTTAACCCATAATCCAGTAACTGATTCTTCATCCAAAGAATCTGTGCACAACAGCTTCCTGCAGCAATATACTCTGCTTCTGCAGTTGATGTGGAAATTGACTTTTGTTTCTTGCTGAACCAAGAAACCAATCTGCCTCCAAAAAATTGGCAGCTTCCACTTGTGCTTTTCCTGTCAATTTTGCAACCTGCAAAATCTGCATCTGAGTAACCTATTAGTTTAAAATCTGATTCTCTAGGATACCACAATCCCAGATCAGCTGTTCCTTTAAGATACTTAAAAATTCTTTTCACAACTATTAAGTGAGGTTCTCTTGGATCTGCTTGAAATCTTGCACAAAGACAGGTAACATACATGATATCAGGTCTACTAGCAGTTAGATAGAGTAGCGAGCCAATCATACCTCTGTAATCAGTAATATCTACTGATTTACCAGTATCCTTATCCAGTTTTATTGCAGTGGCCATGGGAGTGGATGCACTTGAACAATCTTGCATTCCAAATTTCTTCAGCAAGTTTCTGGTGTATTTAGTTTGACAAATAAAAGTGCCTTCTTCATTCTGCTTGACTTGAAGGCCCAGAAAATAGCTAAGTTCCCCCATCATACTCATCTGATACCTTGACTGCATCAATTTGGCAAACTTCTTGCAAAGTCTGTCATTTATAGACCCAAAAATGATATCATCAACATAAATCTGGACCAGAAGTAAGTCCTTTCCATGGTTGAGGTAGAACAGTGTTTTGTCTATTATTCCTCTATTGAATCCACTTTCCAGAAGAAACTGAGCTAAAGTCTCATACCATGCTCTAGGAGCTTGCTTAAGTCCATAAAGTGCTTTATCAAGCCTGTAAACATAATCTGGATGTTTGGAGTCTACAAAGCCTGGAGGTTGTTCAACATATACTTCCTCCTCCAATTCTCCATTGAGAAAAGCACTTTTCACATCCATTTGAAAGACAGTAAACTTTTTGTGAGCAGCATAAGCCAAAAATATCCTTATGGCTTCTAACCTAGCAACTGGTGCAAATGTTTCATCATAATCAATTCCCTCCTGTTGAGAATATCCTTTTGCAACCAGCCTTGCCTTATTCCTTGTAATTATGCCATCACTGTCAGTTTTGTTTCTGAATACCCACTTTGTACCAATAACAGATCTATTTTTTGGTCTTGGCACTAGGGTCCAGACTTTGTTTCTTTCAAATTCATTTAACTCTTCCTGCATTGCTTGCACCCAATCAGCATCTTGAAGAACTTCTTCCACTTTCTTTGGCTCAGTCTGAGAGAGAAAAGAATTGTAAAGACATTCGTTTGAAGTACCTGTTCTAGTTCTGACACCTACATCAGGATTTCCAATTATCAAATCAGGTGTATGTGATTTTGTCCACTTCCTTGCAGATGGAAGGTTTTCTCTAGAACTGGATGCTCCCCCATGATCCATGCTGTCTTCATTTTCATTTTCTGATGCTCCCCCTGAAACTATACTCTCTGAGTTGGATTCTTCAGAATTTAGATTTTCAGCACTATCAGAACTTGGCTTATCAGAACTTGACGAATCAGAACTTGAAGAGCCAGACATATGTTCTGATATTTCTTGAGATGTGGTAAGATCTTGAGTATGCTCCCCCTGTACAGGTGCATCTTCCTTTGGCGTAGTCATCACAGTTTCAATAACATCCGAGTTTAATCCATCAGAATTTACAGTATCAGGACTTAGACTGTCAGGATTTTCAGTATCAGAATTTGAGTCTTCATTTTCAAATCTCAGCTGATCATGGTCAATAAAATCTTCAAGACCAGTAATCTTCTTGTCATCAAAGGAGACATTGATAGATTCCATGACCACTTTTGTTCTCAAATTATAGACTCTGAAGGCTTTTGTGGAAAGTGGATATCCAACAAAGATTCCTTCATCAGCTTTTAGATCAAACTTGGATACTGTTCAGGATGAGTCTTGAGAACAAAACACTTGCATCCAAATACATGAAAGTACTTCAGATTTGGCTTCTTTTTCTTCACCATCTCATATGGTGTTTTTCCTTGCTTGTTAATGAGTGTTGCATTTTGAGTAAAACAAGCAGTCTGCACAGCTTCAGCCCAGAAATAGGTTGGAAGCTTTGCTTCTTCAAGCATTGTACGTGCAGCTTCAATGAGAGTTCTATTCTTCCTTTCAATAACTCCATTTTGTTGTGAAGTTCCAGGAGCAGAAAATTCCTGCTTTATTCCATGGTTTTTGCAGAACTCTTCCATTATCAAATTCTTGAACTCAGTGCCATTATCACTCCTTAAGGTTTTCACAGATCAATCAAGATGGATGCAGTTTCACTTTTTGTGTGCAAGAAATACACCCATGTGTATCTAGTGAACTCATCCACTATGACCAATGCATATTTCTTCTTTGCAATAGACATGACATTTACTGGACCAAATAGATCAACATGTAGTAGATGATAAGGCTCAAGAATTGATGATTCAGTCTTGCTCTTGAATGAAGATTTTCTTTGTTTGGCCTTCTGACAAGAATCACAAAGGCCATCAGGAGCAAATACTGACTTTGGCAGTCCTCTCACAAGATCTTTCTTGACCAGTTCATTTATATTGCTGAAATTTAAATGAGAGAGTTTCTTGTGCCAATTCCAGCTTTCTTCAATTGATGCTCTACTCATCAGACAGATTGCAGAACCATCAGTACTTGTTGAAAGCTTAGCTTCATAAATGTTACCACGCCTGTATCCTTTCAGAATAACTTTTCCTTTAGATTTACTCACAACTTCACAGTGTTCTTCAAAGAAATCAACATGATAACCTCTGTCACATATTTGACTTATACTCAGCAGATTGTGTTTAAGTCTTGAGACCATAGCTACTTCTTTAATGATGACATTCCCAAGATTGATATTGCCATATCCCAATGTTTTTCCAATGTTGCCATCTCCATAAGAAACACTTGGGCCAGCTTTCTCCACAAAGTCTGATAGCAGGGCTTTATTTCCAGTCATATGTCCTGAACATCCACTATCTAGAACTAGGATATTTTTTCTGTTGCCCTTCAATCACAAAGACCACTAATGATTAGTTTTAAGGACCCAGACTTGCTTGGATCCTTTGGCCTTATCAAGTTTGTTAACATTTACAGCGGATTTAGCATCAGAGTTTATGTTAACATTTTTCTTATCAGAACTTACACTATCAGACTTTGAATCAGAATTTACACTAGAAGGAACAATGGAAACTTTCTTCAAAGAAGGTTTTAATTGATAATAATCATAGTACAAACTATGATATTACTTACAAGTATAAATGGAATGCCATAAAATACCACAATGAAAACAAGGATTTTGTGGTTTATATCTAACAGACTGACTCTTAACTCCTGATTTTGAAGGTAAGGAGTTAATGTTCTTATTCTTCCTGCAAAAAGAAGCCAGATGGTTAGAACTTCCACAGTTATGACATGTTTTCCTAGGAGCATCAGGAACAGGTTTATAATCATTGCTTTTATTCACACCTTCCTTTCCATTCCTATTTTTCTTAGGTGATTTTACCTTGTTTACATTCTTAACTTCTTTCAGCTTATGCTTAAGCTGCTTCTTTGTCATTAAGCCTATGTTTACTTCAGCTGTCTTTTCCTGTTTTAGTTTGTCAGAAGTTAATCCCTCTCTAACTTCTGATTTATCATTATCAGACTTTTCAGTTACAAACTTAACAGGTTTTAACTTTGGCTTTTGCTTAACAACAGGCTTAATTTCTACAGTTCCTTTATCATTCTTATCCTCTCCATAACCTAAGCCCTCTTTCCAATTTTCACTACTTAGCAAATTTTGAGTTATTCTGCCAGAGTTAGTCCAAGTCCTGATTATCTCTCTTTTCTTTTCTAACTCAGTTTTTAGAGATTCATTCATTTTTAGCACTTCATCCCTAACATAAAGAGCATCATCTCTATCCTTCTGAGTTTGATGGAACATAACTAACTCTTTTTCTAAGAAATCATTTCTTTTCTTAAAAGCAAGATTTTCAGAAGTTAATCTTTCACATGTTAAAGTCTGATCTCTATAACTAACAAACATGGTTTTAAGATATCTTCTCAACTCATTAATATCATCAGTATGAAAAGCATAAGTAGTCTGAGGTACCTTTGTTTCAGCAGCTTCAGAACTGCTCTCAGCACTTTCTTTATCAGCATTTGCCATCAACGCATAGTTCTCCTCACTTTCAGAGTCTGAGGTGTCTGTCCAGCTTTTCTGCTTTGTGACAAGAGCCTTGCCTTTGTCACCCTTTACCTTCTTGCAATCAGGAGATATGTGGCCTTTCTCATCACAGTTATAGCATTTGACATTGGTATAATCTCCTCTATCAGACTTTCCTCATCTGCCTTCAGTTCTTCTGAAATTCTACTTATCAGAACTTATGCCTTTCTTGGAAAACTTCTTTCTCTTCCTGAACTTCCTGTATGCAATCTTTGTGATCCCTTTCACCATAAGAGCACACAGCTTCATCATCTCCTCATCAGCATCAGTCTCAGGCAAGCTTTCAGAATCTGAGTCATCATCACTTTCAGAACTTGATGACTCAGTATCAGACTTTGTGAAAAGAGCTTTACCCTTGTCTTTCCTTGAGGTAGCTGCCTTGGGGGATTCTTCTTCAGCCTTAAGAGCAACTGTTCTTGACTTTCCTCCTTTTCTCTTGCTTCTTTGTTCCATCTCAAGTTCATGAGTCTTAAGCATTCCATAAATTTCATCAAGAGTTGTTTCATCAAGATTGTAATTGTCTCTTATTGTTGTTGCCTTCAAATCCCAACATTCAGGAAGAGCTAACAGGAATTTAAGGTTTGAATCTTCAAGATCATACTCCTTATTAACCAATGACAGATCATTCAAGAGTTTGACAAATCTATCATATAAATCAGTCAATGATTCATTAGCCTTTTAATCAAAGTGTTCATACTCTTGAGTGAGTATTGTCTTCCTGTTCTTTTTAATCGTATCAGTTCCCTGACACCTTGTTTCCAGAGCATCCCATATCTCTTTAGCAGTCTTGCAGTTAATTACTGAAAGGAATATGTCCTAAGTCCAATCATGTATTAGGATTTAGGAATAACTTTTTATGTAATCTGTTTTGATTTCATTAATATTAATAAAAGACTTGTTTTGTTTTTTATTACTGGCTCTATCTATTTAAGTGTTTAAATAAGATATACCATAGTTTAGAGTAAAGCTTTTTATGGATTATGATGAGATCATAATAGTGAGACCTAAAAGATGATAACTCTAAACTTAAATAGTTCCTGGTCGTAGGATTACTAACTGGTAATTAATAATCCGCAGAGATCGGTACATACTATGCTTGCTTCATTATGAAGGATGTCTGTTCTCACAGACATTTGTGTGGTGACACTATAACTAGTATGTAAGTGCTTATTATAGAATAAGTTCACTGAACATGACTCGCACAGCTGAACAACTGATGGAGTTCACTCACGTGTCAGCAGTTGTTCACATAGTGATAGTTGTACAAGTATCCTTAGATTTGAGGTCATCATAGTCATCTTGTGTACACTGAACTATGCTTTGGTTTAGTTCTTAGTCTCCAGGGACAATTATTAGGGCTCTATTGGGTATAGGAATTTGTACACGAAGATAGTGTATGATCAATAAAGGATCTACCCCTTCCAGTGAAGGAAGCGAATGTTCAAGGCTAATCCACTTATGCTAGTTCAGGAATCTCTGGCCAGAGTAAATGAAATTAGAAAGGAGTTTCTAATTTGCATAGAACTAAGCATAGTAAATGGTAAGCAAGTGATTGAATTAGATAGGCTTGACACGAGATCCATGCCTTGTATTTAATCGGGATATTGTAGGGTAGAAGGAGTTTATTGTACGGTAACTATTCACTGAATAGGTTCTTGGTATTCTAAGTAGTGAATTCATATTATCCGGATAGTCGCGATATGCTGAGAAGTATCCCTCACGATGTAGAATAAATGTGATTAATTAATTAATCATATTTAATAAATTAGAGAATTTATATAAATAATGATAAAATAGTTTTATTATTATTTATTTCTACTACCGGCTTAATATTGAACCTACAGGGTCACACCATTAAAAGAGAATGATTTAATGGTGGAGGAATTAATTAATAATAAATCATTCTCTTTTTATGGTGTGACCCTGTAGGTTCAATATTAAGCCGGTAGTAGAAATAAATAATAATAAAACTATTTTATCATTATTTATATAAATTCTCTAATTTATTAAATATGATTAATTAATTAATCACATTTATTCTACATCGTGAGGGATACTTCTCAGCATATCGCGACTATCTGGATAATATGAATTCACTGCTTAGAATACCAAGAACCTATTCAGTGAATAGTTACCGTACAATAAACTCCTTCTACCCTACAATGTCCCTATTAAATACAAGGCATGGATCTCGTGTCAAGCCTATCTAATTCAATCACTTGGTTACCATTTACTATGCTTAGTTCTATGCAAATTAGAAACTCCTTTCTAATTTCATTTACTCTGGCCAGAGATTCCTGAACTAGCATAAGTGGATCAGCCTTGAACATTCGCTTCCTTCACTGGAAGGGGTAGATCCTTTATTGATCATACACTATCTTCGTGTACAAATTCCTATACCCAGTAGAGCCCTAATAATTGTCCCTGGAGACTAAGAACTAAACCAAAGCATAGTTCAGTGTACACAAAATGACTATGATGACCTCAAGTCTAAGGATACTTGTACAACTATCACTATGTGAACAACTGCTGACACGTGAATGAACTCCATCAGTTGTTCAGCTGTGCGAGTCATGTTCAGTGAACTTATTCTATAATAAGCACCTACATACTATCTATAAATAATATTTATGGGAAAATTTCAGCTGAAAATTTTGCCTATAAATATACTATTATAGACCCTATTTTTATTCGAACCCAAAAACCCAAAAGTTTTAGAAAACCTAATTCTCTCCACCTCCTCCTCCTCCTTAACGTCGTTTTCTTGGTGGATACCGGTGGAGTGCTTCACGTTTGAGGAGCAGCTGCTAAGGATCTCCGATCATTGCTCTTGGATCGCATATTAAAGGTTAGTAATCGATCCCCTATGTTTTTACCACAATTTATATGCTTTCATTTGGATTTTATGTGTGTAAAAGTGTTTTACGATACCCCCGCTGCAATTAAAATCCAACACTGGTATCAGAGCATAGGTTGTATGCATATAGATCTGTGGTAAAAATTTCAGAATTTTATATGCTTGTATGAATTAATTATGATTTTTACAAGTTATATCATGGATTAATTTTGTCTGATGAGAAATCGTTTCTCAGAATAATTTTGAATGTTGATCTGGGTTCTACAAGTGTTGTAGATCGTTTGGGTATTTTTTTCATTCATCTATGATGTATAGATTTTTTATTATGAATTTTTGAAGATCTTGCAATTAAATTCGTAATTAAATAAATCATATATATATATATTATTTGTAAGTATGTATGTATATATCTGCTCTGCAATTTTTTCTGTGCTGCATGGAGAAAAACAAACAAGACAGACAAGCACAGGTGAGTTGTCAGGCACGACAACCGAGAAAGAAAAAGACGGCGGCTGCTGCAAAAGGAAAAAAAAAGGGTGTCGCGCATTCCGGGAATGTGTTACACCCTGTGGCGCATTCACGGAATGCGTTACACCTTTTAATTGGTTAAAAGGGTTGTAACGCATCACCGGAATGCGTTACAGGGCTTGTAACGCGTTCCTGTAATGCGTTACAGCCCGACTGTTTACATTAAAATTGATTTTCTGGGAGTTTCGTAACTCTATTTTAGGCGTGCAATATACCGTTGGATTCATTTTTCCGAGACGGATCTAATGGAGTGATCAATTTTAGTTGATATAAAAGTTTTGAACTGTTTATATTTCCGTAAGTGTTTTAAAGCTGTTTTTAACTGTTTTAACTGCTTTTAAATGCTTCATGTGATACATAGAGATGTATAATGCTTATACCAATATGCTAGATGATGTAACATGCCTGCCTTGATGTTTATTCATGTTTATATATGTGATATATGCTTAGTTTATCATGCGATGATAGATTTAGGTGAACTTAAATGAACATAAGGCGTTTGTTAGACAACCTAGTATAGTGAAATTGTTTCATAACCTTAATAACAATATTATGAATACAATCATGAGATTCTTGTGTTTGTGAAACACGTAATTGAATATGAATTTTCGATATGAGAGAAAGGATGATTCTGTCAACAACAGATTTCTATCTGTAAGAAAGGGTTATTAAGTGACGCCTCTTGACAATGCTCCACCCGATCTGGGAATCATCTGATTATTGATTATTGATTTGAAATATTTAATCTAAAAGGAAGAATCTCTTTATAATATGATTATGATTGTAACGTAATATAATCCCTCTAAAATTAAATAATATCAAGTAGTAATTGGCCAATGACACAACGGGCTTGTGTCGGTCATAGCCTTCCAACATGATAGAAAAGTAGTTCTTATTTTTGAATCATTGTCGTTTCGTGCCACAGCCGAGGGCTTTGATTTTGAAATAAGAAATACTTGTCTATTACATAGAGATGTGTATATTGAATAAGAATCTAAAGGTCGTTACGTGCCACAGTCGTGGGCCTTTGGGGACTGATTCAATTGTACGGAATGTTGGGTTAGACTTGACTTAGAATATTGAGTTTGTCGTGCCACAGCCGTGACTCAATTATTCAAGAGGCTAAAGTTTGATTAGGGAATAACATTAGATGTAATTGACAAGAGTTGTCTGCCTATTGAACATTACATGGCGTTTCGTGCCACAGCCGAGGTTGTGTAATGGAATGTAGGATCCCTATTCCCACTAGCATTATGAATGCTTAATTTTTCACGTAGGGGGTTGAATAAATTAGGTAAACTAGTGGGAGCCACTTATGAATAAAGACCCGATTCATATAGTGTTTTAAAATGAAATCGAATATTTGCTAAGTGTTGTTATGTGTTTATCATTTACAGATTTACAATATACATTATGTCTTCTGCACTATCACTCAGGAGCATACTGGATGCTCACAAATTGACTGGTCCTAATTATGCTGACTGGCTTTAAAACTTGAGAATTGTTCTCAGGATTGAGAAGCTGGAATACGTGATTGACTCACCTAAGCCTACTGAACCTGCTACTGATGCACATAATGATGAACATGTTGTGTATCGTAAGTGGATAGATGATGCAAATGTTGCTCAATGCATCATGCTAGCTTCCATGAACATTGAGCTACAGAAGCAACATGAGCATATGGATGCTCACACTATCCTCATGCATCTACAAGAGTTGTATGATATGGCAGGGAGGATAGCTCGATATGAGATATCGAAGGAGCTGTTCGGTTGTAGGATGTCTGAGGGATCATCTGTGAATGACCATATACTTAAGATGATCAATTTGATTGAACATTGTAATAACCCCCAAAATTTTCAACTTTTTGTAACCCTTGTGAATAGTGTTTTTGCTGAATGAGAAAAATTTTCATGCCACACTATGTAGGGGTTCTATTATGGATATTCTGAGATTTTATTAGTACTCTATATGGTATATGAGTGTATGTAAAGATCGCCAGAATCTAATTTCCGAACACTTTGGTTTTTCCCGGAAATCCACTAGATACGGAAAGAATTGAGTATAAGGTAGCAGGATAAAAAGGATTTAAATTAAAGGATTATAATAGAGGATCATAAAAAGGAATATAATGTATTGAGAAAGGTTAAGGGAACCTAAGTAATAAGATCCCGGGTATGATCCTTCAAACGATAAACGAAAACGAAAGTTAAGCGAACCGTATAGCAGATCAGCGGTCATTAGGCAAACAATTAGGAAGTTAATCAAAGGGGATTAGAGAGAGAGTGATGTCACCCAACAAATGAGAGGAGGACAAAGAGGGAAGGATGACATCACAGCATGACATGGGCATGACATGGGAAGGAAGGAGATGTGGTGGCTTTTTAACCACACAAAATCAAGGGCAACTAGGTAATTTACTAAAACAAACACAAAATCAAACCCACCAAGCCAAGCAAATCATTTTTCATCAAAATCAAAAAAAGAAACCAAGGCATTGTTCTTCATGCTCTCGGCTTTTTGACATTTTAAAGGCAAGGAAATTCAAAATTCAAGATCCAAGCTTCCTAAATTGGTGAGTTAATTCCCTAATCATCCTTATGCTTAGTTAGGGCTATATCATGAGTTTAAGCCATCAATTCCTTCTCAATCTTTTTCATTTAAGCAATGAAGAAGATAATGAATAGTGTTTTCAAGTTTTTAACTTGAAATTTTTCTTGATTTCCTTGAAGATCCAAGCATTCCTAAGACTTCTCAAAGCTTCTTAAGGCTTCCTAGCTCCTCCCACCACTTCGAGGAAGGTATATCATCTCCAAACCCTAGATTCCTATGTATTATAAGATGATTTTGATTAGTAGGGTGATATTGTGGCTTAATGTTTGTGATTTAGAGTTTGGGATTGAAATGGTATTGAAATGGAATGGTAAATGTTGTTGTTTTGGTTAAAAGATTGTAGTATAGTTAAATTCAAGCTTAGGCATAAGTATGAATGTTAAAATTGAATTTTTTGGGGCTGATATGATGTGATAAGGATGGATGTTGGTTGTATGTTTGATTTGAGGTTGAATTGGGTTGGTTTTGAATGGTTTTAAATTGGGAAATTGCGTAAAAATAGCCGTCGTAACGTCCGATTTTCTTTAGACTGTTTTTGTGCATAACATTAGGACCCGAGAACCCCCTGCTAGATTTTGACCATTGCCATGTCTAGATAGCTCGTGTTACGAGCTTCGTTTTGATATGTAGTTCGTTCGATTCTGATGCACGGTTTAGGAGAAACGACCGGCGTTTCGCGAACGAAACTTTTCCCCTCGCCTTACTTTGAAACATAGGTTAAAGACCAAAAAGGGTTAATTAATGTATGAAACATTTATGGTAAGTGTGTTAGGCAGTTAGTAAGACACTCGCGAAGGAATCGCCTTAAAACTCGTAAAGGTTAAATTATTAAAAATGGTGGAGCCGAGGGTACCCGAGTGACTTAAGAGAATCAATAAGCGCAAAACAAGCGTTAGAGTCTAAGTTAGTTAAAGTATAGATTTACAAGTGACTTTGGTTTAATTCCAACTTACTTGTTGTTTATAGGTTACCAAACTCGTCCCGAGCCTTTTATCACCCCAAGTCGCTCAGGCAAGTTTTCTGTCCGTTATACTGTTGTTGTGATGTATTTGTGTATATGCATGATCTTGCGTTAAATGTATATTTGTTATAGCAGATTCTTGCGATATATTGTAGCATGTTATATGGTACATATGCATGCCTGTTTCGTATTCTTGCCATATATATATATCTGTTGGTTCAGTTGATAATACCTATGCTAGAGGTTAGCAGTATTTTGCATATACCCTTATTATAAGGACCCAAAAGGTGAAAACATTTTCTAAAACCGGGAGTCGAGGATCCCGAGTAGATTTTGTATATATGTATATATATATATATTCATATATATATATATGGTTATAGTTTTCAAAACTATTAATCGAATAAGGGTTATTCGATAACTTTATATTATTTATTGAATATTATTTCGAATATTATTCGAGGGCTTATGACTCTTTTATATTATTATTGGATATTACTTGGATATTCATTTGAGGATGTATGACTCCTTTATTTTATGAATATTATTTATAGTATTCATTCGAGGTATTATGACTCCGCTTATTACTTAATAATATTCTTTATTGTATTAAAGAATAAGGTGTCGATAATTAAACTTATTTTTGATTATTCAAATAAAGATATTACTTTCGTATAAGTATATCTTTGATTATTTGCTATTCATTCAAGTATAAGTTTTCCAACTTCTACCTCAATTATTCTTATAGGAATATTATTTAAATAATAGTATTCAGATATTTCTTTCATATATGGGGACTGATTTACTTTATTAAATCAGCTTTACTCCAAACACTCTTTAAAGTGTTTTCGAGTCTTCAAAATGATTTTTAAAAGTTAGAGCGGATCCCAAAACTCATTTTTATATTTAAGATCTTCCTTTTTAAGGGGATTTAAATACTCGCTCAAAACCTGAGGGATCCGACTCTATGGTGTATTTTATATTCGCAACAAGGTTGCAGTTTTGGTAAATGAATTGATTACTTACCCAACGTTCGGGAAGTAAGTCCATCTATTGAGTCGGCATAAGCAACATGGGCTCAGTGGGCGTCCATGATAGTGTAAGTGGCTCAGTGGGAGTCCATTAAATGCATAAGTGGCTGAGTGGCAGTCCAGCATAAGGTCCTATTGAGACCAGGGTGATGACCAGTGGGGAATTCGTCCATCTACTAGTAGAAAAGGTTACTTATTGGTATCCTTGCCTGATCAGCAAGATACCTGGTTTATGCCAAAATTCTTTTCCCTTTTCCAAAATTTATTGGATGTTTCAAACTCTGTTCATACTTTACATGACAGAGGTTTTCAGGAAATGTATAAAGAAGATGTATATGTGGATATATATATATATATCAGAACTTAATGAAGTATATCATAACTTCATTTCCTTTAATAATATTTCAAAGATTTAATCTATTCAAATCTTGTCTTGTAGTCTCATCTATGTGATGAACTGTTGAAAGCTCATTATACTTGAACAGTGGTAGTTCAAGTAGCTTTATAAATGATATAAGTGTAGTGAAGTATTTGGTAACTTCATCCCTTGTTTTTACTTATATCTAGTAAGTAATTATCTTACACTTGATAAAAGATTCTAGTAAGTATCCATTTAGATACTTATATTATTGTTATCACTTTATACTATCTTGCGAGCTGTAAGGCTCACTCTTGCTTTATTTCTTCATCACACAACAACAGTTAGGAAAGATGGCCAGACTCCAGCAGACCCAGCGCAAGCGCGTGGGAAGCGTCCCGCGTCTTCCCGATGATGTTGTAGCTGCTATAGCTGCAGAGGTAGATCTATTGGTAGATCAGGCACTCTACTTTTGAGAATCAAATTATGTATAATTATAACTTGTGGCAGATAATGGCAATTAACTGTAAATTATCAAGTAATCATTTTGGGTTGTAATAACTTTTAAATTGTGGATTCAAAGACTTGTACTTATTTCAATTTCATCTCTGAGACTATAACGGGTTGTGGTGTGTGTTAGTGTGGGGTCACAGCATAAGGTTATTTATTATTAATTAGGTTAAGTGTTATTGTGGAAAGAAAGACCGTGACGACCCGGATCCCCGACCCCGGATCTGGGGGTGTTACAGAAATGGTATCAGAGCTAAGCGTTATAAACCTCAGAGATGATGCGACGATATAATAATAAACTCACAAAGATAATAAGAACTCTTGCCAAGTTCATGGTCGGACTACTTAAAGTAGTGCTGACAGTTAAAACCCTTACGGGAACCCTTATAAGTATCATGATAGTAACTTAGCTCGTTTAATGTGTTGGCGCTTGAGATAGAGGACCCTGAGATGTTCGAGCGTGAGCATGATGAGGCACTGCTAGATGTTGAGGATCAGGAAGAGCCTGAGATGGAGGAGGATGAGGAGGACCCCTCAGAGGAGTCAGAGACGGAGGTCATTGCTATTTCAGATGAGGAGGACCCCTCAGAGGAGTCAGAGACAGAGGTTATTGCTATTCCAGATGAGGAGGACCCGGATGAGGTCCCAGTAGCTGAGGAGCATGTTGGACCTATGGTAGTGTATGCTGGTACCCCTTTACCCACACTTCCGGTGGTCAGAGCCCCTACCCCTCCACCACTATCTTCGATTCCCGATGATGACAGCTCAGAGACCCATACTTCCGAGCCTAGGCAGACCGAGGAGGCACCCTCAGCGGCTCCGGATTCACCACCTCTTGACCCTGCCCACAGGCAGTCTTCATTAGCTCATGGATATGTTCAGGATGTTCTGAGGACCCGAGTGGCTGTTGCCGAGGGCCGACTGGATGAGGCCAGGAGGGAGTTGGATGCAGAGAGGGCGGGTAGGCGTACCCGAGCTTATGAGACTAGGGCTTCTATACCCCGATCCTTGAGGAGGGAGCTTACAGGGATAGAGCTCACATCCCGAGCGAGGCTCAGATCGCTCCAGGGGGACAGGCATGGTAGGATCTCCAGGCGGCAGGCCGACTATATCTTCCATCGTGCGATGGAAAGGGTATGGGAGATTACCCGCTCTGGTGTATGATTCAGGATTGACGATGGAATAGTCTAGTTGTCTAGTTAGCCGAGGCCTTAGTAAGAGCCAATTTTCCGGGATAGTTGACTTGTATATAGCATCCCTTTTTCTGACTAGACAGATAGACTCTTGTGTATCACTTTTGGGACAGATGACTGTAGCACTGTTGTACTTTTGACCAGATCAAACTATGTATTTCTCGCATTATGTATATATTTGTTTCCTTCGGTTCAGTTCCTTAGTGACGAGATCACTGTTTTTATCATTATTATTACTGCACTTCGTATTAGAACTGTCATAAAATAATAGAATTGCGATATACGTTCTCCCCATTATGAAGCTGTGCAAGGCACAATGTTGTATATGATTGTGACCTAACATTGAATTTCCCAATAATTTTTTTTTATTATCAGAATCATGCCGCCAAGAAAGATTGGAACTAGGGCGAACCCTGGATCTGAGGACCAGGGAAGCCATAACCAGGATGATAGGAACCAGGAACACAGTGAAGAGGAAGATGAGGATTATGTGAAACAGGATGACTCCCTGTATGAAGAGGAAGAGGAAACATATGATGTTGAGGGATTTGAGATAGAGGCTGAAGAAGGAGAAACCGAGGTTGAGCAACCAGTACCAAACCCAGGCATGGATCCCATGGGCCAGTTCATGCAACTCCTAAGGCATAATTTGGAACGTCAACCCAACCCACCCCCTCAAGGAAATAACAATACTGTGGCAAACTCTTTCAGGGCTTTTAAGTCCCTTAAGCCCCCTGAGTTCCACGGATCAGCCGACCCAGTTGAGGCAAGGGCATGGTTAAAGGAAATGGAGAAATCTTTTGAGATTTTGAGTACCGATGAGGCACAAAAGACTGTATTTGCTACCTACCTTCTGAAAGGAGAAGCTAACTACTGGTGGGAGGCCAAGAAAAACATGGAGACAGATGCTATTATAACCTGGGAGAGATTTAGTCAGTTGTTTCTGGGAAAGTATTTCCCGAGGTTTATGGAAAACCAGATGGAGCTCAAGTTCTTGGAGCTAAAGCAGAATAACTTGTCTGTAGCAGAGTACTAAGTGAAATTTACTGAGTTATTAAGGTTTGTGCCGGAGTTTGTGAGCACCGAGGAAAAGAAAGCTAGGAGGTTTCAGCAGGGACTGAAACCGTGGATTCAGAATAGGGTGGCAATCCTTGAGCTTATGGATTATGCCACTCTGGTGCAAAAGGCAACGATTGTAGAAGTCGGAAGTGAACAGATGCAGAAGGAAAGAGAGAAGAAAGGAATAAAGAGGAAAAGTATGAGCATGGGTGGAGGTTTCGCAGGAAGGAGCTTCCCAACTAGATTTAATCGAGGAGCAGTGTCCCTACCAGGAAGGAATACTGGGTTTAAGCGGCCAATGAGTGTGAGTGTGAGCCAGGGCGGCCAGAAATCAAGAATGTCCTATTCCAACCAGTCTCGACCCCCATTGCCAGCCTGTAACATATGTGGAAGGAATCACACTGGGGAGTGTAAAGGAAAGCCAGTAACCTGCTTTAAGTGCGGTCGGGAAGGCCACTATTCAACTAAGTGCCCATCATCAACCCCTGCCGTCATTCCAACCACCACTTGTCATCAGTGTGGACGCCCAGGTCATTGGAAGAGGGAATGCCCAATGAACAAACCAGCAGCTTCGGGAGCAAGCAGGGCTGCTTCTAATAAGCCACCTACTGCGAGGACTTTCAACATGACAGTCCAGGATGCTATGAAAGATTCAGATGTGATAGCAGGTACCCTTTCTCTAAATTCAGTCAGTGCAAACGTTTTATTTGATTCGGGAGCAACTAAATCTTTTATATCAAAGGACTTTGCGCGTAAGTTAAGACTTAAGGCTGAACCCTTGATAGAACCCTTGCAAGTAGAAATAGCCAATCATGAAATTATTCCTATTAACCAGATTCACCCCGCCTGTGAGATAGGCATAGGGGAGCAATCCTTTAGTGTTGATCTGATTCCTTTTAAATTAGGGGAGTTTGATGTAATTTTGGGAATAGACTGGCTATCTAGCAATGATGCTCAGATAGACTGTAAAGGGAAGAAAGTTAAGCTAAATATCCCAGGGAAGAAGGAAGTTATATTTAGAGGAAAGAGGCAGACGCATAAATTTTTTACCATGGCCCAGGCCAAAAGGATGCTACGAAAAGGAAGTGAGGCCTACCTGGCCTATGTGGTGGACACGGAGAAGGAGGTGCCTAACTTACAAGATATTCCAGTAGTCAACGAATTTGAAGATGTATTCCCACAAGACCTTCCGGGATTACCACCCGATAGAGTGATTGAATTTGCTATTGAGTTGGCCCCAGGGACGGCGCCAGTTTCAAAAGCACCTTACCGGTTAGCCCCGTTAGAAATAAAGGAATTAGCTATCCAATTGCAGGAACTCTTGGATAAGGGTATGATAAGACCCAGTGTGTCTCCATGGGGAGCACCAGTTTTATTTGTTAAAAAGAAAGATGGGAGCATGAGGCTGTGCATAGACTATCGAGAGTTGAACAAGCTAACCATAAAGAATAGGTACCCATTACCTAGAATAGACGATCTGTTCGACCAGCTAAAGGATGCTGTTTATTTTTCCAAGATCGACCTGAGAACTGGATATCATCAACTAAAGATTAAACCCGAAGATATTTCCAAGACAGCATTCCGTACCAGGTATGGGCATTATGAGTTCTTGGTAATGTCCTTTGGATTAACCAACGCCCCAGCGACTTTTATGGATTTAATGAATAGAGTATTTAAGAAGTACTTGGACAAATGTGTGGTAGTTTTTATTGATGATATTTTGATCTACTCAAGAACTGAGGCAGAACATGCAGAGCATTTGAGGATAGCTCTAGGAATACTCAGAGAGGAGCAGTTGTATGCCAAATTCTCGAAGTGTGAATTCTGGCGGAATAAAGTACAGTTTTTAGGGCATGTGATCAATAAAGAAGGAGTATTGGTCGACCCCTCCAAGATAGAGGCGGTCTCAAATTGGGAAAGGCCAACCACACCCACAGAGGTAAGGAGTTTTATAGGATTGGCCGGCTACTATCGTAGATTTATACAGGACTTTGCGAAGATCGCAGCCCCTTTGACACGACTTACTCATAAGACAGAGAAGTTTGAATGGACGGAGAAATGCGAGAACAGTTTTCAAGAATTAAAGAAAAGGTTGATAACGGCTCCGGTGTTGGCATTGCCGGACGGAAAAGGAGATTTTGTGATATATAGTGACGCGTCGCACAAAGGACTAGGGTGTGTGCTTATGCAGCACGGTAAAGTGATTGCGTATGCGTCGAGACAACTGAAGGAATACGAGGTTAGATATCATACTCATGACCTTGAGCTCGCGACAATAGTATTTGCCTTAAAAATTTAGAGGCACTACTTGTATGGAGAGAAGTGCGAGATTTTCACAGACCATAAGAGCCTCAAGTACATATTTACGCAGAAAGAGCTCAACATGCGCCAGAGGAGATGGTTAGAACTAATCAAGGACTATGATTGTGAGATTCTCTATCATCCAGGGAAAGCCAATGTGGTGGCTGATGCCCTTAGTTGAAAGGAAAGACTCAGAATGATAACAACTTCGGAAGAATTGATAAGAGATTTTGAGAGAATGGAAATAGAAGTAAAGGTAACCGGAACCGGAACTGAAAAGCTTTTTGAGATCTCAATGCAGCCCGAGTTATTGGAAAAGATCAGATTGTGCCAGGAGAAAATAATGAATGAAGGCAGAGAGTCAATGACTGGAGAGGAGATCTATACTGAGAAAGATGATAAAGGGATAATGAGGTACTCCTACCGGATTTGGGTTCCAAATGTTCAAGAGCTTAAAGATGAGATTTTGGATGAAAGCCAGAGTTCAAGGTATTCCATTCACCCGGGAAGTACCAAGATGTATAGGGACTTGAAGGAATATTACTGGTGGCCCAACATGAAGAGGGACGTAGCAGAATGGGTAAACAAATGTTTGACTTGCCAAAGGGTAAAATCAGAGCACCAGAGACCCAGTGGACTCTTACGACCCCTGGAGATTCCCGAATGGAAATGGGAACAGATAGCGATGGATTTTGTTATAGGCTTGCCAAGGACGAAAGCCAATCACGACGCCATTTGGGTAATTATAGACCGACTGACAAAGTCAGCTCATTTCATTCCTATCAATGAGAGATACACAGTCGATAGACTGGTGGACATTTACCTTAAGGAAATAGTAACGCGACATGGAGTCCCAGCGTCCATTGTCTCAGACCGAGACCCCAGGTTCAACTCCAGATTTTGAAGGAGCTTTCAGGAATGTACGGGGACCAAATTAAATATGAGTACCGCGTACCATCCCCAGACGGATGGGCAGAGTGAAAGGACCATCCAGACACTAGAGGATATGTTGAGAGTCTGTGCAATAGACTTTAAAGGGAGTTGGGATGATCACTTGCCGTTGATCGAGTTTTCTTATAACAATAGCTTTCATGCTAGCATCGGAATGCCGCCTTATGAGGCCCTGTACGGAAGAAGGTGTCGATCTCCCTTATACTGGGATGAAGTAGGAGAGCGGAAGATGCTCGGACCCGAAGTGGTCCAAAGGACCAAAGATATAGTGGATCTTATCAGAGGGCGACTTGTAGCAGCCCAAGACAGACAGAAGAAATATACAGACCTGGCCCGAAAGGATAAGGAATATGAAGTAGGGGACTTAGTACTGCTAAAGGTATCCCCTTGGAAGGGATTAATGAGGTTCGGAAGGAAAGGAAAACTAAGCCCAAGATACATTGGACCTTTTGAGATATTAAGACGGATTGGAAAGTTAACTTATGAGCTAGCCTTGCCCCCTAATTTGCAACAAGTTCATAATGTGTTCCATGTGTCAATGCTAAAGAAGTATCATCGGGATGCCAGACACATAGTGGAGTACGAGCAGGTGAATATGCAGCCAGATCTAACTTACGTGGGGAAGCCAGTAAGGATTATAGATAAGAATGAGCAGGTGCTTAGGAACAAAGTAATCAAGCTAGTCAGAGTACTATGGCAGAATCATAATGTGGAAGAATCAACTTGGGAACTAGAGAGCACAATGCTAGAAAAGTACCCCCATTTGTTTTCTGTTTGATTCCGGGACGGAATCCTTTTAAGGAGGGGAGACTGTAATAACCCCCAAAATTTTCAACTTTTTGTAACCCTTGTGAATAGTGTTTTTGCTGAATGAGAAAACTTTTCATGCCACACTATGTAGGGGTTCTATTATGGATATTCTGAGATTTTATTAGTACTCTATATGGTATATGAATGTATGTAAAGATCGTCAGAATCCAATTTCCGAACACTTTGGTGTTTCCCGGAAATCCACTAGATACGGAAAGAATTGAGTATAAGGTAGCAGGATAAAAAGGATTTAAATTAAAGGATTATAATAGAGGATCATAAAAAGGAATATAATGTATTGAGAAAGGTTAAGGGAACCTAAGTAATAAGATCCCGGGTATGATCCTTCAAACGATAAACGAAAACGAAAGTTAAGCGAACCGTATAGCAGATCAGCGGTCATTAGGCAAACAATTAGGAAGTTAATCAAAGGGGATTAGAGAGAGAGTGATGTCACCCAACCAATGAGAGGAGGACAAAGAGGGAAGGATGACATCACAGCATGACATGGGCATGACATGGGAAGGAAGGAGATGTGGTGGCTTTTTAACCACACAATATCAAGGGCAACTAGGTAATTTACTAAAATAAACACAAAATCAAACCCACCAAGCCAAGCAAATCATTTTTCATCAAAATCAAAAAAAGAAACCAAGGCATTGTTCTTCATGCTCTCGGCTTTTTGACATTTTAAAGGCAAGGAAATTCAAAACTCAAGATCCAAGCTTCCTAAATTGGCGAGTTAATTCCCTAATCATCCTTATGCTTAGTTAGGGCTATATCATGAGTTTAAGCCATCAATTCCTTCTCAATCTTCTTCATTTATTCAATGAAGAAGACAATGAATAGTGTTTTCAAGTTTTTAACTTGAAATTTTTCTTGATTTCCTTGAAGATCCAAGCATTCCTAAGACTTCTCAAAGCTTCTTAAGGCTTCCTAGCTCCTCCCACCACTTCGAGGAAGGTATATCATCTCCAAACCCTAGATTCCTATGTATTATAAGATGATTTTGATTAGTAGGGTGATATTGTGGCTTAATGTTTGTGATTTAGAGTTTGGGATTGAAATGGTATTGAAATGGAATGGTAAATGTTGTTGTTTTGGTTAAAAGATTGTAGTATAGTTAAATTCAAGCTTAGGCATAAGTATGAATGTTAAAATTGAATTGGTTGGGGCTGATATGATGTGATAAGGATGGATGTTGGTTGTATGTTTGATTTGAGGTTGAATTGGGTTGGTTTTGAATGGTTTTAAATTGGGAAATTGCGTAAAAATAGCCGTCGTAACGTCCGATTTTCTTTAGACTGTTTTTGTGCATAACATTAGGACCCGAGAACCCCCTGCTAGATTTTGACCATTGCCATGTCTAGATAGCTCGTGTTACGAGCTTCGTTTTGATATGTAGTTCGTTCGATTCCGATGCACGGTTTAGGAGCGCGGTAACATTTCTTGTATTGTATTGAAATAGAGTTGACACACATAACAACATAGCAGACCCATTCACAAAGCTACTTTCTGAAAGTCACTTTGATCGCCATAAAGACTAGATGGGTATTAGATACCAGAGTGATTGGCTTTAGTACAAGTGGGAGATTGAAAGGAATATGTCCTAAGTCCAATCATGTATTAGGATTTAGGAATAACTTTTTATGTAATCTGTTTTGATTTCATTGATATTAATAAAAGACTTGTTTTGTTTTTATTACGGGCTCTATCTATTTAAGTATTTAAATAAGATATACCATAGTTTAGAGTAAAGCTTTTTATGAATTATGACGAGATCATAATAGTGAGACCTAAAAGATGATAACTCTAAACTTAAATAGTTCATGGTCGTAGGATTACTAACTGGTAATTAATAATCCACAGAGATCGGTACATACTATGCTTGCTTCATTATGAAGGATGTCTGTTCTCATAGACATTTGTGTGGTGACACTATAGCTAGTATGTAGGTGCTTATTATAGAATAAGTTCACTGAACATGACTCGCACAGCTGAACAACTGATGGAGTTCACTCACGTGTAAGCAGTTGTTCACATAGTGATAGTTGTACAAGTATCCTTAGACTTGAGGTCATCATAGTCATCTCATGTACACTGAACTATGCTTTGGTTTAGTTCTTAGTCTCCAGGGACAATTATTAGGGCTCTACTGGGTATAGGAATTCGTACATGAAGATAGTGTATGATCAATAAAGGATCTACCCCTTCCAGTGAAGGAAGCGAATGTTCAAGGCTGATCCACTTATGCTAGTTCAGGAATCTCTGGCCAGAGTAAATGAAATTAGAAAAGAGTTTCTAATTTGCATAGAACTAAGCATAGTAAATGGTAAGCAAGTGATTGAATTAGATAGGCTTGACACGAGATCCATGCCTTGTATTTAATCGGGACATTGTAGGGTAGAAGGAGTTTATTGTACGGTAACTATTCACTAAATAGGTTCTTGGTATTCTAAGCAGTGAATTCATATTATCCGGATAGTCGCGATATGCTGAGAAGTATCCCTCACGATGTAGAATAAATGTGATTAATTAATTAATCATATTTAATAAATTAGAGAATTTATATAAATAATGATAAAATAGTTTTATTATTATTTATTTCTACTACCGGCTTAATATTGAATCTACAGGGTCACACCATTAAAAGAGAATGATTTAATGGTGGAGGAATTAATTAATAATGGCTAATAATTATTTATTTATGAAATAAATAATTAATTGGCAAATTTAATAATTGATTAAATGAGATTTAATTGATTATAAATTAATTAAGAAAAGTTCTTAATATTATTAATTAAGGATTTAATTTTTGGAAATTAAATCAAGAGAGAGAATTATTTCTAAAGTGTTTAGAAAAAGGATTAATAATTAAAAGGTGTTTTAATTATTAATGAGAATAATAAATGGGCTAATAATAATAATATTTATGGGAAAATTTCAGCTGAAAATTTTGCCTATAAATATACTATTATAGACCCTATTTTTATTCGAACCCAAAAACCCAAAAGTTTTAGAAAACCTAATTCTCTCCACCTCCTCCTCCTCCTTAACGTCATTTTCTTGGTGGATACCGGTGGAGTGCTTCACGTTTGAGAAGCAGCTGCTAAGGATCTCCGATCGTTGCTCTTGGATCGCATATTAAAGGTTAGTAATCGATCCCCTATGTTTTTACCACGATTTATATGCTTTTATTTGGATTTTATGTGTGTAAAAGTGTTTTACGATACCCCCGCTGCGATTAAAATCCAACAATTACCCTGTTTGACATTACATTATCAATGGCACTATGCAGTAAGTGTCGTACCTTAGCATCCTTAGCAATTGATGCGATATCTTCAGCAGTATAATCACTCTTTTCCTTTGGTACGGTTTTTGCTGTTTCACCTGCAACTGCAACAGCGAGCTTGGTTGGTTTGTGAGGCCCTTCCTTGATTCTATCAAGATATTCTGGATCTGTAGCTTCCAGAAACATGGTCATCCTCACCTTCCATATGGCATATTCAGATGGTCTCTGTATGGGAACTCTGATGGTTTCATACCGACTTTGAATTTGTGTCTTTGGAGGTTCTTCAGTTTTGGTAGGCTTAGTTGGAGTTTCTGTGTCAGACATGATTGTGTTTGGATCTTTAACTGTATGTGTGTTAACAGATAGGCTCTGATACCACTTGTTAGGTCACACACACTGTAGAGGGGGTGAATACAGTGTATAATACAATCAAATCGAACTTTAATATCCTAAGTAACAGAAAACAAACTTTATTGAAACAATAAACTCTGCTACAATATTGAACTGTTACCACTCAGTGATGAACAAATATCACGAGAGCTGCTAGGGTTACAATGAATAATCTTCTCGAATATGATAACACTTATAGTGTAAACCCTATATCTGTGTTTATATACTACACAGTTACTAGATAATTGCTAATTGATATGGAATATAATTCTGCTTCCTAAAATATATCAATCAGATATCTTTTCTTCCAAGTATTCCATTCTTCACGGAACTCCTTCTTCATGCATATCTCTTCTTATGTTTATCTCGATCTTCTTTCCTTTAATCAACTACTTTCCTTGTCTAATCGTCCTTCAGTACTTAAGTTCTGATATCCAACTTCTGATGATTATCTCCTGATAATATAAGTACTGATATCCTTAAGTCCTGACTTCCAGTATAAATACTGATTCCCAGTTAAGTACTGATTTGTCCTGTTAAGTAAGATCTGAAAACTAAACATAAATCATATTAGCCATGACATTATCAAATATATCTAACATATATCAAACTCTGTAGGCCTTAACTAAGTTCAATTGCATGTAATTTTGTGATTTTAGACCTTGATTAAATCATACTATGACATTTTTAAAAAAAACATAGTTTCATTTTAAGCAATCACAACAAGATTTTTATAGCAAATAAAACTTATTTTACGTAAGTCTTTTAAACTTGAACTAACATATATAACTATTTATCCTTGATTTTAGTTCAGTTGCATGCATGATGTTTTAATAGAAATACGTATGACCCTGTCGAGTTGTACAGATTTAATAATACAAAGTACAGTCTTGCAATAGAAATTGTTACACGTGTGAGAGCCTAATACATTCTATGTCTTGTATTGTCACATTTCCAGAAGACTAATACATGCTACTTCAGTGTTTTTTATCTAAACTCATAACCGTTCTGGCAATTTACATGGGATAGACACTACTACATTCTAAGAAACCAACTGTTTACATTCAAATTATTCTAAACTGATTCTAACTTATCATGTTATAAGTTAAATAAACAATTATTACAATATAGTTTGAATAAGTCCAACAGTGTGTACCTTTTATACCTGAGTGATGTGTGTGAGTGTGTAAATATCAATTACACTTCTTTTGCATTTTGTTTGTGCACTGTGTGAGTTTTTGAGAAATAAACTTGTTAATCTGCAAAATGATTAGTATACACAGTTGCTAATCCATATATATATATATATATATATATATATTCTTTGAACTAGTGGACTGAATACAACTAGTTAGTAGACTAGTCAGATTTAAACAAAGCAGTTGTAGTTCTAGGATATCAAACTGTTTAACTATCTCAATTATCATCAAACTGAAATCATTTCCTTAGTTTACCAGTACAACCATTTAGTATATTGACAATAGTACATGTAGATGCATATTAGTGATTCATAAAGGCATAAATACAGTACTGCAAGGGAATGTAACAGAATACAAATTTTATATTCACAAGAAGCCAAAAATGTTCCTTTTCAATTAGTGTGGTTCACTGATTAAAAAGAACAAACATTTGCACATGTCTTAGCATTACAAAGAAAAAAGAGTGCATACACTCCAGAGAATTACAAGTTCAACATCTAGTTCCATCATTACAAACAAAGTTAAAGATACAAAAGTTAACATCAGATCAGCAGAGTTAAGTAGCACATAATCAAACACCACTTCAAGTTCAGCAAACACAGATCATCCAACCACATTTCCATCCATATCACAAACATGAATCAGATCAGGTAAGAGTTCAATGAGGGGTCCTCTAGCATCCAAGCCTATATCCTCTAATTGTTGAACCATATCTAAGTCGTTAGAGACCGGAACTTGGAATGAGTTCACAATCTCTAGGTCAGTCAAACTAGGTTCCCCTAGGTTTGATCCAGCTAGGTTCTCTAAATAGGAAATCCTATTCTTACAAGATATAGTTACACTTTCTAGGTAAGCCACCTTGTCCTTAATCTCCTTATTTTCTGTTTTAACCTTTTTAAGTTCAGTTTTAAGCTCACTAATCATGACTCTCACAGACTCATAATTTGAGAGGAAGATGTCTTCTTCTCTAAGTACTGGAGGAAGTACAGTAGGTTCAACCTCTTGAGGTTCACAGGTTGTAAGGGAGATCTGAGGTCTTATATGGTCTTTGGTGATTTGAGAATCACCCAAGTTAGCAAATTTTTTAGGAAGGTGAACATTACACATTCGAAAGAAACATGTAATGAGAAGACCATAAGGCATGTATCCTACCAGATTAGCATTTATCATGTTTAACAAGATTACATAGGATATACTAAAGTTTATCTTGTTATTATAAAGGAGGTAAATGAGTTTGACATCATAAAAGTCAAAATACTTGCTTTGATTAGGCTTAGGTAACACATTGGCCCTAATTATTAAAGCTAAGTGTTGAAATACCCCTTTAAAATGCTTAAAATGGATACCACAGTTAACATCACACAACCCCAAAGGTACATCAGACTCACAGAGGACACCCAACATTAACTCATACTCAGCTTTGTTAAACACAAACAAGGAATAAATATCATGACAAGGAAGTTCATACAAGTGTAAAGGTAAATGCAAAGTTCTGTTTAGACTCTTGTTATCAATGCAAATAACCTTCTTGTTCACAGTGGTAGTAAAATGCAGCACATCATCTACTCCCTTTATGATATTCATGTTGCAGTAGAATTCACCCATCAAATGTATGAAGTACTTTATACACAAATGAAAGACTAACCCATCCCATTTAGCAATTCTGATTACCTTCTCAACTTCACCAGTCAGATTCACACAAATGTCAGGCTGGATATTTTGGATAAGGTCTAGGTATTTCTTTGAGTTGGAAGGGTTTGCAAGGTCTGGAAGAGGGGGTTTGGAACTGTTTGTGTTTATGTTTGTGTTTGGTTCATTTCTGAGGTTTGATTTCCTAGTGTATACCCTTGCTTGAAAAGGCTTAGAGGGTCTAGGGTTTTGAGCATTTGGGATTTGGAATTTTCTGCTTTGATAGAATGGAATGGTGTGATTTCTAAATCCTTTTCTAGGGTTCTTGTACAAGGCTCTTTGGTTAGGGTTTCTGGACTGGGAAGTGTTTACAGTTTTGAAAGAAGAATTTTTATGGTGGATAAACTGTTTCTTTTCCATATCTTGAAGTAGATATGGATTGGTTATGGCTGGTCTTGGTCTAGGGTAATATGGCATTACATTTGGATTCATAACTTATAAAGTAGAGAAGATAAGCTTTGACTAAGTGTGTGTGAATGTAGCAAGTAACAGGTATATATGCATGCATATTGCACAAAATCCAAGATTAGTTTAGAAAATGATTTCATTTCAAAGTCACTTTTACTGTTCATGAATAGTGTTTATCATTAAGTGCAGTTTGCCAAAGCATGTTGTGTCACATAAGTCCAAATCCTAGGTATTTACTTAGTTATTCTAGGACATGATATATTTATAGCAGTTAAAGGCAAATAGTGACATGAAGTGCCTAATTATACTATTTTAAAACTATTTCAAGTACATAGTGCACAAATTTTGGGAAACTGTGTGACATAAAGGTGAAATGCAGCATACCCTAACACATAGACTCTAGTAAGATGACAAATTGTGCATTTTAAGAATGTTCAGTTTGCTGTCTTGAATGTGCAGAAAGTGTAACACCTTTTCAAAGATATTAATGGAATAACCTTTTTGTTTTTAACACAGAATAATGCATTTATATCTATGGGTAGCTTATGTTAAATGATAAGGAATAAATGAGAATAATATCACATTTAACACAACTGATGCATTTATATTACATGTGGAATTCCATTTAATTCAGATAGCAATTAATACCACACAATCACACAGAATAAAGATTAAGTCAGATTTAAACAAAATTTCTTTATGGCATTTTAGAGTTTTTCTCCTAAGATCTCTAAGTAGCCATTAATCACCGCAGTGATCCAGATACAGAGGTGCTCATGACTCCCCTGCCAGGTCTTTCTGTGAGGGCAGTGTGTGTGAAGCCCTCCAAACCCGGGTCAGAAGTTTGGGGCTCACAACACACTCACACACAATATACAAACCTGTATATATAATATTATATGCATTGACCCTTCTTTATATAACCACAGATCGCAATAGGTTAAAGTATGAAAACAAGCCACAACCTTAACTTTTAGTATATCATACGAAATCCCAACTAGTTCAACTTACAACTGATAATGACATCATTCTTACAATCTTTCTTATCCCATTTACAATATGAAACTCCTGCTAGCTCGATCCAACTTATCCGGAAACCCTAGCTCGCACACTGGACAGGGAATCCTCGTTACCAACACTTTCCTTTTCAACTGTTGAAAATATAAAAAGTTTTACAAGAGTGAGCTAACTAGCTCAGCAAGTAATAATAGCAGCAATTGAGGTTAAACAATTACCAATTGAAATGATTCAGAAGAATCAAGTTTCTGAATAAGCAATGCTTAGAATTGGATATTCACTTTTCATTTTAAAAACCAAGGTTAGGCTGCTGATCAGTCACGCACTAACCCCAAGCAAGGCTCCCAGCTTTGCTCTATATATACTGGATCCAAGGCACGCATTGGCCTACTATGACCACGAATCTGGTCCGACCACGAATCTGGTCCACATTTATAAAACCATCCAATTCTAAAATAATTCAAAATGATAACCAATGTAATCAATAAGCTGAATTATAAACAACATTTATCTTAAAACATAGGGTGATTCACGATACCATGAAGGTATAACAAGGAATTCAAAAAGATTGGCTTTCAATCAAGAAAAGAATCAGAAAGTAGAAGACCAAGGGTTCAAGGGTTCCAAGAATTGGTATTCTGTTAAACAAGGAATAAGGGTTGGTATGTTAAGAAATTCAATATCAGAATCAGTATATGGTAGATATGTATTTGTGGAGTGGTATCGTATGTGTATGGCTCGTATCTGGGAATTCAACAATTAATGGTTTATGAAGAATAAGGCTTATGGCTCAAGATCAATAAGAATCAAGGTTCAAGGTTAAATAGTTTAAAGCACTTGCAATATAGAACATGAATTATTTTGAATAATAGCGACATGTTATGAAAACAGTTCAAATATATTTGCAATATATCTTGAAGAAGTACTTGCCTTATCACCGACGATTTCCACTTTACTTGTACTTATCTAACAGTTTTATTCATCAACCACTTTTCTTCTCTTTCTATGCCTTGCTTATATTTATGGATCACTGATTTCCTTTTCTATGCCTTGCTGACTCTGCTAGGCATCACAATACATCTATCAATTATTCATATTCGTATTATTCTAATCATCACATAGACGTCATAACTTTTATCTACCCTTCGTTTCACCCAAATCTGATTTACGGATTAAAAGTTATGACTAAAACAGTCAAACCATAATCACATGGGCATATAACGCATCAATCAGTGAACACGTAGCACATAACACGTAACGTATTCGATCAAAATAATTTTTCAAAGAAGATTCGGGGTCAAAATGATTTTTCAGGTATTTATTACGAATTTTTGAACATTTTTCAGAATTAAAATTGGATTCCGAGTCATTTTATAATTAAATAATAGGGTTTGAACACCCGAATCTGACTTTAAAATAATTTTATAATAATTATCGAGTCTTGAAAATAATTTAGAATAATATTTTAAAGTTCAAAACTATTTTTCGGAATTTTTAAATAATTAAATCTAATTATTAAATCAATTAAAATCAATTAATAATTATTTAAATTAATTAATCAATTAATTATAAATTAATCGATTAATTAAAATAATTAAAATTAATTAAAATTAATTAATAAAATAATTTCGATTTATTTTTGAATAAATAAATAATTAAAATAATTTTCTGAATTTAAAATAATTAAATAAAAATTTTTATGATTTTTAAAATATTAAGAATATCATTTTTGAAAACAAACAAAACAGAAATCCGATTTTCGTAAGTTTTGGAAACCAGAATACGGAAATCGAAAGTTTAGAAAACTACAAGGGTGGAAAATGTAATTCCCCCCCTCCACCTTCTTCTCCGACGAGCACCGGTGGCGATTCGCCGGCCGTCGTCTTCCCCAGCTCTAACACATCCAGGAAGGTGCAGATCAGTTCTTCTCTGTGCCAACAACACTTTCCTGTAGGTAGTTTTTACCAATCTTTGCCAAAACAGCCGGAAAAACAGTCAAAAAAACTGTCGCCGCCGTCGAGTTCAAAAACTCCGGCGACACGGTTCCGGCCCCTTCCCGATATTGTTTAATATATTTATATATACGAATCAGTTGCAAATTTTATCAGGAATATTAATCAATCATCGAAATCACACAAAAACCCTAGGAGCAGAAAGCCCTAATTCCAATTAAGAATATTCATATAAACTAGAACCCTAATTCCAATTTCCAGAATCAAACATCATTTTCTACATGTTATTGAACTCCAAATTTGAAGTATAATATACCAAAATGACCAGAAAAATATTATCTACACGATGGAATCATCAAATTATATAAAAAACATCAAGAACAAAAATTCATAATTTAATCCATAATTAATTCAAAATAAAATAATTAAATCAGAAAAATACCTTGATTTCTGGGCAAAAACAAATGGTTGATTCAGAAAGAAGATTTTGAGAACTTCGTTTTGATATGCTGCACGCCCGAATCGGTGTTCGATAACACCTTCGTTCGTACGTTTAATTCTCAAGAACACAATATTTATTTGACATTTTCTCTGTATTTTACGGGGTTTTACTGACTGATTGTGATTATACGAATAAAATGAAATAATAAAAGGGCTATATATATATATTTGGAATATTGGCTCATTTTGGATCGTTCTAGATCGTTAATTTAGTTACTTAGCCGCTAAGTAACTGCAAAAACGATCCGATTCGATACCCGTATTGGATAATTATCCAAACCGGGATTCTTATAAAACAGTATATATGAAAATAACGTAATAATATCCCGTCTTTCGAAATACAGGTTTTGTTGGTTCACCGAAATGATTATCATATCGAAAATCTTGCGTCGGGCCGTGCACGGGTCAAACCGTAATTCGGATCAAAAAAGTCAAAACACGGAAAATGTCTGGAATTACAAGATTAGGTTAGAAAGGAGTTTTCGGAAAAGTTTCGAGTTGTAAAAACATAAAAACGGTTGAAGTCGGACGATTCCCGACTTTATAAAATAATTTTTTAATTATTCAGAAAATAATTAATAAATTCATAAATCAATATAAAATCATTTAAATGCCCAAAAATTACCAGAAAAATACCATAATTATCTATATTTTATTCTGGTCATAATAAAATTAACAAACTTATACTGTATCACATATAAGCATCCACATATCCACACCAATTATCAGATAATTCACGAAAAATCACATAATAATCATTTAAAAATTATTTATTGATAAAAATAATTACACGCGATATCCCTGATATTACATCCTTCCCCCTTAAAAGGATTTTGTCCTCAGAATCACTCTAAGGATCAGATAGTGATACCTTCAAGTATCTTACTCTCATTTTCTCGGGTTGATTCCTCAACCTTACAACTTTTCATAAACTTTTACTCGCAACATCAACCATTACTTAACAACCTCTCGCTGACATCATATTCTATCTGTTGCTTATATAACTCAACTCGAGTCTCCATTTTATATATATTGGAGCTAAATTACTCTTCCTGAGTATACACATTTAAATACCCTATGAATCTGTTAAACGTGTAGCGGTGAACCCAACTTACTTGCACTTATCCTGACTATTTTACTGTCTCAAAAGGGACCAGCATAATGCTTACTAATTAGCTTTTTCTTTATAATTTTAGTAATTCGTGCTCATGAACGTTTGCAATAGCTAATGGTTATTGAACCTTATTCCCACATATTTCTCTATTCAATTAACTTAGTTCATAATCACTTTGAATCGCATTCGAGGCACTTTAGTCGTTCTTTTAATCTTCTCGTCCATCTGCGAATGATGTTACGACCGGCATTTTATGTAATATTATCTGTGGATTTTGTGTGATATTAAAGCCGTAAGTGAATATACTTAATGGTTGTACCTTGTGTGAATGAAAAATTTCTGCATTTTACATTTGCTTTATGTAGCATATGATTTTTCAAAGCAAGAGTTTATTTAATTCCCTTATTTTTGATTTATAAGGAATATTCTAAATCTTGGAGAAATTTTCTTTTAAAATTTATTTTGCTCACAAATTTCAAAAGTGATTTTATAAAAATTTTAAAAATCCAAGTTATTTTATGGTATAAATTTTATATTTTTGAACGTGTATTTTATTTTATAAAAATGAATCTTTACAAATTTTATTTGTTATAATTATCAAATTACATAAGAGACCTTGCATGCAAATCACCCTTCTATTCTCTCAAAGGGCAAATAAGACTTTTCTAACCCCACTAACTCATTTGTTAATTACCAAATTACTACATTAGCCTTGCATGCAAAATGGCCTAACTTTAGCTAAAGGACATTTTTGTAAGTTCTCACTTCCACTCATTATTTTGTCAACCAAAAAGCATAAAACAAAAAGCAAAGTGGGAGAGGTCATTCCACTCATTCCACACTCCAACACACCATAATTTTTCTCTCCTCCCCCTCCCACCATTGCTCTCGGCCGAAGCATCAATCCCCCACCCCCCTTCCATTTTTCATTTCATTCTTCATCTTCCCAAGTGTAAATCTTCTACCTACATTCATTTAATATACTTTCCAAGAGTTTTGTGACTTGGAAGTTGAAGTTCCATGGATGCATGTGTAGTTCTTATGTGATCTCCAAAGAGAAACTCTTGATTCTTGTGAATTCAAGAGCTCTCTATGAGATATATTATATATATGTGCTAACTAAGTGTTTTATGGAGATATCATACTTTAAAATCCTTTGCATGCTACTGAAATTTCATTATATATTTATGTTTAGCCATGCATGCTAGTTTTAAGACATTAAAATGATGATCAACCATGTTTTGCATGCTACTCTTTTTGAAATCATGTTGTTATGTCTAAAAATCTATAAATTCGAAAAATGTGTGCTTAAAATAGATTGTTTCCATGATAAATTTCTTATTAATAGTTAAAAGAAGTTATATTTCATGATTATTAAGGATGAGTTATAGGTGCAAGCCGAATTTGTAGGCATTTAAACTTTATGCCTAGCCGAAATCTTGTTATGTGTTTTTCATGAGTTCATGTTATATTTTTAGTTGCATGTTGTTAATTCTTGGGCATGGATGATCTCCCCTTCTATTGAGGCACTATTTTAGGACATTAAGACACTAGGTTTGCTTTGGAAAGAGTTGGGTGCTTGGTTATTAAGTGGGAGTTAGGGTGGAAAGGGATTAGTTGGTGTTTGCATTTTTCCAGATTTGATGCACTAGTTTATGGGGAAGATTTGAATGAGCATTTGTTGTGCAATTTGAGGTCCAAACCACCAGAAGCTAGCACTAGGAGTATATAAAAGGCTTTAGGTGTTTGTTGGAGGTTTATAAGTCGTTTGGTTAGGTGCACAAGTGAAATCACAAAATCTGTTCAGCAGGGGACAGTTTTGTTGGAACTTAGAAATAGGAAGTTTTGACCATGTCATGGGTAGGCCCACATTAGGCCCTGTTGGGCCTTAGTTAGAGGGAGTGTCAGAGGAGTTTTTCCAGCCATAGTTCATAAGATATGAGTTAGAACCATGTGTCACAAGTTAGTTCAAGTCAGGGCGTTTTCTGCCCAGAAAAACAGGGGAACCAGGGACTTTAAGCTTAGGCCCAAGCTAGGCCCTTGAGCCACATCAAGTTTGGGAGATGCCTTATGGTCAGAAGAGTCTAGTGTAGAAGTTTTGGAGGTAAACTTGTAGTTTAAGAGTGTCTAATGCACTCAAGAAACTATAGATGTCATTCTGAAATTTACTCCAGTAAGCACTTTCACTTATCACATAGTTTTAGAACACTTAGGAGTGAGATCTAGGTTGACCACTATGGTTGCAAGATAGTATAAAGCCATTAGAACTAAAGGCCCAAGTGAGGGTCAATAGGTTTTGGATAGTTAAGTAAAGGCACATTGAGCAAGAAAGCAAAAATTTGGGAACTTTGTCTAGTTTAGCGACCAAGTGACTTATGTTGGGGATCGAGATCATCCAAGCCTAGTGTTGCATTATGGTGTATGTGATATTATTTGGTATTAAAATATGATATGTGAGTATATGTGTCTATTTGTACAATTATATTTATAAGGTGAATATAAATTGCGTGCATATAGGCCTAAGTGCCATTTGTGTTGTAAATAGGTTAAGTTGGTGAGGGTATAATATAATGAGGTTATTATTAATTGTGTAGGATCTCGAGACGAGGGCAAACTTGCCATAAAGGTCGAGTGAAGCTTCCAGTTGCTCCTACCAGCCAGACCAGACCAGCCTTTTTCAAGGCAAGTGATTCAACCTGTGTTCGTATTCACTGCAAATGTGTAACAATTAGTTCATATATATATTGATGCGATTATCCTGAGTCATTTTGATATACTTGAAACAAGCGATTCTTACGTCTATCTTTGAATTATATAGAAATGCCATGAACCCTCAAGTACGTATTGCAAGTAGATCAGAGGTCTTATCACGTTAGCATATTAAAGTAATTGGAATGCCATGATAAAATAAAGAGTTGTTATAATATTTGATTGATCCTCCTGATTAACATGCTAATGATTCCTAAAGTATTGATGTCTCACCCTGATGCTTGAACCCCTATAGCAACTTTACCTTGATACCTAAAAGCCAGATATTCATCAAAGTTGTCCATAATTGATTGATACCCCTCTTTCTTACCCTAAAGTTTGACAATCCTGATATACCTTGAGCTAAAGATCATTTCTTCATACCCTAACACCCTTAGTATTCATGAAGCTTATCTTCTTGTTGTTCTAGCACTTATACCTTGTCGAAAACCATTGCTTTAAGCCTAGTTTGGCATTACTCTTTCATAATATCCAATAACCTTGCTAAATTTCCTTGTCCAAGTTCTTGTATATGGAAACCTTTCAGTTATCCTAATAGAGTAAAGTCTAGTGGATCATGGCCTTGAGATTTTGTGACATATTTCCAGTGTTTCAACTTGATCTATAATCCCTGATAAAAATGTTTACTACTTAAGAGATTTTTATAAATCAGTTTTTGAAATGATTAAAATGTGGATTTTCAGTCCCAAAGGGGGATAAATGTTTTCTTGAATAGTGGATCTGGACTGAGACGCGAGTCCTTTCCACACTTATATTGTAGGATTAAAAGTTGCCTAGGGATCCCATTAATATTTTAGAACCCAGCGAGGTTCGGGATTACTTCGCGGCTGATCACCGGCTGTAATCCGTAGCGTCATAAAATGATTTTGCTTACGATATGATTTTGAAAATGTTTTGATACAAGCAAATGATGCCATCACGTAAAGTTTTATCTCCTGTTATTATTGGTTATGTCTTCACATTGTCATTCTTTAATATATATCTCGATTTATATTTTATATCGTATTGTCTAGCACTTGTTGAGCATTTGGCTCACTCCTTGCTTTACCCTGATATTACAGCTAGCAGCTATGGTTAGATTCAAGCAGACAGCACGTAAGACCTGTGACGCTGATGCGTATGTCCGAGCTCAGGTAGAATAAGAGATAGTTTTGTGTGAGGACTCGATATTAAAATCAGTTGTAATAGATGGTAGTGTTGGGCTGTTCCAAACCCTAAACTGTAAGATCTTGGATTCGGTTATGTTAGGTCCCAATGTGTTTGTAGAAGGGGGTTGAATACAAAAAATACCAAATAATCGAATTAAATGCGGAATAAAAAAATGTGAAACAAAATTCAAGTTAAATAAAAAATATTATTAAACTTGAAAGGTGTTACAACAACTGTATCGATTACAAGGAATTAATCTCAAATTAATTATCACAAATTTAGAATAAATTCGACATGAACTTTTTCTATTTTTGCAATAATTAGAATCAAATGCTAAACGCGATTTGAGATTAAGTTCTAGGGATTTTGATCCGCTAGATTGTTACACAAGAACAAGATAAAGATTTCTAGTTGATTGGATTTAACTTTACAATCTAGAAATTGATCTTGAAGTTTTGCAGAGAAGAATGTAATATTGTTCTGCTTCTTTTTTTTTCTTTTTGCTGTGTTCTTGACTTCTATTTGTTGATTGTTCTTTCTGCTGCTTCTTTTTCTTTTTAATTCATTCAACAGAATTGAATTGAACTGGAATGACAATCCTGAGCTCAGCAAGACTTTCGGTATGACAATCAAATGAACTAGCAAGACTATCAGAATGAACTAGCAAGACAATCAGAATGAACTAGCAAGACAATCCTCCTCCCAGTGTAACTTTCGGTGAGACTATTGTTTGTACTAGCATGACTTTCGGTATGACTATTGATTGTCATACCGATTGTCATACTAGTACAATCAGTTTGACTTGCTGAATTTAAATGAATTTTAATCCAATTTAAATTCTGAAAATTCCTGAAATTAATTCAGAATTAATTAATCAATTAATTCAATTAATAAATAAATTATTCTTCGCAGATATAATTTATTTTCTTAATTAAATTAGATGACTTAATTAATTAATAGAGAATTAATTCTAGTCTTCAACAGCACTTATCCTTCTGCAAATCTTCTGAAAATCACTGAAAATTATGAATCAATTCCACCACTTCAATGTTGACACTCGATGTACTGTCTGGTTCATGAGTGACTAACTTCCGTGACGTTTCTTCATGTCTTGACTTTGACACTTTGATTTTCTTCAGATTAAATCCTTGTAATTAATGATATTCTGACGAGATCTCTGTCACTTGATTAAATCCACGATCTTGATTTATATCACTGAGGCATGATCAACTTCTTGAACTTCTTCCAGTGAATTAACTCCTCAAGTCTGTAGATGAACCTTGTTTCTGAATCCTTTGACAGATATTACTTTGCGAGATCTCTCTGACGGTCGATCCACTATTTACTTATTACATTCTTATTTGAGTTGAGTTGAATCCTCGAATATACAAATAGGCCTATGACATATGACTTACAATCTCCCCCTATTTGTTTGTTAGACAATAACACACAAATACCTAGAGGATAACTCAACTAACAAATAAGAAAAAGATATAAACTGAAATGCAAAGTAAATAGGAGAAAAGTTTCTGGAAGACATTTAACATTTTCCAGATTCCAAGTAGATGTTCCTCTAGACTGAACATATCTTCAAGTAGTTTCATTTTCTTCTGTACAACCACATTTCCTGTTGAGAAGCCCATATCTCTCTTGCTTCTCCCCCTATGAGAATCAACTGATTAAAGAAGATCACCTTCGTTTACCACCTCTCCCGTACAATAGGATCCGCAGATAAAAACCAATGGTACTCCCCTAACAGCTTCTTCCCTTACTAGAAAATCACCTTGTGTTTACCACCTCTCCCGTACAATAGGATCCGTAGTTACAAACAACAATGGTGTGGTGTAGTGTACATTTTTAGGATCTTTTTCTTCCTCCCTGCTATTTCTCCCCCTTAGTTGAGGAATCCTCCAAACTATTTCTTAAGCTTTTATCTCCCCCTTTGAGAAGGAATGTATGCTGTTGTCTGAAGGAGTTTTCATATTTCACTTGGTTGGAAAAGAAATAACAAGTAGTTTCTTTTTCTACCTCACTGTGAGTGTGTGATTCTGTTTAGTGTACCTCACATGTGTTTCACTCTTCTCTCCACTCGTGTTTACACTCATTCTCACAAGTGTATCACTCTTCTCTCATAGCTCCATAATCCAGCTGTACCTGCAAGGAAAATCACCTTAGCCATCCTTAAGGAGGTCACAGGTGGTGCAATGGGAGTTCACAAATCCCCATCCTTGTTAAACTCGTCAGATGAATCTGAGTCATAATTTACAAGTTGCTAGTTTCCCTTTTAGGGTTCCAGATTTGAATTCTGGGAAGGTAAACAATGATCCAACGAATTTAGCATAAAGATCAAAGTTCCCTTCTAATGTCTGTGAAGACATTTCCTTGTGACTTATCAGGTAATATCTGAATCATTGTCAACAAGTTGCCGATCTGCACCTATGTCAGATCCACTATCCGCAGATGCATCCAAGGGATTTAAGCCTGGGGAGGTAGACACTAACCACTGACATATGGCTTTTGGATCAGTATCCTCTCCTAACACCTGTAAAGGCAATTGGTCCACTAACGAACCTTGAACAATCGAATCTGACCTTAAAATGGTCGAAACTCTTGTTTCCGTCAACTCATCCTTTGTGTGTGTAACCTCTCCTTGTGAATCAAGAATTGATTATGTTTGAAGTGGTGACACTACATCGGATACCTTGGCCGACAGGCAAAATTCAATAGACTCACCCTGTTGAGAGAATGAATCTAGTAACTGTTTTTGTGCCTTTTCAGCCATTACATCTTTTTGAGAAGATGTATGGGGGCTAACAGTTGTCTCGGTTTAAATACTACTCATCTATGTATGAGACAGAGCTACTGGGTTGACTACAGAACCTTCCTTATGTGGTGCACTAAGGCACTATCTCCCTCACGCTCATTCATACTACATTTAGTGGTAAGAGAGTGTTGGTTGGTTCTGTTTCTGTGTTTATCTTTACAGTCTGGGATAGACGTTGTGGGTTTTCAACCTCATGACTGTCAATGAAAGAAAGTCATTGGAGACTGAGCCTGTATCACAAAATATATGGTAATAGAGAGAAAATGATTTACAATAGTGATTTCAAAAGATTTTACATGAAATAAGAAATCACTAATGTAGAAAGAAGTTTAATTTTTGTTTTTCAATATGAATGAGTTTTTGATAAAACATTGATCACTTAGGGTAAAGTCTAAGTAATTCTCATTCATGTCAAAAGCTTACAAATATCTGCAACATAATGTTAACAAGATATCATTGACCGATACTTGTCAAGTACTTTAGATACTAATTGTTATGTTGCATAATCAATATACCACTGCACATATAAAACAATATGATTGTGCTTAGTGATAAGATAGTTATAAATATGACGACTCTACTTATTCATATAAAATTGTAACTGCAGTTAGATTGCCATACCATGTCCTTGACGATTGCTTGAGCAGTATACTAGTTCATACCAACCTGAAGTGAGATTGTGAAGAAGAGATTGCATAGTCCAATAGATCTGCAACTGCAAAGTTCATGAACTGTGGTGCACTGACTTCCTCTTTTGACTTACCAACCAGGAGTACACTTGTACACATCTTACTAGAGTACAATTCCAAGTGTAATATGCAGCAGGTGCTTGATATGTCGTAATATTCTCAAGTCTCGTCACTGGTGCTATATGTTAGATACTGCTTCCTGATAATAACCTAGCACAATATACAAAATTACAATGATAACATTCCCAGCTTGCAAACAGCCATATCCCTCAGATAAACCTTTGCTGTTATCTCCAAAGGTAATCAGGGGGCCAGCTTTCTCAATCCACATTTGATAGCAGGGCTCTATCTCCGGTCATAAGTCTTGATGATCCACTTGTCAGGAATCCACACTACCGGTTACACCTGTATACTGCCCTGCACTTCAAATGGATTAGACCTTCTTCGGAACCCAAACTTGGTTGGGCCCGGCATACTTGTAGAACTGTCCTTTGTCAGACAAAACAACATTTTTAATTTTAATTGTCTCAACTTTCTCAATGACTGAACATTTGACCTTGTAAACAGCCTTAACAAATTTTTGTTTAAGCTTAGGCACAAATGTCTCCTTTCTAGCCTTAGAAGGACTAGCAGTCTTAGACCTATCATGCTTCTTGTAATTCACATGCTGGCGAGGAGTAGTCTTATCATTAGACACATGCTTACCATTAAAATAAGCATACATCATATTAAAAGCACAAGACATACAATTAGCAACACAACATGCTTTATGAGAGTGATTAACAGCAGGTAATTTATACATGGTAGACATGGCATTATTGTTATCCAACTCATGTGTGTCTGAGTTAGTCTCAGTTGCTTTCACAACTTTGACTGGAACTTTTGACTCACTTGACTTGGAAACAATCTTCTCATAAGCATGATCCTCAGCACGTATTTCTTCTTGAATAACAGAAGAGGTCGCATCAAATGGTTCAGCAATTGATGCTTTATAGAGGGGTTCATCAACACCCTTAAGCACATATGGTACTTCCCTCCCTTTAGCACATACATGAAGAGGGGAGTTTATGCCTAATTCTCCAATAGCAACATTGTAATCATAACCTATTCCAGATGTTTGATTAACAGCTTGCTTACTGTAGAACTCTTTAGCCTTCGAACAAGAATTGAAGTAGGCTCTAACCTTAGTCTCAAAACCGGTGATCTTGTCTTTGAGAATAGTTTCAAGTTTTCTATAACAGTCAACTCTATTCTCTAGAAAAGATACATGTTCTTTTAATTTGTCTTGATTAATGTGCACAAGTCTTAATTCATTGACCTCTTTCTCAAGGTCTGTGATCTGTAAACTTAACAGTTCATTATCACGACGTGCACAATCTAAGTTACCTCTTAGATGATAAACCATTTCAGCATCAGAAAGTTTTACCTCTATTCTTGACGATGAAGCTTTTCCATCAACAGCCATAAGAGCAAGATTTCCTTCTTCTTCATCTTCACTGTCAGTATCATCCCAGCTTCTTCCCTTTGCTAGATAAGCCCTTTCAGAGTTCTTTCTTACTTGCTTTGGCTTCCTACATTCTGTGGCAAAGTGTCCCAACTCATTGCAGTTATAGCATCTAATGCTGCTCCGATCAACCATCCCTGTTTTGTATCCACCACTGCTGGTGTTAGAGGATGAAGATCCACCTTTCTGGAATTTGTTGTAGTTGGACTTGTACTTAAGCTTGGGATTCCTCTTGAATCTGACATGGGAGAATCTCTTGACAATTTGGGCCATTGACCCGTCTTCCAATTGCTCCAACTCTTCCAAGGAATAAAACTCATCACTTGATTGATTTGTAGTAGGAGGATCATATTCTGCTACTAACTCATTTTCCTCACCCTTGGAAAACTGTACCATTCTTTCTAACTGTTGAGATTGTTGTTGTTGCTGACCTTCAGCTACAAGTGCAGTAGATGTGCTGACCATTCTATCATTCCCGTAGACTTCCTTCTGTTGAATCTGCTCCAACTCATAGGTTTTTAACACTCCATAGAGCCTGTCCAAAGAAATCTCACTCAGATCTCTAGCTTCTCTAATGGCAGTGATTCTATGTTCAAGATAAGCTGGCAGTGTTAAAAGGAACTTTTTGTTGACCTCCTTGATTGAATAATACTTTCCATTGATGTTCAGGTTGTTGATCAACGCATTGTACCTCTCAAACACTTCAGTAATTCCTTCTCCTGGATTTGATTTGAAATGTTCATATTCAGAGGTTAGGATTTCCAACTTGTTCTCCCTAACTTCCTCTGTTCCTTCATTAATTACCTCAATAGTTTCCCACATGTGTTTAGAATTTTTACAGTTCATCACATGTCTGTTCATCAAAGGATCAAGGGAATCAATTAATATTAATTGAAGGCTGGCATCCAAGGAGGTTTCTTCCTTCTCAGCAGGAGTAAAATCTTCGGGCTCTTTTGGATAGGTTTTAGCTTTAGTAGTCACCACACCATCTATTATTACCTCCGGTTCAATAACCATCGGAGTTTTTATACCCTTCTTTAACAAGTTTGAATATTTGGGATTTGCAACTTGTAAAAATAAGAGCATCTTCTTCTTCCACATAATATAATTCTCATTATCAAATTGTGGAATTTTAACGGTTCCAACTTTGTGTGAAGTCATTATGAATTTTTGAATGAATAAAAATTCAAAGAGTTAAAAAATCACAAAAGTCTAGGATCTTGATTTGTTCGTTAATCAGAAGGCTCTGATACCAATTGTTAGGTCCCAATGTGTTTGTAGAAGGGGGGTTGAATACAAACAATACCAAATAATCGAATTAAATGCGGAATAAAAAAATGTGAAACAAAATTCAAGTTAAATAAAAAATATTATTAAACTTGAAAGGTGTTACAACAACTGTATCGATTACAAGGAATTAATCTCAAATTAATTATCACAAATTTAGAATAAATTCGACATGAACTTTTTCTATTTTTGCAATAATTAGAATCAAATGCTAAACGCGATTTGAGATTAAGTTCTAGGGATTTTGATCCGCTAGATTGTTACACAAGAACAAGATAAAGATTTCTAGTTGATTGGATTTAACTTTACAATCTAGAAATTGATCTTGAAGTTTTGCAGAGAAGAATGTAATATTGTTCTGCTTCTTTTTTTTTCTTTTTGCTGTGTTCTTGACTTCTATTTGTTGATTGTTCTTTCTGCTGCTTCTTTTTCTTTTTAATTCATTCAACAGAATTGAATTGAACTGGAATGACAATCCTGAGCTCAGCAAGACTTTCGGTATGACAATCAAATGAACTAGCAAGACTATCAGAATGAACTAGCAAGACAATCAGAATGAACTAGCAAGACAATCCTCCTCCCAGTGTAACTTTCGGTGAGACTATTGTTTGTACTAGCATGACTTTTGGTATGACTATTGATTGTCATACCGATTGTCATACTAGTACAATCAGTTTGACTTGCTGAATTTAAATGAATTTTAATCCAATTTAAATTCTGAAAATTCCTAAAATTAATTCAGAATTAATTAATCAATTAATTCAATTAATAAATAAATTATTCTTCGCATATATAATTTATTTTCTTAATTAAATTAGATGACTTAATTAATTAATAGAGAATTAATTCTAGTCTTCAACAGCACCCATCCTTCTGCAAATCTTCTGAAAATCACTGAAAATTATGAATCAATTCCACCACTTCAATGTTGACACTCGATGTACTGTCTGGTTCATGAGTGACTAACTTCCGTGACGTTTCTTCATGTCTTGACTTTGACACTTTGATTTTCTTCAGATTAAATCCTTGTAATTAATGATACTCTGACGAGATCTCTGTCACTTGATTAAATCCACGATCTTGATTTATATCACTGAGGCATGATCAACTTCTTGAACTTCTTCCAGTGAATTAACTCCTCAAGTCTGTAGATGAACCTTGTTTCTGAATCCTTTGACAGATATTACTTTGCGAGATCTCTCTGACGGTCGATCCACTATTTACTTATTACATTCTTATTTGAGTTGAGTTGAATCCTCGAATATACAAATAGGCCTATGACATATGACTTACAGGTTATGTTTACTTTCTTCTAAATATTGTAATAGTTATATATATTTTGTTTGTTAAGTTGGGGGTGTGACAGGTTTTGGTATCAGAGCTATGGTTTAGAGTCCCTGGACAGCCCAAATAGGTTATAGGATATATGTATAGGTTATTCATAATATGCGAGAGAGTAGGTTAAGTAAATTTATTATTAATACTCCTCTTATTGGTTTGTCAGCAAAGGGCGTATTCCTCGACACCCTCTGGGTCGGACGACACTATTGCTTTCTCTGTGTATGCTGAGTTGAGGCGCGAGTTTGACATGCTTCAGGGCAAGTACGACCGACTGATAGACCGACTGAAGAACGTGTACCCGGACAGCCGAAACTATGAAGGGAAACCCAAGGAGCAGATGATTGCGAGACTTGAGACTTTGGTTCAGTACGTCAACACTATGCTTGAGGAGATGCCATCGCACTGAGACCGCACCAGCCAGTATGTCATCCAGATGGTGGCAGATGAGCTCCAGAGTATTGTGAAGATGCTTCGAGAGGAGAAGACTACCAAGCCCCGTTCTGATGGAGTGGAGCCTTAGTTCTTTCCATTATTTACCTTTTCATATTGTTGTACTATCAGAGTTCGTAGAACTCCCAGTTGTTTCCTTTAAATAAGCATGTTGTTCCTAGAATCAGACTTTGTCCTAATCCTATGTATTGTGACCTTTAAATTTCAAATATTATGCACTATCATTCCATTTGCTCTCAACTGTTATTCTACGCCTTCATATGTATCATCATATCTGTTTAATTTGAAACTTGACCTCATATGTAAATAAGAATGCCATGGAATACCCTTGAATTATTTCATCATTCATATCTGTTTTGACATAACTTTTATTTCAGGATCATGCCTCCCAAAAAGAAGAACCCAACAACCACATCTACCACAGACCCAAATATTCTTCGATTACTGGAAACTTTGCAATAGCAAACCAATGCTATAGCTCAACAACAACTAACTCTTCAACAATGAATTGAAAACTAAGATAACCGTGAACCACACCAACCACCCGAGCCACCAGTACCACCTCGACAAATTGTCACTTTCAAGGCTTTTCAGAATGTGAATCCACCTGCATTTCATGATACCACTGATCCAGTAATAGCTAACACATGGATTAAGGAAATGGAAAGAGCTTTTGAGTTGGTACAGTTAGGAGACGATCAGAAGACGCCATATGCTACTTACTTCATGAAGGGCAAAGTCATCTATTGGTGGGAATCAGTAAAAGCTATGGAAGCAACTCAGCAAGTTTCTTGGGAGAGATTTTAAAAGTTATTTCTGGAAAAGTATTACCCTAAGTACATTTAGAATCAGACGGAGCTTAAATTTCTTGAGTTAAAGCAAGGGAACATGACTGTACTGGAGTATGAGAAGAAGTTCACTGAGTTGTCAAGGTTTATGACAAAGTATACCAGCACTGAGGAAGAAAAAGCGAAGAAATTTCAGCAAGGATTGGAGCCTTGGATCAGAGATAGAGTGGCTATGTTTGAGCTTGAAACCTATGCGGGAGTAGTACAGAAAGCTGCTCTGATTGAGAATAATGGGATGCAGTCAAGGAAGGAAAGGGATAACAAGAAAAGAAAGGTTCCATATTATGGAGAGAAGTCTGAAGCCGCAAATTCACAAGATCGGAATGTTAAGAGGATTGGATTTCATAAGGGTGGAAATTTTCACAAGAAAGGAAATTTGGGCAAAAGACAAGAATCGAAGGGGAACGTCCAGACCAGCCAAGGGCAAGTTGGAGAAAACAGGTTCCAGAGACCGGAATGCAAGCACTGTGGAAGAAGGCACCGCAGAGTGTGTAATAATTTGAGCATGACATGCTATAGGTGCAACCAGAAGGGACATTTGGCAAATGAGTGCAAGATGCCGAAGCCAGGAGTTACATGTTACAAGTGTGGAAAGACTGGACACATAGCTAGGGAGTGCAAGGCAACCGGACCAGTCAAAGCTCTAATAAATGTGGCAAGTACCCGTGCAAGCATGCCAGCCGAGGTATTGGCATTACCTCCACCACCTACAACAACTCCGCAAGCAACAGCAAGGACATTCGATCTGAAAATGAAGGACGCTGTTCAGAACTCTGAGGTGATAGCAGGTACACTTTTACTCAATAATGTCAAAGCTAAAGTATTGATTCATTCAAGAGCAACAAGATCTTTCATATCAGAAACTTTTGTTGATAAACTTCAATTTGATAAAATGATTATGAGCGAGGTAGTAAATGTGGTAATTGCGAACCAAGAGAAGATTCATGTGAATCAATTCTGTCCGAAGTATGAGATTGATATTTCGGGGTATAAGTTTTCAGCCGACTTGATACTCTTCAAGTTGGGAGAGTTTGATATAATTTTAGGTATTATTGGTTAGGGAAGAATAACGCCCAGATTAATTGTAAGACCAAGAAAGTGTATTTAAAGAGTGGAGAGAAGGTAGTATTTAAGGGACAGAGGCAAGAGCAACTATTTCTTACAATCGTTCAGGCTAAGAAGCTACTTAGAAAAGGTTGTGAGTCGTTCCTAGCTTATATAGTGGATTCAGAAAAGGGCAACCCCAACATAGAAGATATCCCCGTAGTTAACGAGTTCCCAGATGTGTTTCCAAACGAACTACCAGGCTTACCACCAGATCGACAAATCGAGTTCGAGATTAACCTTGCTCCGGGCACAAAACCAGTTTCAAAGGCCCCATATAGGATGGCACAAGCAGAAATGAAAGAATTGGCAAGCCAGCTATAAGAATTGTTGGATAAAGGAGTGATTTGGGACTTGGTAAAGATTGTCGCGGCACCTGTACGTCACCATGGGGAGCACCTGTTTTGTTTGTAAAAAAGAAAGATGGAAGTATGCGGCTATGTATAGATTATCGGGAGTTGAATAAGGTAACGATCAAGAACCGCTACCCGCTACCAAGAATAGATGACCTATTTGATCAGCTGAAGGGAGCAAAATACTTTTCAAAGATTGACTTGAGATCAAAATACCATCAATTAAAGATCAAGGAAGAAGATATTCCCAAGACAGCATTCAGGACCAGATACGGACATTATGAATTCTTAGTAATGCCGTTTGGATTGACTAATGCCCCGGCCGCATTTATGGATCTGATGAATCGGGTATTTAAAAATTATTTGGACAAGTTCGTAGTAGTATTCATTGATGACATCCTTATTTATTCTAAGTCGGAAGAAGAACATAAGCAGCACCTCTGGATAGCATTGGAGATACTTCGGCAAGAGAAGTTGTATGCCAAGTTTTCCAAATGTGAGTTTTGGTTAAAGGAAGTTCAATTCTTGGGACACGTCATTGGAGATGAAGGAGTTAAAGTAGATCCGTAAAAGATTGAGGCGATTATGAGTTGGGAGAGGCCAAAGACACCTACACAAGTGTGAAATTTTCTAGGATTGGCAGGGTACTATAGAAGGTTTGTCAAGGATTTTTCGAAAATCGCCACACCATTGACCAAGTTAACCAGGAAGAATCAGAAGTTCGAATGGAATGCAGAATGTGAGGATAGCTTTCAAGAGTTGAAACAGAGATTGGTAACAGCTCCGGTGTTAGTACTACCGGATGACCAAGGAAACTTTGTGATATTCAGCGACGCTTCACATAAAGGATTGGGCTGTGTGTTAATGCAACACAGTAAGGTGATCGCGTATGCGTCAAGACAATTGAAACCGCGTGAGTTGAAGTACCCGACGCATGACTTGGAGCTAGCCGCCATAGTGTTCGCACTTAAGATTTGGAGACATTACCTCTACGGAGAGAAGTGTGAAATCTACACAGATCACAAGAGTTTAAAGTACATTTTCACTCAGAAAGAGCTCAATATGAGGCAAAGGAGATGGTTGGAATTGATCACGGACTACGATTGCTCGATAAATTACCATCCTGGAAAGGCGAATGTTGTAGCCGATGCTTTAAGTAGGAAGGAGAGTTTGAATATGATGGCAACACCAAAAGAATTGTCTGAAGAGATTAAGAAATTTGGATTAGAAATTTGTGATTGTGGAAAAGTTGAAGAAGTCTATCGTGCAATGACTTTTCAGCCAACACTAGTGGAAAAGATAAGGAAATGTCAGGAAGAAGTAATGGAGAAAGAGAAGAATCAGCTAACTGGAGAAGAGATTGGCACTCAAAGGGATGAACAAGGTATACTAAGGTTTTCCTCAAGAATTTGGATTCCTTATGTACCTGAATTGAAGAATGAGATCCTGCAAGAAGCCCACAATTCAAGATTTTCAATCCACCTGGGAAGCACCAAGATGTATCGGGACTTAAAGCAGAACTTTTGGTGGCCAAATATGAAGCGATACGTGACAGAATGGGTTGCGAAGTGTTATACTTGTCAGAAAGTGAAGGCAAAACATCAACGACCAAGCGGATTAATTCAGCCCCTAAAGATTCCAGAATGGAAATGGGAAAATATTGCTATGAACTTTATAGTGGGACTACCGCGAACGAAATCCGGACATGACGCTATATGGGTTGTAGTTGATCGCCTTACGAAGTCGGCGCATTTCCTTCCAATTAATGAGAAGTCATCATTGGACAAATTGGTTCATCTGTACGTGCGTGAAATCGTACTAAGGCATGGAGTACCCGTATCGATAGTTTCAGACAGAGATCCCCGATTTAACTCGAGATTTTGGAAGCAATTTCAAGAAAGTCTTGGCACGAAGTTGAACATGAGTATGGCGTACCACCCGCAGACCGATGGTCAGAGCGAAAGGATAATTCAAACAATCGAAGACATGTTGCGCAGTTGTGCAATCGATTTTGCAGGAAGTTGGGACGACCACTTGCCATTGATTGAATTCTCTTACAACAATAGCTATCACTCCAGTATTGGCATGCCACCATATGAAGCTTTATACGGACGAAAATGAAGATCACCGACAAGTTGGGATGAGGTAGGAGAAGGAAGGATTCTAGGCTCGGAATTGGTACAACAGTTGCGTGAGACAGTCAAGTTAATTCAGAAAAGGTTGCTTGCTGCTCAAGATAGACAGAGGAAGTATACGGATCCAGCGCGTAAGGATGTTCGATTCCAAGTTGGCGAAGTCATTTTGTTGAAGGTGTCACCAAGAAAAGGGTTGTCTAGATTTGGAAAGAAAGGGAAGTTAGCACCTAGATATATAGGTCCTTTTGAGATTTTGAGTCAAGTGGGGAAGGTGGCCTACGAGTTAGCCTTACCACCTCAATATCAGCATGTGCATAATGTGTTCCATGTGTCATTGCTTAAGAAGTACAATCCTGACGCCAGCCATGTGATAGAATATGAACCTGTAGAAATTCAGGCAGACCTGTCATTTATGGAGCAACCTGTCAAATTACTCGACTGGCAAGTAAAGGGTCTTAGGAATAAGTCGGTAAAGTTAGTGAAAGTACTTTGGAAGAACCCCAAGGTCGAAAAATCAACTTGGGAGTTAGAGTCTTATATTCGTTCACGGTATCCTCATCTGTTCTCTTAGATTCTGGGGATAGAATCTCTTAAGGGGGAGAGGTTGTTACGACTGGCATTTTATGTAATATTATTAATGGATTTTGTGTGATATTAAAGCCGTAAGTGAATATACTTAATGGTTGTACCCTGTGTGAATGAAAAATTTCTGCATTTTAAATTTGCTTTATGTAGTATATGATTTTTCAAAGCAAGAGTTTATTTAATTCCCTTATTTTTTATTTATAAGGAATATTCTAAATCTTGGAGAAATTTTCTTTTAAAAGTTATTTTGTTCACAAATTTCCAAAGTGATTTTATAAAATTTCTAAAAATCCAAGTTATTTTATGGTATAAATTTTATAATTTTTGTACGTGTATTTTATTTTATAAAAATGGATCTTTACAAATTTTATTTGTTTTAATTATCAAATTACATAAGAGACCTTGCATGCAAATCACCCTTCTATTCTCTTAAAGGGCAAATAAGACTTTTCCAACCCCACTAACTCATTTTTTAATTACCAAATTACTACATTAGCCTTGCATGCAAAATGGCCTAACTTTAGCTAAAGGACATTTTTGTAAGTTCTCACTTCCACTCATTATTTTGTCAACCAAAAAACATAAAACAAAAAGCAAAGTGGGAGAGGTCATTCCACTCATTCCACACTCCAACACACCATAATTTTTCTCTCCTCCCCCTCCCACCATTGCTCTCGGCCGAATCATCAATCCCCCACCCCCTTCAATTTTTCATTTCATTCTTCATCTTCCCAAGTATAAATCTTCTACCTACATTCATTTCATATACTTTCCAAGAGTTTTGTGACTTGGAAGTTGAAGTTCCATGGATGCATGTGTAGTTCTTATGTGATCTCCAAAGAGAAACTCTTGATTCTTGTGAATTCAAGAGCTCTCTATGAGATATATTATATATATGTGCTAACTAAGTGTTTTATGGAGATATCATGCTTTAAAATCCTTTGCATGCTACTGAAATTTCATTATATATTTATGTTTAGCCATGCATGCTAGTTTTAAGACATTAAAATGATGATCAACCATGTTTTGCATGCTACTCTTTTTGAAATCATGTTGTTATGTCTAAAAATCTATAAATTCGAAAAATGTGTGCTTAAAATAGATTGTTTCCATGATAAATTTCTTATTAATAGTTAAAAGAAGTTATATTTCATGATTATTAAGGATGAGTAATAGGTGCAAGCCGAATTTGTAAGCATTTAAACTTTATGCCTAGCCGAAATCTTGTTATGTGTTTTTCATGAGTTGCATGTTATATTTTTAGTTGCATGTTGTTAATTCTTGGGCACGGATGATCTCCCCTTCTGTTGAGGCACTATTTTAGGACATTAAGACACTGGGTTTGCTTTGGAAAGAGTTGGGTGCTTGGTTATTAAGTGGGAGTTAAGGTGGAAAGGGATTAGTTGGTGTTTGCATTTTTCCAGATTTGATGCACTAGTTTATGGGGAAGTTTTGAATGAGCATTTGTTGTGCACTTTGAGGCCCAAACCACCAGAAGCTAGCACTAGGAGTATATAAAAGGCTTTAGGTGTTTGTTGGAGGTTTATAAGTCGTTTGGTTAGGTGCACAAGTGAAATCACAAAATCTGTCCAGCAGGGGACAGTTTTGTTGCAACTTAGAAATAGGAAGTTTTGACCATGTCATGGGTAGGCCCTCATTAGGCCCTATTGGGCCTTAGTTAGAGGGAGTGTCAGAGGAGTTTTTTCCAGCCATAGTTCATAAGATATGAGTTAGAACCATTTGTCACAAGTTAGTTTAAGTCAGGGCGTTTTCTGCCCAGAAAAACAAGGGAACCATGGACTATAAGCTTAGGCCCAAGGAGGCCCAAGCTAGGCCCTTGAGCCACATCAAGTTTCATCCAAGCCTAGTGTTGCATTATGGTGTATGTGATATTATTTGGTATTAAAATATGATATGTGAGTATATGTGGCTATGTGTACAATTATATTTATAAGGTGAATATAAATTGCGTGCATATAGGCCTAAGTGCCATTTGTGTTGTAAATAGGTTGAGTTGGTGAGAGTATAATATAATGAGGTTATTATTAATTGTGTAGGATCTCGAGACGAGGGTAAACTTGCCATAAAGATGGAGTGAAGCTTCCAGTTGCTCCTACCAGCCAGACCAGACCAGCCTTTTTCAAGGCAAGTGATTCAACCTGTCTTCGTATTCACTGCAAATGTGTAACAATTAGTTCATATATATATTGATGCGATTATCCTGAGTCATTTTGATATACTTGAAACAAGCGATTCTTACATCTATCTTTGAATTATATAGAAATGCCATGAACCCTCAAGTACGTATTGCAAGTAGATCAAAGGTCTTATCACGTTAGTATATTAAAGTAATTGGAATGCCATGATAAAATAAAGAGTTGTTATAATATTTGATTGATCCTCCTGATTAACATGCTAATGATTCCTAAAGTATTGATGTCTCACCCTGATGCTTGAACCCTTATAGAAACTTTACCTTGATACCTAAAAGCCAGATATTCATCAAAGTTGTCTATAATTGATTGATACCCCTCTTTCTTACCCTAAAGTTTGACAATCCTGATATACCTTGAGCTAAAGATCATTTCTTCATACCCTAACACCCTTAGTATTCATGAAGCTTATCTTATTGATGTTCTAGCACTTGTACCTTGTCGAAAACCATTGCTTTAAGCCTAGTTTGGCATGACTCTTTCATAATATCCAATAACCTTGCTAAATTTCCTTGTCCAAGTTCTTGTATATGGAAACCTTTCAGTTACCCTAATAGAGTAAAGTCTAGTGGATCATGGCCTTGAGATTTTGTGACATATTTCCAGTGTTTCAAGTTGATCTATAATCCCTTGATAAAAATGTTTACTACTTAAGAGATGTTGATATAAATCGGCATCAGTTTTTGAAATGATTAAAATATGGATTTTCAGTCCCAAAGGGGGATAAATGTTTTCTTGAATAGTGGATCTGGACTGAGACACGAGTCCCTTCCACACTTATATTGTAGGCTTAAAAGTTGCCTAGGGATCCCATTAATGTTTTAGAGCCCAGCGAGGTTCGGGATTACTTCGCGGCTGATCACCGGCTGTAATCCGTAGCGTCATAAAATGATTTTGCATAAGATATGATTTTGAAAATGTTTTGATACAAGCAAATGATGCCATCACCCAAAGTTTTATCTCCTGTTATTATTGGTTATGTCTTCACTTTGTCATTCTTTAATATATATCTCGATTTATGTTTTGTATCATATTGTCTAGCACTTGTTGAGCATTTAGCTCACTCCTTGCTTTACCCTGTTATTACAGCTAGGAGCTATGGTTAGATTCAAGCAGACAGCACGTAAGACCTATGACGCTGATGTGTATGTCCGAGCTCAGGTAGAATAAGAGATAGTTTTATGTGAGGACTCGATATTAAAATCAGTTGTAATAGATGGTAGTGTTGGGCTGTTCCAAACCCTAAACTGTAAGATCTTGGATTCGGTTATGTTTACTTTCTTCTAAATATTGTAATAGTTATATTTATTTTGTTTGTTAAGTTTGGGGTGTGACAAATGATATATTGGAATTATGGCGTATACGATTTCTAACGTTCTCGAGATTACGCCAGAGTTAAGAATTAATGAGAAAATCTCGACGAAATATGACTGACGCACAGATTTATCACCATATTTTATTTTCCTTGAAGCACAATCGAGGAGGTTTATCGAGTGAAGATCTCTTACCATTTTAAAGAAAGTACACTAACCTGGAGGCATCACCGACATGCTTTTAACCTATATTATCATTTATTTTGGTTCTAAGGAGCTCTCATACGAAGCTGACTGTAATGCTTTCCTTGACGTCTAATCACATATAGCGTTTATTCTTTCTTTATGCCATACCATCAGAGAGTCTTCTTTGACATCTATATCTCATATTATACCTTCGGAGTAGCTTAAATCTCTTGAGTTATCGTTGTTCAACCAAATTCCTGTCTTTTTAGTTCCGCTTTACTTAATATCCGTTCATCTAGAAGTAGTACATACCATTCTAGCTCGACATAATTTATCGTATTCTGAATACTTCTGTCAAATTTTAAAGCACACCATATTGATTATCTACAATTAATTTCTGGATCTGATGATGTATCACCATTTCTTTAAGCAGCAACCAACCCACTTATGGGATAAACTATTTATTACTAAATAAGAATGATCAGGTTTAATTATCCTATCAATAATAATGCAATTAACGCTTTCCTCACTTTTGGTTTTCAGGTGACATCACTATGACGTTTCTTGGCGCAATATATCCATCTAGTCCTTGATGTCCCGCCTTAACTCCTTGATACGTGTAACATTTGCTAATATATCCCACCATTTTTTTCTTCATATCTGGCCACCAATGATTTTCCTCTAAATCTCTATACATATTGGTACTTCATGGATGGATTAAATATCTTGAGTTGTGAGCTTCTTGTAAAAGTCCATTCTTCAATTCTGTCACTGGTGGACTCCCATATTCGGAAATAAAATCTGGGAATGCCTTGATTATCTTTTTGAGTATATATATATATTTTTCTTCTAACTGTTAATATCTTAATCTATTATTTCCCCTTGACATTTCTTTACCTTCTCTAGCAATTCTGGCTGAAAGGTCATACTATATATCTTTACATTGTTAGGTTTGCAAACTCTGGCTTCCAATTTTAATTTTTTGAAATTCCTTGTAGGATTCTTCTGACATTGTCAACACGTTCAATTCTTCCATTCCGTTTAATGCATCTGTTACTACGTTTGCTTTTCCTGGGTGATAGTTAATCGTGCGATCATAGTCCTTGCTCAACTTCAGCCATCTTCGCTGTCGTTCAAATTACCCATATCTTACCTATATCCTGGCATTTTATATAGTTTATTTATCATCCTTTTGATTCCACTCCTTTTCCATTTCTGTTCTTCATTCTCATAGCTTATTCAAAACCGAACTCTTGACATTAATACTCATTTTGTTGTCATATCAAATTAGATATTAATACGAACTTTAATGCTCACAACATCCCATTCGGAAGCAAACATCAATCATTTGTATTAATACCACTTTCGATATTTAACAACAACCTAAGTATCAACATCAATCGGAAACTGAATTTAACCTATACCTCACACTTTATCCAAAACAGAAATACTTGGAAAATCATTTATTGTATGATTATCACAATAATTTAGAAACAAGACGTCCTTTGATAAAACTTTGTTGTAGATGATATAATCTCCTTGACTGTTTAATGAAATCCATATTGGTGTAGTTATTAATCTCTACTTTATTCCACCTCCCTTCTTCCTTTCTTCTCGTTGCTTTATCCTAAATCTTTAGCTCTTGGAAACATGCTCCTCACTTGTCCATACAAATGACTCTTTATTTCTCTTGTTCATTATGACAGGCGTATTCACCCGCGCAAAAACTCATACATTTGTGACAATTTCTAAATTCTACCAGCATCCTTACTTCTCCCCAATTCCTCATTATTTTGATTTCGAATTTGAAAGTCACATCAAAATTTGATTTAATCTAGTTGGAATCAATTTCCATCTAACTGACCATTAATTGATAAAATTAACCAATTAACTTACTTAATTGATCAATTGTACCAAGTGATGACTAGCTAAATGAAATCAAAAACCAATTACATATAGTCGGATTGGATGTAACAACCTCCCTCGAGAACCAAGATCACAATTATTTGGAGTATCATAGGAATATCAATAACATACAAAAGTTTACATTCTATCTTTAAAAGCAGGGTAATCTCTGAAAATTTGGGAAGCATCTCCTTTATATTATTGACTACCAGTCGGACTCAAGCCGACACCAACAATCAATCAAACAACCAACAATCAATCCTCATATGTACCATTCCACTGCCACTTTCTAAACTCACCATTTCACCATCTCATGTAATGTTAATCAGTACAACCCATATTTTAGTTCAACCTAGGATTATAGCGAACGATTCTGATGATACCATGTCCTTTGTCATATCTTCTGATTATAACAGAAAATCATTACTGAGTATAATTATAAATTATACTAGAATTCTTCTAGTTCATGTTTAAAGCTCTCTACTTAACAATCCATCCATCCTTGGCAATATACACTTATCCTTATTAATTAACTTGTTCAACCTCTGATGACCAACACCTGGTCTCAACCAATAATCTTAAAATCTTGCGAATAAGTTCATTTGGTTTTAAAGCTTCACATCTTAAAAATTGTTGCAGTCAAACCACCATACCTTCATCTCCCCTTATGTGTTTCCATATTGAACCTTCTTTGTCGACCCTTCTATAAGTGTAAATTTTACCACAACTCATTTTCTTGAGCGGAAAAGCCCAACCATCCATTGATGAACACACTTAAAGTTTATCCGTATCTAACATTTATTCGATCTTGAATCTTCATGATAAATATCTCCCACATGATTAAGGTATGCTTCATCTTCACAACGTATTACTTGATTATCTGGTTATTGTTAAGAATTTCTTCATTCGCCTTCATTGTCCAATCAATCATTTTCCTCATCTGATACATGTAGCTTTACTTTCGTGTTTCTCTAGTTAATTTACCTCATACAGTTTGCTAATTACTCCAATTCATGCCAAAATCTCAGACTCGAAATGTATCATGTATATTGATTTTCTGCCTTTGATTTGATGCTCTCGCAACTATCCCATTATCGGTATAATGATTCTTCTCTACACGTAAATGTCTACCATTCATCGGCTTGCAATTGTCTACACTTGTTCCATAACTCCGTCTGCTACACGGGTTCATTTCGCTTCCTTTTTAAAACAATTAAAGAGTAAACCATACACAAGAAGGAATTTGTGTATATGATTCTGATTGAAAACTTTCTGTAAGGGATAAGAGTACAAGGAAACAATTGGAGAAATTCATGAATCAACAAATCAGGATTTAAGAAGAAAAAATTGAATAATGATTTGAATAGGAATGAGACAACCATATTAGTACTCAAGATGGCCAGTCTTTCATACCATATGGCACACAGCATACGATTAGGTGGCGTCCCACCAGACATTTTGTTATTTTGACAAATCGTCACACCATAACACTGCTTGTCCCAATTAGGAAATAATTTTTTGAAGAAGGAATGATTTGAAAGGGATTCAACGATCACCTTATAAAGCTGATCATGAAAGAAGTTCATACTTTACTCGAGATTTATAAGAATGATAAGAAAGAATGATATCATTGGTCGACATTCGTATTTTATCTGTTTACAGCTTCAACGCTTTTCCGATCAATAGATCCCATGCCGAGTCGTGTATTAATTTTAGAAAGTTCTTAGAAATGCTTTCTTAAATCGATCATTAAAATAATTTCCCATTTATTAGGTCTTGTATCTTTAGCGTCACGCTTCCACGTTCATATGTGATTTTATTTGCAATCTTATGAGATTTACACTCATAACTTCAAATTTCGCTTACGCTGCTAATCGTTCAATTTGTCGCCTCTTTTGCTAATAACGTTCTCCCTTTAGAAGGTCTAGAGATTTCCTTAATCTTCTTTGCTCATACTCAGCTTCTCGTGAATTGACATATTCCTTGTGCTCTAATCATCTCAGAAATTGGATGAACAGTTTCTCCATAATAGTGGGTCCACTTGGCCTTCTAAATGAACCATACTAATTTCTAGAACAAGTATTCGTCTGGATAACCTGAATCTTATAACAAAAAAAAAGCTCAAGTAGTAATTGGACAACCAAGTTTTTAAAGTTAAGAAAATCTCTTTTAAAAACTGGTTTAAAATTTTGAAAATCATACACCTGGTCGTCATTACTATATGAGTTGGTTGTCGTCCTCCTCAACTATCACAAGGAATCCAATTAGGAAAATAATCAGATAAGAGCCCATTCCTTTCCATATATCTTCTACCCTTCATTGGGTCCATTTTACCTTCATTGGTCGACAAAACTTCAGTTATCGTTGCATACTATCTTATTCGTAACTTCACTTCTAGTCTCCCATACTGGTAACATTTCCATCCTCATTTCTTACGGTTACTAAGTATAACAAATCTATCCAGTAATCATCAGATTTATTTTATAACACAAGGTTGATTTATATCACATTACTTCCATATGCATCATGTTGGATCATATCATCATCATATAATTACAAGAAAGCTCTCGATTTCCAAACCTCTCAAATTTCTTTAAGGTACCATCTAGCTCACTTCACAAGATAATCGTGGGTAGCATACTCATTAGTAGCTCCCTATAACCTGGTAGCGGCTATTTTCCGGCACACATGAATCTTCTCTCTAGGTTTCTTCTCACTCTTCTTAATACCTCGTATATTCACCATATACAGTAATAAGGGCTATGGCTGTTTGCAAGCTGGAAATGTTATCATTGATAATGTGTATATTGTGCAAGGACTTGAACACAATCTGCTTAGTATCAATCAGTTATGTGATAAGGGCTACTATGTTTTATTCGACAAGCTGAAGTGTCAAATCCTGCATAAGAAAAGTGAACAACCCTCCTTGATGGGAATCAGGAAAGGAAATCTGTTCGTAGCTGACATGAACTCTGGAAGCAATCCTGAAGTCAATTGTTTCTATGCAAAGGCATCTTCAAACGAGAGTTGGCTATGGCACAAGAGACTTTCCCATCTCAATTTCAAAACAATGAATTCTCTTGTCAAGAGAGAATTGGTCAGAGGTCTGCCTCAACTGGAATTCTCCCCAGAAGGACTGTGTGAGGCATGCCAGAAAGGAAAGTCAAAGAAAGCAAGTCACAAAGGCACTGACACATCCTCCATAACTGGTGTTCTTGAGTTATTGCACATGGATTTTTTTGGACAAGTTAATGTTCTTTCGATGTCAAAGAAGTGTTATTGTCTTGTGATAGTTGATGACTATTCCAAGTATACGTGGGTTTTATTCCTTCACTCTAAGGATGAAACACCACAAGTTGTGATTAATCATATCAAGTTGATCGAGTTAGATTCTAATATCCCTGTTAGAGCAATAAGGTCAGATAATGGAACATAATTCAAGAATTCACTTCTCAATGGATTTTGTGTAACGCCCCAAAATCCGGGGTCAGAGGATTTGGTCGTCACTATAAAACCTCAATCCAAAATAACCTGTTAGATCAATAAACAAATGCCAGCGGAAGATATTTATCATTTATGACCCCAAACTAATCCAAGATCTTTTAAGGTTACAGTTCTAGAAACAAGATATCCAAATTACATAAATAAATTTTTCACTTTCTTTGAAAACTCTTTTCAACAAATTCCAACTCAAAACAAAACCCACTAGTATAACTTCGAAATGAAGTATACTAGGCCCAAATAAAATATACAACTATAATATAATATAATATAAAAAACTTTACACAATAAAACTTACACTAGTTCGCAAACCCTGGACCAACCACCTTCCAAAAGCTCCTTCTTTGCTTCCTCGAATTACGCAGCTAAACAGTGCAAGCTAATCCTCACTGGAGGTTAAATTTAAAACAGGCAAGCATGAGCGGAAGAAATGCTCAGCAAGATCATTATAGCGAATATAGGGTCGTTTTGATATAAAACCGACATCTGCATTAGAGCAGAACATTTAAAATCATAATTGCTGAATCATAAAATTTTAGTTGAGGAATCCCAGAATTGATTCCTTAATTGTATTCAAAACCATTTTGATATTTTAGAGCGAAATGCTTCAGCAATACTTTGAATCTTGACGAGAATCAAACTCGTAAAACAGTGTTTACGGAAATATCGTAAACAATAATAACAAGAAATAATGATTATGGATTGAATCATAACTTTACTCAAAACCGAACTCTTTGAATTTAATACTTATTTTGCTGTCATATCAAATTAGATATCAATACGAACTTTGATGCTCACAACATTCCATACTGAAGTCAACATCAATCATCTATACTAATACCACCTTTGATATTTAACAACAACGTAAGTATCAGCATAAATCAGAATCTGAATCAAAACTGCTTTTCACCATTATTCCAAAACAGAAACAGTTGATAAATCATTTATTTTATGAATATCAAAAACAATATGATAATTAAGATTAGGATCATTCTCCGACGGACGTACTATCACATGTTGATCAGCCCGTGTGATAGCACAAGGTCATGATTCGTAGAAACGTGACCCCAAAAACACGAGTACTCAAACAAAAGGCAATATACCTTCCTATGGCAAAAATTGTGTCATAATATTCTATATGGCACTTAGAAATAGCCCTCCGCTGGACCGTCCGTCCCAGTCACTTACGCAATTATGATCAAATCTTAAAACCTTTTATTGAAATGGGGTCATAATAATCGACACCCGAAATCATTTTATTTCCCCCAATTCTTGGGTAGGAAACTCGCAACCAAATCATTTTTCTCGAAGTCCAAAACATTTATAAATCCAATAATTGGATAAGTAAAATCACTTGACTATTCTGAACATAGAATAGCAGTTGAGTATTTGCATAAACAGAATTATTTATTTCAACGATATGTAAAACATTTATCGATTCTAAACTGAGAATAGGGAAAGCAATACTTGCATCAAAAGATTTAAAATAAATATCACTTGAACAATAAGTGATGATAGGGATATTTGCATAATATGATTCAAAATAAATGTCACTTGAACGATAAGTGAAGTCAGGGGTACTTGCCTTTAGTTTTTAACAGTTAGTCACACTCGTATAAACGCAACTATCTCAGTCTGGCATCTCAATGCATCACCGCTTTTACTTCGCTAAATTTCTGATATGTTGCTCATGTAGTGCTGTAACCCATTATTCCAAACAATTCAACTCTAGCCTACATCCATTCCATCTGGTCCTGATCGCTCGAACGATCCGTATCTATAATCAAAAGATATAGCTTTAATCGTCTAATCGATAATTACTTGACGAACTGCGCGTCAAAACCCTATCATCTACCCATACGATAGCCCACACATAAAGAAGATAGTGTTATTCCCAAGGAACTAACAATGAGATTTACAGAAGGGGGGTTGAATGCAAATCTCAAAACTTTTTCAAGTTTTGAGCAGTTTCAAAAGCTAAGTGTATGATGAACAGATGTGTGTGAATTGCTTTGAGCAGGTGCAGACAGATGTATATTCAAGACACAAATGTAAAGAACACAAAGGCTTAAAAAAACTTTTCTGGTGGATTTGTTGTTCCACCAGAGATGTGTATATCAGAAAATCTGTGATACAAAGAATTGATCACAGCTGCTTCCTAGTATAAACTAGATGATTTTCTCTCTATATTTTTCTAAACAGCTCTGGAAAATTCACACCTAATTACTAGCTGCAACTTGTTTTATATATCACCAAGTTTACAAGTTAAGACAAAGATAAAATACAATTATAAAATAGTTCTTCACATGTTTCTTCTTCATTTCTCTATCCAATGCAATTTAAGATAATTTGTGAATCTTTGAATACTTCCTTGTTTGCACCAGAATGGAAATGCTGCTTTTTCTTGATTCCTCCAAGAGGCTACCATATTCCAATTATCTCGGTCAACCTATGTGCCTCTGTCAGCTTATGAATTGTCACTATCAACTGCTATGGAACTAAGCATCCGTTGAAGCTTTCATCCGTTGATGGCTTTATCCGTTGATGCTTTAGTGACATTCGTTGATGCTTTAACAGTTGAAGCTTTATCCGTTGATGCACTCATCCATTGATGGATGTTATCCGTTGAAGCTTTAGAGACATCCGTTGAAGCTTTGTTTCTCATCCGTTGAAGGCCTTTAATCTATTAGTTGATACTACTTCATTTACACAAAATTACAAGGCATAAAATATTTACAATTAGCCCTCCTATTTGTATATCCACTAGTAGTCAACATGACTTATAATTTCCCACAACTTCTAAGAATTATAACTTAAATACAGAGACTGAAATGTGCTACAATACTAAACTTATTTCTAAGTAAAGCTACTCCATCAACGGATAGCCAAGATGGTCTTATCCGTTGAGGCTACAAACACTAGATTTCTACTTAAGTGTTTTGTTTAACTTATCATCAAACTAATACATATATTCCGAACAATTTCCCCCTATTTATGTCTACTAGAATTGTAGGCATAATTTTAGGGTTAACTTGATGATAACAAAACACTTAACAAATATATGAGCTAAAATCAAGTAGAAATTCAAAAGTGCTGCAAAAGTGTATGGACTGAGATAGAATTGAAGATTTACAGTGTTTCCAAGGGTGCTCCTTTAGTCTGAGCAAATCATTTTCTTTTCCTTTGTTCCCTTGTTTTCTTCCCTAGCCTCCTGTCATTTTCCTCTACTTGAAGTTGGAGTTGTCTGTAGAATTCAGCTTCAACTTCTTTACTGATATCCAACTTAGATTGCATGTCCTTGAGAGTTTCATTACTGGCAATTTTAAGCTGGTCTTCAAGTCTGAAAAAGCTTCTGACTCCTTTATTGTCTCTGAACTCCATCAACCAATGAGGTGATTTATGAATTGTGATTCCATGCTGAGGGATGAGTAATGTTCTAGGCAAGGAATTTGACTCCCACCAATTCTTCCTTATGCTGGCAATCTTGTTGAGAATCTCAGTGTTGGCAGTCCTGGTAAAGCCAGTATCCCTTTTGATAGCTGAGTAGACTCTAACCAAGGTAGAATAGCCCTCATTTAGAATTCTTTGAAGAGGCCAAGTCCTTACCACATTTCCTTTATATTTGAACACTAGCCTTTCTGGTAGCTGTCTATAGGCACTTATTCCCCTTACTTCCTCCAGCTCATCCTGGAAGAGTTCAATATCTGTATGTTCTTTTATGTCACAAATGTGAACATAGTCATCCTTTGAGGCTTGTGGCTTAGGCTTAGGTTATATTTCTGAGTGAATTTACTTGAGGTTAGGGGAGATGTTGATTTGGATTTTCTTTTCAGTTTCTTTGGTGGTGGAGAGGTAGTTAGGAAGGTAGGCAATTTGATGGTGTCCCAATCAATAGGTTCCTCTTTAGGGATGATTGTTTCACCATGAATATTTATACTGGGATCAGCCACAACAGGTTCAGGAATAGAAGGTAGTGATTTAGATTTTGATTGGGTTTCCTCAGTTTCATCTTCACTCTTCCTTTTTGCCTTGACCTTCTTTCTGTTCCCTTTCTTCCATTCCTTTCTTTCCTCACTCCTTTCCTCCACACTCTCACCAGCCATATCCACATTTATGTTTCAGTCTTGTCTCCTTCACTCTTGTCTTCAATTTTCTTCTTTTCTTCAATTTGACTTGACTTTAGCTATTTTTCAAGCTTTGCTTGTGCTCTTTTGTCAGCCTTCAGCTTTTTAGCTTCTTCCTTTAGCCTTTTGGTCTCTTCTCTCTTGGCTATTGAGAATTTGGGATGTCCTTGCATCACACCGATGCTCTTTCCCTCTCTATAGATGATAGCCATATTCATTCTTTCCACTACATCCTTGGTCTCTTTGTGCTTTATGATGTTACCACCCAAAACTTTGTCTTCATCAGGCTTTGGAAGAGGAAAATCCACCTCTTTTAGTTGAGCAAAGCTTAGAGGGTTCTTTGTAGAGTCCTTGTTGAATCTAGTGGTTGGCTTGAGTACCATGGGCTTCAGGTTCCTGAAAGAAGTTTCTCCAACCTTATTCCTCCTTACTGGCTTGTGCTCTATTGTGATTGGCTCAACTTTTGTGCTATGTTTCACAGATAAGGATTTTGTAGTTGAAGAGCCAAACACTTGTTGCATCCTTTCATCAATTTTTCTCCTTTGCTCTTTCACCTTCATTTCAGCTGCTGCTAGCTGGATTAGATCAATTCCATCAAGCTTTCCTTTGATTTGAAGTGTTAGAGAAGTAGTGATGGCTGGAACTAGAACTTTTGATATTTGTATATGTGTAGATGGCTCCCTTTCCCCTTCCCCTTTATTCTCTCCCTTTTTGTTATCATCAAGGAGAGGGGTCAAGGCCTGTACTTTAGCCAGTTGCATGAGAAGACTAGTCTGAGACTGTTGATTTTGAAGAATGGTGACCACAGAGTTTTCAATGGCTTGAACTCTTTCCTCCAATTTGGCCATCTTCTTTTCAACATTTGATTCTCTTCTCAGTCTCAGTAATAGTTCTTGCATGGTACCAAAGGGCATGATTGAATCCAGCTTCTTAGAATTGTAGGACTTCAAGTCAGCTATATCCTTCTTGAGTTCATCCACACTTAGATTCTGTCTTAGTTGCTGTAGCTTCATGAGATGTAGATAATCTAGGTGTGCTTGAAGAATAGCCTTGGTACCAGCATTTGAAGTTTCCTGAATGGCCTTTTGGATAGACCTGACTTGTTTGACTAAGGATATATTGAAATGCCTTGGTGTAGACTCCTTTGTCAATGCCCATTCAGGTAATTCTGGAATAGAACTTGGGCCTTCATCTTCGCCCTAATTTCATGCTTCCATCAAAAGAATCAGAGTCATCATCATTAGAATTTACTCCAAATTCTTCAGATTGCTCACCAGCTGTAGAAGGCACTCTATTGACAGCAACTTTATCCCTTTGTAGAGATTCTGAAATATGTACTAGATTTAAAGTCTTTTCTTCCTCTTCATTGCCATGAATAGCCAACAGTTGATAGGCTGACACAAGATGAGTAAAAGTGTCAGCATCCAAGGAAATGTTATCAATTACAGCTTTGTAATGTTGCTGAAATTGTCTTTCCTTTTCAGTATCATCCATAATCATTGACTCACTAGCAATGGCTGGATCCACCCTTATACCTCATGTACCTGCTTTTCTCTTAATTTCTCTCTTTTCTTGCATCAGGGGCTCCCCCTGGCTCACACTCCTCACACCCTCACCTTCACCTACTAAGGTGGTACTCCTCTCACTTTCTTTTGCCATGCTGGAAGAAATAGCATGCATATTTAGACTCTCAAGCTCTCCTTTTGCCTGGGAGCAACCCAGCCTCTCACTCAAGTTTTCACTCCCTTCCCTCAATCCTAGAAGTGATTGTACAATAACCAAGTCTTCTACACTTGGAATTAGTTCAGTTGTTTGTGTAGAGACCATCAACGGATAAGGAGTATCTGTTGAAGTTAAAACTGATGGTATCAACGGATAATTGCTGTTAAGCTTATCCATTGAAGAACAACCACTTGTCAACGGATGAGGAATATCCGTTGAAGAAGGAAAAGAAGTAGAAATCGAAAGGGAAATAATTGTTGAATCTGTGTGGATTGATTTTAATTTAGGTGACACAGATTCTTCAACTATGTCTGAAAGAATTGGCTGATGATCCAACAAATCATCTAAAAGATGATGATCACCAGTATTTAAGTGGGGCTCCTCCCTGAGTTATAAAGAGGGAGAATCAGGAATTGATGTGAATATCATATCCACATCCAGAGATGGTGATAGAGAATTTGGTGATTGATGTGTGTCAAATTTGAGAGAATGGGGTTGTGACTCCACATTTGTTAGAGTCACATCAAGCTAAATTTGAGAAGGCACCCTGTGTGGAAACTAGGGTTTTGACCCTCTTTCTTCTTGTGAAGGATTTTACAGGTGAGTATGTGGCTTCAGTGTCCCTCCCTCTTTTGTTTTGTATCCCTGGTTGGGGACTATTTTCAATAGCTGCACCCTTTTGGAAGGATGTAACTAGGGATGAGTTTGAATCCTTTTCAACCACCACAGTCTTTTGAGAAACTGTGGCTTGGCTGGCTTGGGTACCACTCACCTCTCCTACCTTATTCTGGGGGTTTTCTTGATGTTCACCCCTCCCCTCACCACTAACACCCTGTACACTCCCCTCAAGGTTCATGGTAGGTGTTACAACTGTTGTCTTTTGAGAGACAATAGAGGTGGCTTTCTTTGACTTGGGTTTTGAAACTTTAGGTTTGGTGGCCTTGGTAGGAATCTGTTGGGGCATTGACACAGATCCTATGGCCACACTTGAAGGCAAAGAAGTGATGGGGTTGGAAGAAGTAAAAGTTGAAGAAGTATTTACCTCACTTACCTGAGGTGCATTCATGATTGGTAAGTATACCAATGGCACCTAACTGTTGAGGTTAATTCTCAAAAGGTCTGCAAGGACTCTCTTCTCTTGTGCCCAGCATTTGAGTTTATTACTCTCATTAGTTATGACCAAACCTTCAGCAACATGGTTAGCCAATAACATAAAGAATCTAGCATAGTAGATGTTATGAGGTCTATTAGCCTTGTTACCTAACCTAGTACCCAATTCTAGCATAACATAATTGCTAAAATTAAAATACCTATCAGAAACCAGCATATAGAGCATATTAACAAGAGATGAAGTTATTTCATCAAAATTACTAATTTTCCCAGAGAAAACCTTGATAAAGGCATCACTAAGAAAACTCCATTCTTTCCTAAGGCCTTTTCTCCTAATACTTCCTAAACTAGTAGAATCAAAGGAATAGCCTATGGAATCTAACATGCTAGATACATCATTATCAGTGTATGGTGTCATGGCATTATTTTCAGGTAATTTAAAACAGGAATGTATATCATCACAGTTAATACAGTAATCCTTACCTTTGAGAGAGAAAGTGATGGTCATATCAGTGGGGTTGAACTCTGCAGTTGTCCATATTTCCTCAACTACCTCACAGTAAATCATTGGGGCTTCCAGCATTGCATAGCTTAGTTTGTAGTTTTTGATGAAGTCCATCATCTTGTGATAATCTGAGTGGGCGTCATTCTTTTCCACCAAAGCTACGAAATTGTTTTTCTCATAGACAAATCCAGATTGGGACATTATCTTTACTACTAGTGCCATTGTTGTGAGTAGAAGTTGCAGAGAAAGGTTGAGAGTTTTGGGAGAGAGAGAGAGTAAAAGCTTTTGAAAATTGCAAGAAAGCGTAAAGTGAAGATAAGAATTCAAAGGGGCTTTTATACTTTCTCAAATTAAAACGTAAAGAGAATGATTAAACAATATTTTTAAGTGAATTATAGCCGTTTGAGAATAAAAGAAAAACTGTAAGTATTCTAAAAACTGCCTTTAATACAAATACATACAACCGTGTATATAAATATATGTATCAACGGTTAAGTAAATAGAATCAACGGCTGTGACTCACTCAAAACGACTGATGTGACACTTCAACGGGTGAGGTAAATAGTTATCCATTGAAGATTAACACAGTTTTATCCGTTGAAGGATAAAATTACCAGAAATGTATTTGTCTTTCAACGGATAATAGACATCCGTTGATAGAACAATTTTGGCTTTCAACGGATAGGGAATATCCATTGACAGAATAAACTTTACTTAAAGCCAACTTTGTTCTTGCAACAAATTCATTTCAGGCTACTAAACAAATTGCAATTAGAACATGAATATAGGAATAATTAAGCATACCTAGCACACTTACTAATCTTGTGAATGTTGATTCATCAAGTGGCTTGGTGAATATGTCTGCAATTTGTTTTTCACTTGGAACAAAATGAAGTTCCATTGTACCATTCATCACATGTTCCCTTATGAAGTGGTGCTTGATGTCAATGTGCTTGGTTCTTGAATGCTGCACTGGATTTTCAGTAATGGCAATGGCACTTGTGTTGTCACAGAATATTGGAATTTTGTCAACATTTAGTCCATAGTCAAATAGTTGATTCCTCATCCATAATATATGTGCACAGCAACTACCAGCAGCAATGTACTCAGCTTCAGCTGTTGATGTAGAAACAGAATTTTGCTTCTTACTGAACCATGACACAAGCTTATTCCCTATAAATTGACAGGTGCCAGTTGTACTTTTCCTGTCTATTTTGCAACCTGCATAATCTGCATCTGAGTAGCCAATTAGATCAAAACCAGACTATCTAGGGTACCAAATTCCTAGATTTGGAGTCCCTTTGAGATATCTGAAAATTCTTTTAATAGCAACTAAGTGAGATTCTCTAGGATCAACTTGAAATCTAGCACAAAGACATGTAGAAAACATATATCAGGTCTACTAGCAGTTAAATATAGAAGTCAACCAACCATGCCTCTATAGCTTGTAATGTCCACAGACTTTTTAGCCTTGTTTAATTCAAGCTTAGTGGCAATGACCATGTGAGTTTTTGCAGATGAACATTCCATTAAGTCAAACTTCTTTAAAAGGTCATAAATGTATTTAGTTTGACTAATGAAAATTCCACCACTAATGTTTAACTTGTAAACCAAGAAAATAAGTTAGCTCTCCCATCATGCTCATTTCATATTTACTTTTCATTAACTTAGCAAACTTTTTACAAAGTTTATCATCTGTAGAAGCAAATATAATATCATCTACATAAATTTGAACAAGTATTGTAGAGCCATTAACATTTCTAAAGAAAAGAGTTTTATCAACAGTTCTCTTGTGAAGTAATTATCTAGGAGAAATTTTGACAAAGTCTCATACCAGGCTCTAGGTACTTGCTTTAGTCCATAGAGTGCTTTCAACAGATAATACACATGGTCTGGAAAATTTGGATCTTCAAACCCTGGAGGTTGGCTCATATAAACTTCTTCCTCCAATTCTCCATTCAGAAATGCACTCTTGACATCCATTTGATAGACTTTGAAATTGGCATGGGCTGCATAGGCTAGAAAAATTCTGATGGATTCAAGTCTTGCAACAGGAGCAAATGTCTCATCAAAATCTATTCCCTCTTGTTGAGAGTAGCCCTTGGCAACCAATCTAGCTTTATTCCTTATGACAATGCCATTTTCATCCATCTTGTTTCTGAATACCCATTTTGTGTCAATAGAAATCTTGTTCTTTGGCTTGGGTACCAACTTCCATACTTTGTTCCTCTCAAATTGGTTTATCTCCTCTTGCATTGCTAAAATACAATCTTGATCCAATAGAGCTTCTTCCACTCTCTTAGGTTCCTCCTGTGATAGAAAACTACTGTATAGACAATCAGCTTGAGTAGCCCTTCTAGTTTGCACCTTAGATGTTGCATCACCAATGATTAGTTCAAAAGGATGATTTTTGGTCCATTTCCTTTGAGGTGGTAGATTAGCTCTAGATGAGGTTGCCTCAGTATTGTCATGATGTGAGATAGAGTGTTGATTGGTTGAAAGTCCCCCTGAGTTATTGGTCCTTTGCAAGGAACTGGGAGTTCTATCAACTGATGATGTAAATTGATTATCCGTTGAGGAATTATGATCAACAGATGCTCCATTATGTACTTCAACGGATGATGCACTTTGTCTTTCAACGGATGCTGCATTACTTTTGTCAACGGATGCTGAATTATGATTTTCAACTGATACAACATTTTGTGCATTATTTAAAGGCAGATTTTGAATCCTTTTTGAAGTGTCTTCTCCATCATTCTCATCTTCATTATCATCACAATGTATCTTAATGTTGTCAAATTTGAGTTCTTCATTATGTCCCTCATCTGTTAGTCCAACAATCTTTTTATCATCAAACACAACATGCACAGATTCCATAACAATATTGGTTCTTAGATTGTAGACCCTATATGATTTTCCAGCAGAATAACCAACAAAAATCCCTTCATCAGCCTTTGCATCAAACTTTCCTTTGTGATCAGGTTGATTCCTTAGAATGTATCATTTGCAACCAAAGACATGAAGAAAGTTTAAGGTTAGTTTTCTTCTCTTGAACAATTGATAGGGAGTCATGCCTTTTGTCTGAATGATTAGAGAAATATTCTGAGTGTAACATGCACAGTTAACAGCCTCAGCCCAAAAGTATGTTGGGAGTTTTGACTCTTCAAGTATTGTTCTTGCAGCTTCAATTAGTGATCTGTTCTTCCTTTCCACCACACCATTCTGTTGTGGAGTCCTTGGAGCTGAGAACTCATGCATGATCCCATTTTCTTCACAGAACAACCTCATGGTAGAATTCCTGAACTCAGTTCCATTGTCACTCCTGATATTCCTTACTTTGAAATCTGGATGATTGTTGACTTGCTTGATATGATTGATAATGATTTCACTAGCTTCATCCTTTGATCCAAGAAAATAGGTCCATGAAAACTTTGAGAAATCATCTACAATCACTAGGCAATATCTTTTCCTTGAAATTGACAATACATTGACTGGTCCAAAAAGATCCATGTGTAGCAGTTGTAATGGTTTATCAATTGCTGATTCAAGCTTCTTACTGAATGATGCTCTCTTTTGCTTTCCTTTCTGACAAGCATCACACAGTCCATCCCTTGAAAATTCCACTAGAGGCATTTCTCTAACTAAGTCCTTTTTGACTAGATCATTCTTTGTCTTGAAATTCAAATGGGACAGCTTCTTGTGCCATAGCCAACTTTCATCTTGACTTGCTTTGCTAAAAAGACAAGTAATTGATTCTGCATCTGTAGAGTTGAAGTCAGCCAAGTACACATTCCCTTTTCTAACTACAGTTAGAACCACTTTGTTGTCCTTCTTACTTGCACAAGCTTCAGAATTGAAGGAAACAGTATTCCCTTTGTCACATAGTTGACTGATGCTCAATAGATTGTGTTTGAGACCATCAACTAATGCAACTTCATCAATGATGACATTTTCCTTTAAAATCAAGCCATATCCCATAGTGAACCCTTTGCTGTCATCTCCAAAGGTTATGCTAGGGCCAGCTCTCTCCTTGAACTCTGTGAGCAGGGTGAAATCTCGTGTCATGTACCTTGAACAACCACTGTCCAAGTACCATAGATTCCTTCTGTTTCCCTGCACACAACAAAATCAAATCAAGTTGATTTTGGTACCCAAGTTTCCTTGGGTCCAGCCTTGTTAGTCTTTTTCCTAGACTTCACACTTCCTGCACCTTTTGACTTAGGTAACTTTGAGTCAACCTTGATCTCAGATGTAGTTGGTTGAAGTGTAGGGTTAGTCACAGAATCATTTAGCACATTTGATTGAATTTTATAAGGCATAGATTGTGCAAACATATTATTCCACATAGGCATGTTGTATGGCATCTGAGGCATACTAAGGATTAACATATGGCATGTTTGCAATATGTGCATGTGGATTCTGTTCAGACATAACAGGCATAGCATGTAGTGGTGACAAAGACATGTTAGTCATGGAAGGAGTTAAAGGCATGAGAGCATTCTTAACAGATTTGCAGTTAGCAGATAGATGATTAACACTACTACAATGCACATAACTTTTTCTAGGAGCATACTTATCAGGTGTGTAATTGTTGTGTTTGTTAATCCCTACCTTCCCATTTCTGTTAGATTTTCTTTTAGTTTACTTTTTATCCTCAACCGACTTAATCCTATTTTTCAACTGATCTAAAGTCATGTGTCCTATATTCACCTTACTGGCATCTTTGGATGTGCTAGCTTCTTCTTTGACAAAGTTCTTGGAAGTTGAACCAAACTTCTTACTGAGATATTTCAAATTATTCATTTTAGAATCATTTGCATGTTTCAATTGATGAGCCTTTAACGGATGATCCTTTTCTTCTTTCAACGGATGACTTTCATCATCCATTGATTCCACATCCGTTGACAGTCCATCAATTAATTCTATTTCCTTTTTGTTTTTCTTCTAGGAATTCTCACAGAGTGATTCAATTCCTTGAACCTTGAAAATTTGAGCACTAACATCCCTAGATGTTTTCCAGGCCTTGATTACCTCTTGTTCACGTTCTAGTTGTCTAGAAAGAACTTCTACTTTCTTAACAGACTCTTCTAGTTCACTCTCAACAGATAAGCATTTGATTTTAATCTTTTCAAGCTCAATTACCTTACCCTCTAATATAGCATTCCTATCACTTAAAAACAAATTATTCTCTTTAATTCTTGTGTTCTCTTTAGCCAGTGATTTAAAGGAAACACGTAAATGATATAATTCATTGGACATATCATTTATAGCTTCATTGCATTCATTTTTAGAAAGCTGAGGGAGGTCAGTAGTAATTACCTGGTTGCTTAATGAACTAGTTTCATTTTCATCAAAATTAACCATCAGGGCTAAGTTGACATAATCCATATCATCATCTTCATTGGCTCTATCAGCTGCCTAGTCATTTTCCTGAGTTAGAAAAGCCCTTTCCTTTTATTTGAGCAATTCGAAATATTTCTTTTTGTAATCCACTTGCTCAAATTTCTTCTTTTCAGAAGTTGGCTATCTGCACTCACTTGCAAAGTGTCCACTTATGCCACAGTTATAAAACTTGAACTTAGATTTGTCCACCATGTTCTTGTTTAGCTTAGTGGCTCTAATGTTTTTCTTGAATTTCATCTTTGCAAACCTTCTGGACAGAAAAGCCAGATGTTGTAATAACCCCAATTTTTGGAAATTTTTGAAACCCTTATGAATAGTGATTTTGCAGATCATGCTGAATGAGAAAACTTTTCATGCCACACTATGTAGGGGTTCTGGTATGGATATTCTGAGATTTTATTAGTACTTTATATGGGATATAAGTGTATGTAAAGATCGTCAGAATCCAATTCCGAACACTTTGATTTTTCCCGGAAATCCACTAGATACGAAAAGAATTGAGTATAAGGTAACAAGATAAGAAGGATTTAAATTAAAGGATTATAAGAGAGGATCATAAAAGGAATATAATATATTGAGAAAGGTTAAGGGAACCTAAGTAATAAGATCCCGGGTATGATCCCTCAAACGATAAACGAAAACGAAAGTTAAGCGAACCGTATAACAGATCAGCGGTCATTAGGCAAATAATTAGGAAGTTAATCAAAGAGATTATAGGGGATGATGTCATCCGACCAATGGGAAGAGGACAAAGAGGGAAGGATGACATCACAGGATGACCTAAGCATGACATAAGGGAAGGAGGTGTGGTTGATTAATAACCACACAAATTTCATGGTTAAAAAGGTAATTTACCAAAATCAAAAGCTAGTAACCAAGCAAACAACTTACAAAACACAAAGATATTTCATTTCTTCATCTTGCTCTCGGCTTTCAAGGAAAAAGCAAGAAAGAAAATTTCAAAATAAAGATCCAACCATTGTTAAATCACAAGGTAATTATCCAAGGTCCCTTATGATTAGTTATAGCTATCCTATAAGTTTGAGCTTCTAATTCATCCACAATCTCTTCCTAAAAATCATGGAAGAAGATGGTGAATAGTGTTTTTCAAGAACTAAAAATTTTGTTCTTGAAGTTTTGTTTAGTTTAAGCTTGGATAAGGACTTTAAGGGTGATTCCAAACCATTCTCTTGATTCTCCACTCTCCAAGGAAGGTATAAACTCCAAACCCTAGCTTTAGCTTTGAATAATTAGGAATGAATATGATTGATATAGTATATGTGAAGCATGATGCTTGTTTGTTTAAAGTTTGGTTGAGTTTGTAGAGATTAGTTGGTTTTGTGGTGTTTTTGGAGTTGTAAATCTTGATAATTAGTTAAAGAACTTAAGTAAAGCTTTTAGTTCATGTGGGGAATAAGTATAAATTGTTAATGTTGAGTTGTTGGGGCTGTTATGATGTAGGATGGATGTAGTTTTGATTGGGTTGTGAATTGGGATTGATTGGTGGTTGTTTTGGACTGGTTTAAATTTGGGAAATCGCGTAAACATAGCCGTCGTAATGCCTGATTTACCGTAGACTGTTTTTGTTCTTAACATCAGAACCCTTGAACTCACTGCTAGGTTTTAAACATTGCCATTTTTAGATAGTTCATGTTATGAGCTTCGTTTTGATATGTGGTTCGTTTGATTCCGATGAACGGTTTAGGAGAAACGGCCGTTTTAAGTAACGATGTTTCGCGAACGAACCCTTACCCCTCGCCTTACTTTGAAACATAGGTTAAAGACCTTAAAGGACTAATTGAAGTATGAAACATTTATGTAAGGTGTAATAGTAAGTTGGTAAGACACTCGCGAAGGAATCGCCTTAAAACTCGTAATGGTTAAATTATTAAAAATGGTGGAGCCGAGGGTACTCGAGTGACTTAAGAGAATCAGTAAGCGCAAAGCGAGCGTTAGAGTCTAAGTTGGTTAATGTATAGATTTACAAGTGACTTTGGTTTAATTCCAACTTACTTGTTGTTTATAGGTTACCAGACTCGTCCCGAGCCATTCGTAACCCCCAGTCGCTCAGACAAGTTTTCTACTCGTTATACTGTTGTTGTGATGTATACACTTATATATGCATTATCTTGTAATAGATGCATGATGGTTATATTAGCAAATTCTTGCGATATATTTTAGCATGTGATATGGTACATATGCATGCCTGTTTCGTATTTTTTCCATATATATCTGTTGGTTCAGTTGATAATACCTATGCTAGAGAATAGCGGTAATTTGCATATACCCTTAGTATAGGGACCCAAAGGTGAAAACATTTTCTAAAACCGGGAGTCGAGAATCCCGAGTAGATTTTATATATATATATATATATGGTTATAGTTTTCAAATCTATTAATCGAATAAGGTTTATTCGATAACTTTATTTTATTAATGAATATTATCTTGAATATTCATTCAAGGACTTATGACTCCTTTATATTATTTATTGAATATTACTTGGATATTCATTTGAGGATGTATGACTCCTTTATTTTATTTAATGAATATTATTTATAATATTCATTCAAGGTATTATGACTCCGCTTATTATTTAATAATATTCTTTATTTTATTAAAGAATAATGTTTCGATAATCAAACTTATTTTCGATTATTCAAATAAAGATAGTACTTTTGTATAAGTATATCTTTGGTTATTTAACATTCATTCAAGTATGAGTTTTAAAACTTCTACTTCAATTATTTTTATAAAGATTATTCTTTATGGGAATATTATTTAAATAATAATATTCAGATATTTCTTTATATTGAGACTGATTTACTTTATTAAATCAGCATTATTCCAAACACTCTTTAAAGTGTTTTCAAGTCTTTAAAGTGATTTTCAAAAGTTAGAGCGGATCCCAAAACTCATTTTTATATTTAAGATCTTCCTTTTAAAAAGGGGATTTAAATACTCGCTCAAAACCGGAGGGATCCGGCTCTGTGGTGTATTTTATATTCGCAACAAGGTTGTTGTCTTGATAAAAAAGTTTTTGATTACTTACCCAACACTCGGGAAGTAAAATTCTTGGAACAAGTTAATCCATTAACAGGCATCGCCTGGGAAATATCGGTGAGTTTTCCTTTCCAACTAGATACGACTTCTTGGTGGAGCCGTATCAACAAGTTTCTACTTGGGGAAAGTGGGGACGAGCTTTACGTTTCAGAGTCATGGATTTTATCTGAACTAGGAGTGGCGTAAGTGGCCGAGTAGCGTCGGCCCAGCCTTATTATATTGGCCCAAATGGCCTGGAAGTTCCGCTAAGACGGTCCATTCCTTAGGAGTTCAGTGTTCGGTTGACAAGTAAATCCGACAGGTTCTCCTCTACATGTAGAAAATGGTGGGGTTGCACTACTACGACTGATCATCGTAAGTGGTCTTCCTGGGGCGGCAAACTCCCGTAATGAGTTCATCATCCAATTGGATATTTCTGCAACACTACCCAGAGCACTTCGATAGAAAGGCTACGGTTGGGCAATTGTTGAGTGTTGGCAGGGTCAAGTTTTCAAAATGATGTTTGTATCAAATGAAGTATCTCATAACTTCATTTTATTTTGATGATATTTTAAAGGTTGAATCTATTCAAGTATTACCTTGTAGTCTCATCTATGTGATGAACTTTTGAACTAATTATAACTTGAACGGTGGTAGTTCAAGTAGTATTTGGAAAAGATATAAGTATATTGGAGTATCTTGTAACTTCATCTTTTAAACTTATATCTAGTAAATGATTATCTTATGCATGACAAAGATTTTCAGAAAAACGTTGAGACAAGGTTAGATATATGAGATCACCTTACAACGGTATTTTTATACAGTTATACACTGGAACTCTGTGTGTATTATGCATGGAAGAGGACTTCCAATATTTTGAAAAGTATATATGTATATATATATACTGAATATTTTGCGACTTCATCGCATTAAGATATCAACTTGGTTCATTTCTTCTTAACCAAGACTTTCTTGAGTACTATGAGAATGCTCATATATTGTAAATTATTATACATATTATTTCGGTGGGCTTGTTGCTCACCCTTGCTTTCTTCTTTCATCACACAACATCAGATAGATAAGATGAACAGGACCAAGCTCCCAATTCACAAGCGGATAGGAAACGTTCCGCAGCTTTCTGGAAGCGTTGAGGCCGCTGTAGCTGAGGTAGAAATTACCAATAGGCTAAGTTTTCAACTAATGATGTATCAGATTATGTATATTTATGAATTGTAATAGTGGCAAAGAAAATGTAAATTTATTCAGAAAACCTTTTAAGGTGTATTGGCAGATAATTATGGAATAAAATGACTTGTGATTATTTTTGGATGTTCATCTCTGAGACTATAACTTGTGGTGTGTGTGTTTATTGTGGGGTCACAGTACAGAGTAGTTGATTAATTATTAAGATTGGGTGTTATTAAGGGAAATGGAACTCGTGACAACCCGGATCCCCGACCCCGGATTTGGGGGTGTTACAGAAGTGGTATCAGAGCTAAGCGTTATAAACCTCAGAGATGATGTGACGTAAAGATAATAAGTTCACTAAGATAATAAGAACTCTTGCCAAGTTCATAGTCGGGCTACCTAACGTAGTACTGACAGTTAAAACCCTTACAGGAACCCTTATAAATATCGTGATAGTAACATAGTTCATTCTCGTATAGGGCAACGGGGCACCGAACCCTGAGGTTCAGGAGCATCAGCATGAGGATGTTTTATTACAAGCTGGAGATCAAATTATGAATCCGATGGAGTACCCTAATGAGGGACCGGATGAGATTCATATTGAGAATGTTGCGGTTGAGGATGTTATTCTGGAAAGGATTGTGGCTGAGGAGGATCTCATGGAGGATCCTGATGAGAATGAAGAGAGGACCGCTGAGGAATTGATGACCGTAGTCAGGGCGACTACCAGAGCAAGAATGGCCGTGAGGGTGGCACTAGAGGATGAAGAGTTACCAAGGGCACAAAGGTTAATGAGGGCAGAAGGAGTGGGGCCTTCCACGACACCAATTATACCAGTATCAGACCCTCTTACAGAGGTTCCTGTAGACATCCATGAGGTTCCACCAATTCCTATTCCATCCCCTGTACAGAGCCCATCACCTACTGAGGAAATGCAACCTTTATCTCCTGCACCATTATCACCGGATATCGTGCTTGGTTATCCGTTTGGATCTCCTGGGTCTGCGCCACCTGCACCCCATGGACTGCTAGATGCTACCACTCAGGCTTCTCTTATCGCCAATTATCATATGACTTTGGGTGGCCTGTCTGAGGCCCGTAATGTTAGGAGTGATCTGTTGGATCGACTTACTACACCGAGGATTGAGGGTGGGGTACTTCCGGCAGGATTAGCTCATAGCATGGAAAGGATTGAGGCTACCACCCGTGTTACAGCTAGAGGCCATCTTGAGGGTCAGATTGATCCAGCTCTACTTGCAACTATCCTAGACCTCATCACAGCTTTAATGGAGCAGGTTAGGGATGTCGTGCGTGCCCGCATTTCTTGATCCATAATAGTGTGCAGAGTCTGAACAATCTGACAAGAATTTCATGCAGCACTGCTTTTGGAGGATTAGCCTAAGTTATGGATGATTAGTTTTAATGACTAGATGATTATCTATGGTAGTACTTTTGGGTTATAAGTGATCAGATCAAATGATGTAATTCTCTTTAATATGTTCAGTTGTTGTACCCTCGAACAAATGGTTATGTATATATCCGTTAATTTCAGTTCAGATCGGTTTGTTTGTGATAAGATCACATTGTTAATTGCTCTATTAATATTTAAGAGAGTGTCATGAAGTTTATCAAACTTAAGAATTCATAAATTGCAATCGTGCAAGGACTAAACGAGGGAAAAACTTAAGCAAAGTAAGTAAGACAAATATCCAGAGATTCTCAAAATTTTTCCAAGTAATATGCCCCCACAAGGAATAAGATTAGGGTCAAACCTTGAATGTGATAATCAGGGAGGTCGCAATTAAGATATAAGGAACCCAGAATATAATAAAGTGAAAAATGAGGATTTTAAATTAAAAGATGACCCCAATTATGGGGAGTAGGAAGAAATATTTAGACTAAGAAAACAAAAGTCGAGCGAGATAAGGAGACCCGAGACGGTACTCCTATACGGAAATTCATGGACCTGTCCAAACATAACTTATACTTTATTCCCAACCACCACCTTGAGGGAAACATTGTAGTGGGAAATTCTTTCAGGACCTTTAAATCGCTAAGCTCTCAGTGTTCCAAGGAACAAGTTGACCCAGTCGAGGCAAGAGCCTGGCTAAAGGAAATATAGGAATCATTTGAGATTCTAAATGATTGACGAACCATAAAAGACTGTTTTTGTCACTTACCCTCCTAAGAGAGAGACCACCCGCTGGTGAAAGACCAAGGAAGGCACGGAGCAAGAGATTATAATAAACTGATTTAAGTTCAGTCAATTATTTTCAGGAAAGTACTTCCCAAGGTTATGGAGATAGTGTAAAAGCTTTAGAGCCAGAACAAAGGCAGACGAGTATGATAAATTATGAATCTAAGTTGTAAAAGTTGTTAAGATTCGTTCTGAGGACACGAATCCAGAATGACGGGATGTCTGAAATCGATGTTTATGTTGGGTTGGTTCATTAAATAATGATAAGAGAAAGGAAAATAAAAAGAAACTGAAGTGGAAAGGAATATAAAGGCAATAGAGTTTGAGGAATGATAAGGAAGTTGGGTATGAGGAAACCCTAAAGACTCGTAGCAATAGAAATAGAAAAGTATGTAATCGTCAGGATGAGGGTGATTCACCATGAGTTAAATTGATGGTTGAAGGAATAAGAGATACATATATTTTATCCCCTGTAAGTTGGGAGGATTTGAGGAAACCTTGAGATAGTTCGAAGGATAAATATTGAGACACGGATAGACTGAGGAGACAAGAAAGTAAGAAATTAGGAAAATTGGATGAAGGAAGTGACCCTCAAGAATGTGAAGTGTAAGACCGGTGGCTTGATACCCAGAAAGGGAGACGCCAGGTATGAAAGATATCCCAACATTAAGGTGACTGTTGAGATAAACAACAAAAGTAAATAAGGAATTATTAAGAAGAGGTTCACGTTGAACATGACCAATATCTTCCAGAACATCCTTGTTATCGTTACCAAATTAGGCAAGAAAAGCGGATAACCGTTGTTATCTTTTGGAGGCCATATTGATTGACTCATTTTGAATACAGATGTTATTGTGAAATTAGGCATATACTATCGAGGTGGGAATGATTGAATAAGACACCCTTATCAGGGATATATGACTTGATTTATCCATGGAAGGATGCATGTACCTTTTTAAAGGTGGAATTAAGGATAGAACATCGGTAACTTAAAACGAATCCTAGGGGAATGCATACAGGTTGGCATTTCACCCTTAATAGGGATAGTATGAGTTTTGATAGTATGAATTGGAAAGGATTAAGGTAATAACAACCTTTAAGGATCAGTGGAGAAATTTTTCAGAAGAATATAGACACTGATTCTGGTATTAGTAAATAGTATTTTGATATGCCCTGTATCTAGGGAATACAGGAGGAACGATTCAAGGATAACCCTAGAGGTTTTACAAGGAGAAAGGTAATATTCAAAATTCTCAAGAATAGAAATTATGATAAAGGAAATGTGACGTAATTATAATGATGCCAAGTGGGGCACGTGTTAAACCACGAGAAAGTATGGATCGAACCAGTAAAGGTCGAAATTGTTCAGGGCAATTAGGACCTAAGATAAAAGATGTTCTAAGTATGATTGAGAGTCAGTCGTGACAGTGATTAACCTCTAAAGACTGAGGCAATAACTTATGGAAAAATGGTGATATTTTTTTTACTCATCAGATTTTAAGGAAAACATCTTCACATAAGCAGTGATTGAAATGAGGTAGAAAATTTATTTGGAGGTGGTTAAAATGACATTGACTGTAAGGAAAATTTTACTATCAGGAAAGGCCAAAAGAGGTGGCCAACACTTTAAAGGTAAGAGGATAATTATAGGCGCTTGTGCCAAAGAAAAACAGTGATGATGGTTAAAGCTATGAAGGTTGTATTATGGTTTGGAAGATTGACATTCCTTCTGATGACTGTGCAATACCCAACCGTAATAGTAGTTGGTAAAGGTTTAATTCGTGTAATCGCCATGAGCGGGCTATCTATCTCAGAAGGTACCATCTTGAGAATAATCCAGGACCATATTTCAAAAAGGACTAAAGGAACCTTGAGTTAAGTCTTCTAATTAACGCATACGATTAAGAATGGTATTCACCTGCTATCGTTGCTTTGACTGAAACTCTTCTGCAATTTTATCTACTTCATGTCATGAAAGTACGTCAGAGTTTGGAGTGTTCTTCATGAATTATGATTGGTGGTTATGTTAACTCCTTAGAAGTATTCTATACGACATGTATGGACTCCGTATGGTTAGATATTAAGATTTCATGGAAAGTGAATGACGACAGTAGGTCAGTGGTGGACCATAGTAAGGCAGCAATGATTCTGCGAGTAATGAGCTGATTACAACCGTGAGAGTTGTATTGGAATGGATGTTGAGATTGAGTACCACTAATCGGGTCGTGGTAGTGTATAAGTTATCATTGATAGACTAATTAAGTAGAGTATCTACCTATTGAATATTTATTCCCTCTTATGAAAAGAGAGTCGTATTACTATATGAGGAAGGTTGCGGTGCAAGCATAGAATTCAAGTAACGGTGATATATAGAATGAGATCCCAGATTCGATTTTCGATGTCGAGGGAGTTTCAAAGGTTATTGTGTATAATCTCGAGGAAGAGCATGGGTCCATAGAATGATGGACGGGATAGCGAAAATATTTAGGCATGTGAAATACGATGCTATAATACTTGATGTTAATATAAATACATATATGTTTTGTTCTTCTATGACAAACCTCTATAGTTCAGAGGTAGATTCCAAGCCAGATATTTTATGGCAATAAAATTTTTACGAATATACAATTCTCTTCAGTTCGTTCTTTTCTCTTCTTTTCATTTCATGTATGCTGAGAAGAACAACCCTTCCAGAAGGGAGGTATTGCCGAATGACTATCTATCTGTGTGATAGAAGCCTAGTAGGATACCATCTATTGTTTAATTGCTTGTCAAGTACTAAAGGCTGGCCACCTTCTGTACTAACTATGCAATGTAACAAGTGTTCATGATCATAGTGATCTCTCAATGAATTCTTTTACTTCTATATGATTGATCAAACTTTGGGAAATAGAAACAGCTGAAAAAGGAGTAATAAAGTTGTGGTAGTATTCGGAATGGAAACACATTCGTGATACTAAGGTTGGCGTGGTTATTAAAAGGTTATAGAACGCTAACGAGCAAAAGTATAACCAGTATAATATTAGGAGCGGAAGGTAGTAGCGACTACGAACTGGAAAAGGATGGGTAGTGAGAGGCAAAAGCTATAATGCTAGAAGTTATAATGAGAATCTGTGCAATAGACTTGAAAGAAATTGGAATGATCACTTAATGCGGATTGAGTTTTCTCACGATAATAAATCGTATGTCAGGTATCGAGATGTCGTCTTATGAGATTTTTGAGGGAAGACAATGTCGATCCCCTTTATGTTAGGATGAAGTTGTAGAGCGCAAGATGCTCGGACCCGCAGTAGTCCAAAGGACCAAGGATATAATAGACCTAATCAGAGGACGGCTGGTAGTAGCCCAAGATGGACATAAGAAGTATGTTGATTTAACACGAAAGGACAAGGAATAGGAAGTAGGGGACCTAGTGTTGTTATAGGTATTTCCTTGGAAAGGAAGGATGAGGTTCGGAAAGAAATGAAAGCTAAGTCCACGAATTGTTGGACCCTTGGATATATTAAGACGTATTGGGAGGATAGCATATGAGCTAGCCCTAACCCCGAACATGTAGCAGGTCGTAACGTGTTTCACGTATCAATGTTAAGGAAGTGTAATTTGGATGCCAGACAAATAGGGGCATATGAGCACATAGACACGCAACCCGACGTAACTTATATGGAGCAACCAGGAAGGGTTAGAGAGTGAAAAGGAACAAGTGCTTAGGAGAAGGGTTATTAAACTAGGCAGAGTTGGTGGTAGGACCACAATGTGGGAAAATTTACTCGAGAGTTAGAAAGTGCAATGCTAAGAGAGTATCCCTATTCATTTTCTATCTGATTCTGGGACAGAATCCTTTTAAGGAGGGGAGACTGTAATAACCCCAATTTTTGGAAATTTTTGAAACCCTTATGAATAGTGATTTTGCAGATTATGCTGAATGAGAAAACTTTTCATGCCACACTATGTAGGGGTTCTGGTATGGATATTCTGAGATTTTATTAGTACTTTATATGGGATATAAGTGTATGTAAAGATCGTCAGAATCCAATTCCGAACACTTTGATTTTTCCCGGAAATCCACTAGATACGAAAAGAATTGAGTATAAGGTAACAAGATAAGAAGGATTTAAATTAAAGGATTATAAGAGAGGATCATAAAAGGAATATAATATATTGAGAAAGGTTAAGGGAACCTAAGTAATAAGATCCTGGGTATGATCCCTCAAACGATAAACGAAAATGAAAGTTAAGCGAACCGTATAACAGATCAGCGGTCATTAGGCAAACAATTAGGAAGTTAATCAAAGAGATTAGAGGGGATGATGTCATCCAACCAATGGGAAGAGGACAAAGAGGGAAGGATGACATCACAGGATGACCTAAGCATGACATAAGGGAAGGAGGTGTGGTTGATTAATAACCATACAAATTTTATGGTTAAAAAGGTAATTTACCAAAATCAAAAGCTAGTAACCAAGCAAACAACTCACAAAACAAAAAGATTTCATTTCTTCATCTTGCTCTCGGCTTTCAAGGAAAATGCAAGAAAGAAAATTTCAAAATCAAGATCCAACCATTGTTAAATCACAAGGTAATTATCCAAGGTCCCTTATGATTAGTTATAGCTATCCTATAAGTTTGAGCTTCTAATTCATCCACAATCTCTTCCTAAAAATCATGGAAGAAGATGGTGAATAGTGTTTTTCAAGAACTAAAAATTTTGTTCTTGAAGTTTTGTTTAGTTTAAGCTTGGATAAGGATTTTAAGGGTGATTCCAAGCCATTCTCTTGATTCTCCACTCTCCAAGGAAGGTATAAACTCCAAACCCTAGCTTTAGCTTTGAATAATTAGGAATGAATATGATTGATATAGTATATGTGAAGCATGATGCTTGTTTGTTTAAAGTTTGGTTGAGTTTGTAGAGATTAGTTAGTTTTGTGGTGTTTTTGGAGTTGTAAATCTTGATAATTAGTTAAAGAACTTAAGTAAAGCTTTTAGTTCACGTGGGGAATAAGTATAAATTGTTAATGTTGAGTTGTTGGGGCTGTTATGATGTAGGATGGATGGAGTTTTGATTGGGTTGTGAATTGGGATTGATTGGTGGTTGTTTTGGACTGGTTTAAATTTAGAAAATCGCGTAAACATAGCCGTCGTAATGCCCGATTTACCGTAGACTGTTTTTGTTCTTAACATCAGAACCCTTGAACTCACTGCTATGTTTTTACCATTCCCATTTTTAGATAGTTCATGTTATGAGCTTCGTTTTGATATGTGGTTTGTTTGATTCCGATGAACGGTTTAGGAGAAACGGCCGTTTTAAGTAATGACGTTTCGCGAACGAACCCTTACCCCTCGCCTTACTTTGAAACATAGGTTAAAGACCTTAAAGGACTAATTGAAGTATGAAACATTTATGTAAGGTGTAATAGGAAGTTGGTAAGACACTCGCGAAGGAATTGCCTTAAAACTCGTAATGGTTAAATTATTAAAAATGGTGGAGCCGAGGGTAGTCGAGTGACTTAAGAGAATCAGTAAGCGCAAAGCGAGCGTTAGAGTCTAAGTTGGTTAATGTATAGATTTACAAGTGACTTTGGTTTAATTCCAACTTACTTGTTGTTTATAGGTTACCAGACTCGTCCCGAGCCATTCGTAACCCCCAGTCGCTCAGGCAAGTTTTCTACCCGTTATACTGTTGTTGTGATGTATACACTTGTATATGCATTATCTTGTAATAGATGCATGATGGTTATATTAGCAAATTCTTGTGATATATTTTAGCATGTGATATGGTACATATGCATGCCTATTTCGTATTCTTGCCATATATATCTGTTGGTTCAGTAGATAATACCTATGCTAGAGAATAGCCGTAATTTGCATATACCCTTAGTATAGGGACCCAAAGGTGAAAACATTTTCTAAAACCGGGAGTCGAGAATCCCGAGTAGATTTTATATATATATATATATATATATATGGTTATAGTTTTCAAAACTATTAATCGAATAAGGTTTATTCGATAACTTTATTTTATTAATGAATATTATCTTGAATATTCATTCGAGGACTTATGACTCCTTTATATTATTTATTGAATATTACTTGGATATTCATTTGAGGATGTATGACTCCTTTATTTTATTTAATGAATATTATTTATAATATTCATTCGAGGTATTATGACTCCGCTTATTATTTAATAATATTCTTTATTTTATTAAAGAATAATGTTTCGATAATCAAACTTATTTTCGATTATTCAAATAAAGATAGTACTTTTGTATAAGTATATCTTTGGTTATTTAACATTCATTCAAGTATGAGTTTTAAAACTTCTACTTCAATTATTTTTATAAAGATTATTCTTTATGGGAATATTATTTAAATAATAATATTCAGATATTTCTTTATATTGAGACTGATTTACTTTATTAAATCAGCATTATTCCAAACACTCTTTAAAGTGTTTTCAAGTCGTTAAAATGATTTTCAAAAGTTAGTGCGGATCCCAAAACTCATTTTTATATTTAAGATCTTCCTTTTAAAAAGGGGATTTAAATACTCGCTCAAAACCGGAGGGATTCGGCTCTGTGGTGTATTTTATATTCGCAATAAGGTTGTTGTCTTGATAAAAGAGTTTTTGATTACTTACCCAACACTCGGGAAGTAAAATTCTTGGAACAAGTTAATCCATTAACAGGCATCGCCTGGGAAATATCGGTGAGTTTTCCTTTCCAACTAGATACGACTTCTTGGTGGAGTCGTATCAACAAGTTTCTACTTGGGGAAAGTGGGGACGAGCTTTACGTTTCAGAGTCATGGATTCCATCTGAACTAGGAGTGGCGTAAGTGGCCGAGTAGTGCCGGCCCAGCCTTATTATATTGGCCCAAATGGCCTGGAAGTTCCGCTAAGACGGTCCATTCCTTAGGAGTTCAGTGTTCGGTTGACAAGTAAATCCGACAGGTTCTCCTCTACATGTAGAAAATGGTGGGGTTGCACTACTACGACTGATCATCGTAAGTGGTCTTCCTGGCGCGGCAAACTCCCGTAATGAGTTCATCATCTAATTGGATATTTCTGCAACACTACCCAGAGCACTTCGATAGAAAGGCTACGGTTGGGCGATTGTTGAGTGTTGGCAGGGTCAAGTTTTCAAAATGATGTTTGCATCAAATGAAGTATCTCATAACTTCATTTTATTTTGATGATATTTTAAAGGTTGAATCTATTCAAGTATTATCTTGTAGTCTCATCTATGTGATGAACTTTTGAACTAATTATAACTTGAACGGTGGTAGTTCAAGTAGTATTTGGAAAAGATATAAGTATATTGGAGTATCTTGTAACTTCATCTTTTAAACTTATATCTAGTAAATGATTATCTTATGCATGACAAAGATTTTCAGAAAAACGTTGAGACAAGGTTAGATATATGAGATCACCTTGCAACGGTATTTTTATACAGTTATACACTGGAACTCTGTGTGTATTATGCATGGAAGAGGACTTTCAATATTTTGAAAAGTATATATGTATATATATACTGAATATTTTGTGACTTCATCGCATTAAGATATCAACTTGGTTCATTTCTTCTTAACCAAGACTTTCTTGAGTACTATGAGAATGCACATATATTGTAAATTATTATACATATTATTTCAGTGAACTTGTTGCTCACCCTTGCTTTCTTCTTTCATCACACAACATCAGATAGATAAGATGAACATGACCAAGTTCCCAATTCGCAAGCGGATAGGAAACTTTCTGCAGCTTTTTGGAAGCGTTGAGGCCGTTGTAGCTAAGGTAAAAATTACCAATAGGCTAAGTTTTTAACTAATGATGTATCAGATTATGTATATTTATGAATTGTAATAATGGCAAAGAAAATGTAAATTTATTCAGAAAACCTTTTAAGGTGTATTGGCAGATAATTGTGGAATAAAATGACTTGTGATTATTTTTGGATGTTCATCTCTGAGACTATAACTTGTGGTGTGTGTGTTTATTGTGGGGTCACAGTATAGAGTAGTTGATTAATTATTAAGATTGGGTGTTATTAAGGGAAATGGAGCTCTGGCACCAAGACTACTAACCATTCTTCAACTAGCTCTCGTGACAACCCGAATCCCCGACCCCGGATTTGGGGGTGTTACAGATGTTCATCAACATCATCAGAGTCATCTTGACTGGAGTTGTCTTCAACCTCTACTGCTTGCTCCTTTCCCTTGCTTGATTCTGATTTGCTTGTGCCAATTTTGAGACTTGGCATTGTCTTTTCTTCATTCCTGGCTTCAGTTCTCTCATTTTCAGCTACAAGTGCAACTGATCCACCTTTTCTCTTTCCCTTCTCCAACAGCTCATCTTGCTCCATCTCAAGTTCATAGGTCTTTAAAATTCCATATAATCTTTCAAGTGTGAAGTCCTTATAATCTTGAGAATTCCTTAGTGAAACAGTCATAGGCTTCCATTCTTTTGTTAGAGACCTCAGAAATTTTAAGTTGGAATCTTTGACTTGGTACACTCTGCCATACAGCTTCAATCCATTCAACAGTTTCTGAAATCTATTGAAGGTATCATTCAATGATTCTCCTTCTTCAGAATGAAAATATTTATATTGTTGAATGAGAAGCTGCATTTTGTTTTCTCTAACTTGTTCAGTACCTTCACAGATAAGTTAAACAGTATCCCAAATTTCCTTAGCAGTTTGGCTGTTAATGACATTATCAAACATATCTTTGTCTAGGCCATTAACAGAATGTTCATGGCCATCTTGTCCTTGTGAACCTCTTCAATATCTTTATCAGTCCATTCTGCTTTGGCTTGGGAATGGACTGTCCAACAGCAACTGTGGTAGTGGCAGCTGTGGCTACTTTGTGAGGGATGTGAGGACCATTCTCAATGCAGTTGATGTAGCTTTCATCTTGAGAGAGAAGATGTAGATGCATCTTCACTTTCCAGTGATGATAATTATCTCTTTCCAGGATTGGAATCTTCACTCCAATATCCTTCTTACTCATGTTGTTAGTAGATAGATCTTTAAACTCTTTGTAAGTCAAGAGCTTGCTCTGATACTAATTGTTATTCCCAAGGAACTAACAATGAGATTATAGAAGGGGGGTTGAATGTAAATCTCAAAACTTTTTTCAAGTTTTGAGCAGTTTCAAAAGCTAAGTGTATGATGAACAGATGTGTGTGAATTGCTTTGAGCAGGTGCATACAAATGTATATTCAAGACAAAAATGTAAGGAACACAAAGGCTTAAAAAAACTTTTCTGGTGGATTTATTGTTCCACCAGAGATGTGTATTTCAGAAAATATGTGATACAAAGAATTGATCACAGCTACTTCCTAGTACAAACTAGATGATTTTCTCTCTATGTTTTTCTAAACAGCTCTGGAAAATTCACACCTAATTACAAGCTGCAACTTGTTTTATATATCACCAAGTTTACAAGTGAAGACAAAGATAAAATACAATTATAAAATAGTTCTTCACATGTTTTTTCTTCATTTATCTATCCAATACAATCTAAGATAATCTGTGAATCTTTGAATACTTCCTTGTTTGCACCAGAATGGAAATACTGCTTTTTCTTGATTCCTCCAAGAGGCTACCACATTCCAATTGTCTCTGTCAACCCATGTGCCTTTGTCAGCTTATGAATTGTCACTATCAACTGCTATGGAACTAAGCATCCGTTGAAGCTTTCATCCGTTGATGGCTTTATCCGTTTGATGCTTTAGTGACATCCGTGATGCTTTAACAGTTGAAGCTTTATCCGTGATGCACTCATCCATTGATGGATGTTATCCGTTGAAGCTTTAGAGACATCCGTTGAAGCTTTATTTCTCATCTGTTGAAGGCCTTTAATCTATCGGTGATACTACTTTCATTTACACAAAATTATAAGCATGAAATATTTACAATTAGGCCCTCCTAATTACATATCACTAGTAGCGTCAACATGACTTATAATTTTCCCACAACTTCTAAGAATTATAACTTAAATACAGAGACTGAAATGTGCTACAATACTAAACTTATTTCTAAGTAAAGCTACTCCATCACGGATAGCCAAGATGGTCTTATCCGTTGTAGGCTACAAACACTAGATTTCTACTTAAGTGTTTTGTTTAAACTTATCATCAAACTAATACATATATTCCTAACAGATAGTCAAATACAACACTCCTGACTCACATACGCATGTAATTCACATAGCACGTAAAATATAACTCAGTATTACATAATTCATATCACATACGACTCAGTTCGTAAAAACATTCGACTTGGTACGCTTAGAACAGAAATCGGGTCAAAATATGATTTATCGATCAATAATTGACTCGGAATGACTTGTAAAACAAGCGACCTTTTGAAACAAAAGGATTTTCATCCTCGAAAGAATTTTTATTGAAAGGGGAATATTTTCTGAGTCTGGAGGCGTTCGTTTCGTATTAAACGGACGAAACGGTTGATTTATTATGAATTTTTGAACATTTTTCGGAATTAAAACGGCCTCTGAATCATTAATAATTAAATAATAGGGCTCGAACACCCAAAAATAAATTTTATAATAATTATCGAGCCTGGAAAATAATTTAAAATAATATTCTAAAGCTCGAAACTATTTTTCAGAATTTTCAAAATCAAATAAATAATAAATCTAATTAAATAATCAATTGCAATTAATTAATAAACTAATTAAATTAATTAATCGATTAATATTTAAATTAATTGACTAATTAAATAATTAATTATCAACTAAAATTAATTAATTAAATAATTTAGATTTATTTTTGAATTAAAAATAAATTTTCAGGATTAAAATAATGATTTTCAAAATAAAAATAAAAATGATTTTGCAAATAAGAAAATAATTTTGAATTATTTTTTAAGATCAGAAAAGGCGGAAACAGATTTTTTGAGTTTTGCAATTGGGAAAAAACGGATTGAAGTCGGGTTGTAGCCGGGTTGAAACACGGGTTGGGGAAGAGGGAACCGGGTCGGGAAGAACTCCGACCGGTTTTTCTGGAAAATTCCAGTTCCGGGGAGTCTTCACCCGGACTCCGGTGACCTCCGCTTGGAACAAAACAGGACGATTTCACTCTGTTCTTGCTGCAAAATCATGTTTAATTTCTTTTCTTACAGTACAGATACTCGATTTGCTAATACCGACGACGACTTCATCGTCTTCTCCGGCAGAAATCAAATAACACCGATAAAGAATCCGACGAACATACGAACATGAGTGATTCTCAACCAAAATTAACATCTTAATATACGAAATCAATCCTCAGACTCCCTGGAATGATAATCTAACTTCAAATCAACACGAACAATTACTTAAAATCAAAAACCGAATTTAACTAATTAATTAAAAATCGAATTTATTAAATAATTAACCTCTGTTAATGATATAGGTACGAACAGATAGCTCTCATCAAGGGTTCACAATGGTTACACAATACTTGTGATTTGATGTTGCAATAACACCTTCAAAATTGACTTTAATTTTCAGAACTCTTCAAGAACACCAAAGAACACCAAGAACACCATATTCAAATAATTTTCAGAAAATCAAACCTTATTACTACATGGTATTGAACTCTATTTTTGAAGTATAATATATGAAATTGACCAGAAAAACATGCTCTACAATATGGAATCATCAAAACACTCAAATAATCACGTCTGCAAAAATTCATTTTATTCACTAAATAATTCGAATTAAAAATAATTAAATAAGAAAATACCTTGATTTCTGAGCAAGCTGCTGATTGATCAGAAAGAGATTTCGAGAGCTTCGCTTTGATATGCTGCACGCCCGAGTCGGAGTTCGATAACGCCTTCTTTCGTACGATTGATTTTCAGGAACGTATCGGTTTTCTAGGGTTTTCTCTGTATTTATGATATTTTAACTGGTTGCAAATGAATAAACGAAATAAATGAAATAAGAAATAGGCTATTTATATTTACGGAATATTGGTTCGTTCTGGATCATTTTGGATAGATAAATTAGTTGCTTAGCCGCTAAGTAACTGCAAAACGATCCAAAAATATATTACTTAGCCGCTAAGTAACTGCAAAAACGATATAATTTAATACCATAATTGGATAATCATCAAAATCGAGCTTTCATAAAACACCATATACGAAAATAATGTAAAAATATCCCGTCTCTCGAGAATACGGGTTTTGTTGATTTATCAAAATGGTTATCGTATCAAAAATATTGCGCCAGGCGCACGGGTCAAACCATAATCCGGATCGAAAAAGTCAAAACACGGAAAATGTCCGGAATTACCAGATTAGGTTAGGAAGGAGTTTTCGGACGAGTTTCGGGTTGTAAAAACGTAAAAATAGTTGAGGTTGAACGATTCCCGGCTTTATAAAATAATTTTGGTAATTATCCAGAAAATAATTAATA